>NC_081289.1:80260328-80598979 GCF_030490865.1 Poecile atricapillus | reverse complement strand
TTTATACCTGCAGTCACAGTGCAACCCAAGTTAGGAGGTACCTAACTAGCAAACTGTCCAAAGATAATAAAATGCCAAAGAAATTATCATTTGTTCCAGGCCATGTTTCTCAAATGCTTTCTCCAAAGCACGTACAGAAATGATTACTGTGTGAGAGAAAGAACTTCATTTGACACAATCCTCATTTAGTAAAGTTTAAAGACTGATGGTAGAAAACATGCCACACTGTCTTAAAAACTATCTTTGAATAAAGAAAAGATTTCCTGAATCAGATTTTTTTATTTTACCCTATGTTTCCTATTTCTCATCCTTTCCGTAGGCCATCCCTCTCTCATCTTTAAGATTCTATATCTAAGATCAACTGTAATGAGTCTAAACACCATTCTAGTGGCTGGAAGCCATCTAAGTAGGACATTCGAAACAAATTTTCAAGAATCATTTTCTAGGTGCACAAATGTATTCCAAGCTTTGTAGGCACATACTAACTTTATGAATCTTGTACATTTCAGAGTCTTCACTCTGAAATGTCTTCAACTGTCTTCAACTATTAATTCTGGCATTGCTCTGTATTGAAAGCGACATCTGAAGCTCCCATAATTGAAGTTTTCACACTGCTAAAATACATTTAACCATGTGAGACATGACTCAGATTTTATTATTAAATATCACAATGGATGTCTTTTTGGACTTTATAATTACACTGGGGATATCCGCAATCAAGCCTTTGAGGGTGAAAAGTATATGTATCCTAAGGCGAAGTCAGCCAGATTAGGTGGATAACTTGACTTGAAACAGCATTCAAAAAAACTTCCTATTTTGTTACAATAGATACTACAGTGATTTAATGTCTCCTGTTGCATAAAGTACAGATTTGATCTGAAGCACATAGTCACCTGAGATGATATTAAACATCCGTGGGTTCAGGATAGCAGGACAAATCAGTCGAAGAAAAACAAAACCACTGAAATGAAATAAAATTGTGTTTTGTTCAAAACCATTAGAAGATTAATGTAAAATTACATAATATTTCAGGAATAAAGTTAATGTGGGATCTTGCTGAGACAAACACCAATAAACTAGCCTTTGCACTGTAAAAATATTAAGATCATCATGCTATGATTCTATGAACTGCAGTGAAATCTGAAAGAAGAGGCACATTGACTTCCCAATAAAGATGAACTGTTGAAATCATGTAGGAAGAAATTAATTGCCAAGTTATAATGAAGCCAATCCCAGACCATGCTTGCCTCAAAAACAAGCTGCCCTTGGTCTCTGACCTGGGATTCTCCACTATCTCCTATTCAAGTCATCCATCCCACAGCCACCCACTTTCCCAAGCCACTGTAAGCTGGAGCACAGCAGTGGATGGGCAAAAATACCTCTCTTGGCAGAACACAACTTTAGGTCAGCTTCAGCTGATCCATTATCCTGATGATAGTACACTTCAGTAGAAAAATAAGGGATCTGCTACTTTCCACCATGAAAGAATTGCTGCCATTTTATAAGCTGGAAAAAGAGTCCTGTGTTCTTACTGCAGAACTAGGAATTCATTCTACAGGAACCCAGAACAGGCTTCAGCAGCATGAGAAAAATCTGTCTTCGTGTTAATGCCGGAGGTAAAAATCATCACTCAGGTTAACCTCAACTTCAGCTAATTGCTGTACAATGAAGTGACATACAGACCAATTAAATCCATCAAAAACATCTAATTTTGTCCTTGGACACCACCAGCAGGCTGGATTTCACCACAGCAATACCAGAGCTTGATTCCTAATGACAGGAGGAAAGGAACCTTGCCTGTTGTAAAGTACACAGTTAGGGAAATGCCCGCATTTCTTTAAAGTGACAAACAGTAGTGAGGTTGATGCACCTTTTTTAAGTCCAAAACACCTACTATGTTCTGTTATAGATGGATCTTATCTCTGTAAGATACACAGGTTATGGGCTGGTAAAAAAACAGACCTTAAGCTAAAATACCTTCTGTGGTAAGAATGCAAAGCTATGAGTCAATAATTAATTTTGGAGTCTTGGGACATACACCAATCACTCTTTTGAAGTGCCCAACTTTGAAGACCAACAAGGTACACATGTAGCAGAGACCCTGCTGATAGGGAAGATCTGAAGCTCCTTATCTTTGTCAACCCACCTAGATCAGGAATGAGCAAGTATCTATATGGGACTTTTAAACCAGAGAGAAATGGTAGCACATTCTGATTGTCATGATGGAGAAGATACCCAAATATCAAAAAACTGTGCATCTGCTCTGAATAGTAAATAATTTTTAAACCAGTAACAGTGCAATGAAAAGTAATAAGCATCACGGAAGGCTGTGAAGTCACTCCAGAGAGAAATCTCAAGTATCCACTTGTGAAAATGGAACACCACAAAAGCAAGTGATAAATGTTTTTAGCATCCAGTGGAGACCACTGGGAAAACTCAAAGTGAGCTGTGTGTCCACTAAGGAAAGCCACATGGTTCTCTTTGGAGCTGGAGAGGAACAGCCAGAGATACAGAATTCACTACTGACCTTTAGTGCCCTCTGGCAGCTTAGCCCCTCAGAGTAAAAGGAGCTCTCAGATGGGAGCAGTCTCCATTTGAAGGCAATGCCGTTTCACAGTATGAAACATTCATAAGGCTTCTGGTGTCAAAATGATAAATACAAGCCAAAGACAAAAGCTCTGAAAGATGATTTAATGCGTGGGAGATTAACCTCTGCTAACCATACAACTGCCTGACACCACAAAAAGGAAAGCTGTGGCTCTGGTATCTTTAAAATCCCTGACACATTTAGAAAAAGTATCAAGATGGCAGCTTTGTGTAACATTTTTGTTTGACCTGCCCTAGCAATGAACAGAAAAAAAGAACTTTTGTATTGCCCTGGTTTAATAATTAGATTATTTGTTGAACAGTTAGATTGGAGTTTTGGTGCCTGGTGTGCATTCAGAAGAGACAGGTTCTGTAACCTCCAGCAACATTTTCAGAGGAGCTCCAGAATATTTCAACATCATTGGGCTGTAGTACTGTAAATTCAAAGCTACAACCATTAAGTAAAACTATACTGACCTCTACACTACATCATTTTATTCTGGCAACGCTCTAAGACCAATCATCCAGCAAGCTCTATCTTTTACTGGGACACTGTGCTTCATCATCATAAATATCTTAAACACTGCAGTAACCTGTGTAAGTTCATACAGTTTTATCATTGAAAGAAACAGATAAGCACACTGAAGTTATGTCTTCAACAAGGCTAGAAAGAAATATTTCCAGAATAAGGTTGATGAGTAACGTACCTAACAACTCTGGTTCTCATGGTAGTATTAGCTGGCCATTTGTTTTGAACAGACTTCTGTAGGCACCCATAAATATACCTCAATGTCCTGCAGAAACAGTAGCTAATTATTCATTGCATTAAACTTACAGAATAAAAAAAGCTGTTCAGAAAGGATGTAGACCAACCTCCTACTTGATGCAAAATAATTAATATAAAAATACTAATAATTTAGACAAATCTTAAATTTATACATTAACTCTCAGTTAAAGTTAGCAAATTTATAAAAATTCTATTTTACAAATTTGTTTTAAAAAGTAAATTTATACATGATAAGGAAAACCCATTCTGTGCAATTCTGTGATCATTCATATGAGTATTAAATGTTTTGCAATTGTTTCCTGAAGTATTCCCTTTTTGAAAAAAAGACCTTTTTGACGGTTGATTCATCTTTCAATTTTTCTCTTAACTAAACAAAATCTATTCTTTCCATACATGACGCACAGTGAAAAAAGCTAAAAAAGTTAAGCAACACAGCAATAGTCCTCTCCCGATTAAAAAACCAAAAGAACATTTGTGGTGTATTTCAGAAAATTTTGATCACTGCTTCATATACTGAACTGCAATTTTCAATGCTAATCTTGCCAGCATGAACACAAAAGAAAATTCCATGCCACTCCAATGAATCAAATTAAGAGTTTCATATACTTCAAAAGCTAATGACACTATGAAAGGAAACTGCACTATCCACTTTTTATTTTATGATTCAAATCTGAGGTATGAAAACAAGTTACTTTATCAACTGAAAGAAGTGGGGAAAAAACAGACTGCATTTCCCTAGCAGACGAAAACAGGCATGGCATGGTATCACTATTACTACCTACCTGTAGTATGTTGTTAATAATTCCATCTCTTTCTCAAAGGAGAAATACTGACAAATACATGTCTGCTAACTACGACTGTCTTCTACCTTTTTGTAAAAATATGAGATTGATTATTTTATTACTATTTTGTCCCTGATCTCTTGAGTCTAGCAGCTCCTCCTTTAAATAAAACCAAATGTGCCAGCTAGAGGCTTTTGTAAAACACTATTAATTTCTAGAAGTGTTATTTTCCCCCTATCTATTTTCCTCTGTGTCTATACAGCAACACTAAGATAAACCAGTAAGAACATCATTTTAAAGTACAATGTAATTCATGGAAATGGGAAAGTCAAGTGCAAACTTACGGGGGCAGTATCTCTGCAGCCATGAATATCTTCTCCACCAGTTCTGAAAGTATACTGAGTAGATGTGCCAAATTAGTGTTTACATCTTCATTTTTTTCTAACTTCGAGGGATTTAACTAAAACAGAGAAAGATTTGGTTTCTTCTTCTATCTAGAACTATATATATAGTTTCTGAATATTACACATGGAGTACTATTTCGAAGAAAATTAAGTATTCTGCTGCTGTACAAGTATCTTACAAAACTCAAGAATGTCTCAGTGGCTTGTCAGGAAATGTGAAATAACAGTTTTAACTTCTAATATATATATCTAGCTTTTATGAGCTTGGATATTCACATTTCATCTGTGTGACTTTTTTGTCTCTCTCAGTCCAAATTTCTGATGACTCCCATCTTTTCCACAATGAAGTTGAAGTGAAACACAGGAGTTAGGGGAGTCATTTTCAAAAGAATTTCAAGATCAGCAACAACCATTCAGGATAAGGAATTTTACAATTAAAACAGAAGTTCAGACCTTAACTTCTACAATACCTTCAGTGTAACAAGTTACCTAGATTAGAACCTTCACTAACAGCCACTAGAATGCCTGCTAAATAATTTAAAGAAATTTTGAATAAAAAACTTAGTAAGTTCTGCTGTGAATAATGTTTGAAGCCAAAATCCAGGAAAAATACATAAAAAAATCTCTTAATGAATTCTGTTCCTGTATTTCTAAATTAAACAAAGTCTAGTTCTAAGAAACTACTAAATGTCTCTACAAGTAATATTTAATGTAAACAACACTTAACAACCAATGATTACTGTGTCAACAAACCAAAATGTTTAAAAACACAGTTTAAGGTATCACCTCACAGGACTGCTTGCTCTCCATTATCTTTAATATGGAGTCCTTTAGCGCGTGATGAACAAAACTTGTTGCTGTGGCTTTCATATACTGCTCCATAAGTGTGCTTGCTAAAGTGGTGGCACGGAACAAGGTAGTAGCTTCATCTGAAAAAAGAAATTGGAAAAACTGAGGAAAGGAGACATCAGGAAGAGAGGAAGAACATGGTTACTCTTTGACATAAAAACTGCAACTGAAGGAGGAGGAAAAAAAGATAGCACCAGAACCCTTTCCTCCCCACCTGCCCAGAATTCCAGTAAATTTGTGTGATTTAGTGTAGTACCTTCCATGCTTATCTCCCTGTCATTTAGTGTTCGTAACAACAAGGATTCAAGCTTTTCATGAAGAAAAATCTTCAGTAAAATGCCAGCCAACAGTGTTCTATCCTGTCCACAAACATGTGATAAGGCATAGACTACATGAAGTTCTTTCTGGAGTATAAGCTGAAAGAAAAACAATTTTAAAACATTCAGAAGCTTCTCCTTACATGTAACACCTTTGAAAAATACGATATTATATATCTATATATATAGCTGTCACTCAAAAATATTATTTGATTACATCAACTAGTGTTGCTGAGATCCCTCTCAACCAATGAAAATAATTAGTTTTGACAAATAAACCATGGATGGTTTAACTTAATTCATACCTCTTTAAACTCATTGTACTCTTCTTCTGGCATGATCTTCTCCATGGAATATCGTGCTCGAACACGCAAAGATCCTGGCTCAATACCCTTTAATGGTACATGGGAACTGAGTTGAAACCATTCATCCGTTGCATGTCCTTTTTGTAATCGGCTTAATTGGCAACGCATAAACACTTAAAAAAAAAGCATTGTTCATATAAAACATTATATCCACCAAACAGTGCAACTACTGAACAAAAAAATCATTCTATTTTCAGCACATAATCTTATTTCAGGAAAAAAATACAAGCAAGAGTAAACAAAAAAATTTTCATCAATCTATTAATGGATTAATTCTCTCTACAATGGCTTAACAGTGTCCTGTAAACTGAAGAAGAAATATATGACAATCTATAAAGAATGTATACAAATAAAGTCAAAAATGCCACATGAATATTGACATGGCTTTCCTTGTAACACCCATGTAAGTAGGTAAAACAGGGTAGCACTCAGAAACAGGTTAAATCTTTAGAATTCACTACTCCCTTTCCAGCCTTGGGCTGACACCACCATCAGGGTCTGCTCCTATTTATTACTAAAGCGTTCCTATGGTATTCCCAAACACTGACATACGTATTACTTTTATAATAACTTCAGTCTAAGTAACAGTTTATGTGTATTAGGTTAAAAAGTGCTTCCAGGCACTTGCTGACTAGATAATGAAAGCCCAAGAATAGCCAAATCATTAACAGGTGATGATGGCACACTGAAATTGCCAAGCAATGACCTGCCCATCCAGAGCAGGAACATGTGCTCCTGAGTTGAGGGTTATTTTCCACAAAGAAGGCCCCAGGCACTTTCAGAGGCAACACTGCCTGTGAAACACCCACCACGCTCCAAGAGGAGTCCACAATTAGTTTAACACTTAGCCTGTCAGTCTGCACCTCTTGGTCAAACACCCTCTTTCTATGACAAAGATATTTGCTTTTACTTTCCTCACATGAAAAACAAAAAAGCCCATAAAACCAAGAGATTTTTTTTTTTTTTTACATTTCTGCAAAGCCAATATACCAATCTGCCTTGCAGAAATTGTCAACAGTTCCAGCAGATTTTCACTGTCCCAGTGTTGCAATACATAGCAGGATATAATTTGATACTGGAACAGAAAAAGATCATATTCATAATGCCTCATTCAGGACAATCCTGCTGCCTATTTCATATTCTTCGGAGTTGATGAACTGATAAAAGTAAATGCATTTACATCAGTCAAACAGCATGAGAAACAATCCATCACCACCTGCTATTTATCACCACTATGGATGGAATGTCATTAGACTATGCAATAAATTGACTTTCCTTGCGTACTTCTCCCTGGCATCAAAGCTCAGTGTCCACAACTAAGTAATGTGCTTTTCTTCTTATTTACTTGCACATGTAAGGCACGTGTACTACAGTGAGAGGAATGCTGAATGAAATACAGGACCTAGCATAAAGCGATGATTTAGTTTTTCCCTGTGGTTATAGTAGCACTTCATAGCTATAATAAGACTTGACTTAGATTTTAAAAAAAAATCATACCAAATATCTGTAGAAGTTGCAAAGTCTGCAAAATAGTTGTTAACTTAATTTATATTAAATTACTTTAAAGTAATAAGTCTTTTTTCCTGTTCATAATGTTACATTGAACTAGTGTAAGAGACTTCACTCAACATGAATCAATTTGAAATTAATCACCATAGTGCAAACCTAAACCAGAATCTCCACTCCAGTTTAACACTTCGTGGTGTTGTCCTTTAAGACCTACTAATTCAACTGTCAATAGTAGCAGATGGAAATCTACTAATAAATTTTAGGATTTTGGATTTTTCAAGCCATATTATATATTTATTTGAGTATGTCCTTATGCAATTTACAGTTAGAATAGTGAATAGAACTGATGTTGAACTCTTTAGTATAATTTCTGACTATCTGGAATACTTAAAAAAACTCTAAAGTAGCTATGGAACATTCATAATAGGCAAACATCAATGTAAAGACCTGAAAACTCAGGAAATATTTTTACATACTGAAAAGGTAGCCTTCATTTATGTATCATTTTGGTATTTAAGTTCTGTATGTTACAATGAAAGAAACAAAGCAGTGAATCCAACAAATTTTCGACCTTCAACCTGCATTACATGGAAGGAAGCAGAAAATATAAGTTAACTCAATTAATAACTGGCAAGATTAATATAATCAGCTGTACAGGACTGCCACTTCATAGCATTCCACAGGTAACATCTGTGGCTGAAAAGGAAAGATGGTTGGTTAAAGAAAGGAACCGGCTGTCTTGCTTTTGAAGGGTTACAGGTTTATTCTGGCAGTGCAACACAACAGATGTCAGAGAAGATGTGGTTTAGCTCATTTTCCCCTAGCGAACTTCACATACTTCACAGAGCTGGGGATGTAAGCAGGGGTCTATGTTCATTCAAGTTGATTTAGTGTAATCTTTATGTCAAAATTAAAGAGTTTTGCTGGACTGTGCTTATGCTGTAAGAGTGTAGTTAACTGCAGTAAAGAAATTCAGCCAATCCTGCCCCTAACCAAGAACAGGAAGACTTCATTACCTGAATGCACAAAACTACCAGCATCTCCTTAATCTGGACAGAGAGGAAGAAACCTTCAAAGTAGCTACTTAAGTATCCCACTCAAGAATTACTCATTTAAGATTCTTTTCCTAAGGCTTTGGTGTAGATAGATAATCAGGTTTTCAGGTCAAATGAATTCAAGACCAAGGTCACAATAGCAATTATAGGCCTTTAATCTGTCACAGAGAATCTATACCTCCTGCCATGCAGAAACTTTTCTAGTGAGAGGAGAAGAAAGATCTGAAATTGAATCAGGTTCTGGCAAGACCATTCAAAATGAGTTGTAAATATCTATTTTGGCTAAGGTTTCCTAACAGATCTTAATAAAACCCAGAAAACCAGAAATCAATAAATTAGCACTTACTGTTGATTTGCTGGAAGAGAAAACCACATTAAAGAAGCACCTGTCTGGCTAATATGAGAAGAAAAATACAGATCCTTTCCCATTCAAAGTGATACTGAGGTAATGGAAAGAAAAGAAAAAGGGTAATTTTCTTCAGAGATTGCCAAGATTATTTTTTTAATAAAGAACTACACCTTTCCCTATGTCACTGGAAGCAAACAAATACCTGAAAAGAAATTCCATGCAGTCAGACTCTGTGGAACTTAACATTTTATGGAGCAGATATACTGCTAATATATAAAATTTCTATAGAAATCACTTAAATAGAAAATTTCTCTTTGCTCTTGCTTTTTGATAAGCACAGACATTGTCTAGCAATAGTTACCATAGAGCAGAGCTATGTCAGACATACAGGACTGGACTATAGTGCACTTCATGGCTAAAATCAGTGGAAGTTCTCATCATAAAAACATTAATGAAAAGCCAGTACCAGACATCAAAAACACATAGGCAGTATGGTGAACCTAAAAACCTACTTAATTCTCTTGTGACAATCCTTGACAAAAGAAACGATAACCACACAAAGTATCCATTGCTGTAATGTATAAGCATCTTTTACAGAAAAATACTTACATATATCTGGATCTTTACTTTTCTTTGTTTTGTTACTAAGACTTATCTCAAATCTATTAATATCAGATGAAAGATCACTAGGAGAAAAGACAGAGAGCCTCAATTAATACTATATATGGCTGGCATTTAAGCTTTTCCTAATTGCATTTCGATCCCCAGTTTCCATTATCAGCCACTTATATTAGCAAAATAGGTGCCTACAGAAAGTTCTGCCCATGCAGAATTTGTCTGAAAGGCTGCTGCTGTATGAACACATATATAGTATTTTTTAAAATACTGTAAAACAATAAACCAGTGTAATAATAAATTAAAAGTGAAATTCACTAATTCAAGATAATTAAGACTTACTCAAAGACAAATTCTTCAGACCACACAGGGTTCTGTCCTTCCCTGATGTGTGTTTTTGCTACCTGGACACTGTTCAGGTAGATGTTGCAATAAGGATTTGTAAAATGCTTTACTGGGAGTGTATGAGCTTCTTCTACATGCAAAATGAGACTGCTGACCTGAAAAAAATAAACTATTTATTTTTTGCTGCTAAAATACAAAGCACATGAATGAATTATTTTCAATCCTTTATGCAGAGGCTTAATGTCAATATGTGAATACTGAATAATGTCAATGTGAAAACTCCTTATTAGAAGAGCAAAGACCAAAGGTATTGGAACATTTTAAGAAGCACAAGGAACAAGTAAGAGTAACTCAATTACTGAAAACAGATATCCAGACCCATGTTTTTAAGACATCTTGGGTTTTTATTTTAGAATATTTTTGAGGCATTACGATTTGCAAATAACAACTTTTCCAGACACAGAAAATTTTACTGAAATGGAAAACTGACACTTTGAGTAAGAGCCATTAACAATGCCAAATACAGTGGTTTATTGTTTGGTGCTTTCCTAACAGATTATGTAAAATTCGCTTGTGCAACAACTACATTGTATTCTTTTATGTAGATAAGCACTTTCTTTGCTTTTTGAAGAAAATAATACCCTTTTTGCTTAGCTTTTGCACCCTGAAGCTCCCACTTCCACTTGTCACTTTATCTGTAAATTCACCTAATTTAGTTCACTTATTCAGAAGTATCCGAACTTCTTTAATGTTCACAAGCAAACAGTTGTGGTTTATTACTTTTTAATCACCATTTTATTCCCTTCTCTATTGCCTGTAACAAATAAGTACATTCAACATTCCTAAGATTAAATCATATTAGGAATTCTTGAAGTATTTCCCTGTTATTCTCCAATAATTACAGTCATTGCCATTTAAGACTGACTGCCCTCTCTCTCTCAAGAAATTCTGGCATATATGGCACTTTCAAGAGGCCAAGAGAAATTAAGACACAAGCATGGCTCAGCATGTATTTGTTACATAAAATGAGTATCACTTTATGTAACAAATACATGTTAAATAACATGTATTTATATGTAAATAAGACTTAAGTAATGAGTATTTTATGTATGTGTCATATAAATTTTTACAGAATTTTCTGTTTACATGTCATATAAATTTTTAAAGTTTGCCATGTAAGGCACTGTCATGGGGTGACTTTGTGATGCTTGTATCCCCAATCATCTTGTTTGTATTACACATTAAGTTCTGCACCTTTAAGACTAGCTCTGAGAGCAAAGTGGAGGAAGAAGAAGCCGCAGTTTTGTGTTCAGAAAGAGCCCTCACTGCCCTGCATCCTGCTCCTGGACGGTGTTGTCTGCAGCACAGACAGACAGCGGGACAGAGCTCTCCTTTGCTTTTAGTCAATTTTTAGCTAGCTGAGGCAGAGTATTTCCCTGGACTGTTTTTTAACTTTTTCCTTAGATCTGTTCAAACCTACTCTGGGTGAAAACTCAGACAAACCCCAGGAGCTCACACTTGCGGCCCACTGGGGCCTGGGCCTCGGCACTTTCCAGTGCCAGAGGGACTGATACCTGAGAGAGCTGAGCTACACCCCATGACAAGGACTTTTCTGGATTTGCCATTTCATCAAACAGCAAGAAGTTCTATTGTTTAATGTCATTCAATTTCTGTTAAATAAACAGTTTTTTTAAAAAAAACACTTTTCTCTAAGGAAATCTTTTTCTGAACCAACGGAGGCAGGGGCTGCTTGAATTTGCTTTCTGGAGGGACCCCATTTGGAGGTTTTCTCCCAAATTTCCCCTAAACCAGGACAGTCATATTGGAAAAGCTGCTGACATCTTTAGACTTTTATTCAGGATTTGCTACTGTTGAAAGGAAAATTCTGAGATCTATGAATATCATTTTACACAGAGGAGACAAAATACTCCTTCCTCATATGCACCTCCAACCCCACAATATCAGCTTCACCTGTCGCAGACGTTTATTTGATGTTCCTGGACTGGTTTTTCTTAAACTGCAAAACACCTGCAGAGCTTTCATCCAGTCCTAAGAGAGAAGGATGCAGAAGAATGTAATGAAACAAAGTCAGATACAGCTTCTTGCAGTGGAACGGACCTGTTCTGCAAAAAGTAGCTGAATTTTCACTTTAGGTTGGCAAAACCTAAGTTTTCTGTAATTCCACAGTATAAAACTCTGAATATTAAAGCCAATTTATTATCTTTACTAAGCAAAACCTCATAAAAAATTTGCAAATCTGAACCATTTTCTCTTTTAGAATTATCAAGCATTACTAATGGATATACAGTGTGGCCTTTGCCAATTTTCCAGTGTAGCAGTACTACAAGAAATTGCAAATTGTTTATAAAATTAAATAAAACTTGTTTACTTCTGAGAAAATTACATTCAACAAGCCAAACTGGTCTGATTATTCTCTCCAGTACTCCTGTATGGCAGTTGTAACACTGTATACTTCGAACAAGAACTGAACAATTAACAGAGAAACATAGCACATATATTCAATATTCTCCAGCTTGTCTTTGGAAGGTGGAAGATATAGTACAGCCTCATTCTCTAGTTACTGGAGAATGGAGACTACTTTTACCATTAAACTCTGTACATTTCTTGCAAAGCACAAAATTTAGGTTTTGAGCAAGTCTTCTCTTCAGTCAGTATCTCAAAGATATGCCATGTACTCTCTAAGTATAATTTAACAATGTCATGAAAACTCCCACAATACTACTTCAACCATTATTCACAATATCCTCCACATTTTGAAAATACAGGAATATATACTGCACTTATTCTCCGATGTGAGTTTGGCTTCAGCTTGACCTCCTTCTACGGAAAAGCTTTCAGCTAAACCCCACCAAGTTTTTATTTTTCTATGAAATGCTAGAAAGTAAAGAAAGCTGAGTTTTCTCAAAAGAGAAATATTTGTAGACTTTTCTGACCCAAAGCCATACTATAAAGAAACCTGAAACAACAGTGCTCTGTATAAACGCAGTGAATAGCTTGTTAAGCAGTTTCAAAACCAAAAACAAATTTAACCAAATATTCAGGAAACAAAACAGGGTATTCTATCTTCTACACATTCTGAATTCTTTTACTTTTTAGAAAACAAAAGATTTTACAGATATGACAAAGATTAATTAAGAAGCATGGAATTTAATTTATATATTCTCAATTACAATATAGCACTGACATGTATATATATGCACTGACATACATACATATATATAAACTGACATATATATAAGTGACAGTACACTGACAGTTGTATGACAAATGTCACTACATCATTCTTATGCCATCTCTCCAAATTTAACAACTTGCATTAATTTAACAAGAAAATCTGTGCTTTCCTTCATATACAGCACATGAAAAATTACTATATTTATACAGACTTCTTGCTCTGGTGAATACAGTCTGTTATGAATGCTCTAAAATGCTTCAATTCCACCCAAATAACCTCAAACTGCAAAGCTTAACTTCTAATGCAGCATATACATCAGAGCTGTGAATTTGCAGAGATTAAAACTTAATAAACATGAACTCTGTGCCATTTTAGATACAATCTGCTAGCAAAATAACTTCCCAGAAATAGGCTTCTATCCCACAATTCTTAATCAGTGCACACAACTGTTAAGACAGGTAGCAACTGAAGATACCATATAAAGCCAGAACTGTGCACCATCAGGGCCAAAGACTATGCATGACTACCAGTTTATATACACAGTAAATAACTGGAACAGGCAGTTCAATGCACTTTGGTTGCTGGGCACACATACATGCATTAGCACTTAATTTATTTCACTCTGAAGTAAAATTTTCACTTACTATGCTGTGTTTTGTAACATGGAAAATACCTGGAGAGTAAATTTTTTCTTCTGAACTGAACTATGTCAAAAAACATGTATGTTCTCCAGAAACAGAAAATAATGGAAGTTCTGTGCATGGGACCTGACTGGAATTTGTCAAAACTGAAACTCTGAAGAACAGGTAATACAGGTGCTGTATTACCTTTCCCCTCAGAGATCTGCTACTAGTCCATTTTAACACCTGCTATACAACTACTAAAATATGTAACTACTAAACTACTATATAAGTAATAAATATTTGTGATACATTTGCTTCCTGTTTCAGAAGGGCAACATCGCTGAACACCACAAGATAAAAAGTTACTGTTTTTACATTTAGCAAATAAAAGCTCTCACCTGCGCTTGTTCTGGAGTTTCGCCTGCAAAGTAAAAGATGTAATGCTCTTCACTAAAGTGCTGAACTACTATCTGAAAACAGTTTGGCCTTAAAAAATAAAAAACAACAAAAATTAAGTTTAATTAATCTTCACATGTTAACAGACACCTTTACTACATCTGTGCCAAAACAAAGTTTACACTGAACTAACAGTTTTCTGCTGTTTGTTCTGCTGTCTGTAAGGTGCACTGAACAACTGCATCAATTTTTGTTGATCTACATATTACCATCGCATGGAAACAGGAAGAACTCCAACAAGATTTCTCAGATCTTCCAAAACTGCATTTTGTTTTTGAATGTATCATGTCATTTCAAGAAAGCTACAGTACATGCAGCCTGCTTCAGAATATTGACACATTTTTAGAACTGTGTGTACTGAACAGGCATATCTCCTGGCTTACAGTCACAGCAAAAAATCAGCTATCTGAAAAAACTTGTCAACAAGGATTATTCCTAGACAGTTTAAAAGCAGCAGAGGTTCAGCATTATTTCACAACCAGTTAATCATACAGTAAGGATTTTTCTTTCGGGAAACTATTAACCTAAGAACTCCCCTATATGAACATGCTCCACAGCTCTCATGACCAGTGAAATGTGTATTAGATCATACACAAAACATTCGAGTGTATGTGACACAAACCTCTATGACCTTAAATGCCACACAAGTACAGACTTCACTGTACTCCTGAGGAAATGGCAGCTTTTTACCAGACACTTGAAGTGCAGGAGGAACTCTGTCTCAGCTGCAGCTCCTCACTAGCAGCCTCCTAAGCTGCTGCAGCCATGCATGTCCTCCTACACACCACCTAGCACCGAACTGCTCCAACCCACAACACAGGGTTTCTTAAAAGCCGTTTAAGAGAAAAAAACAGAATATTTATTGATTACAATATATCCCAAAGCTTTTGGCCTAATTGTCAACTACATAGGGAACATTTCAGTAATGTTTTTTAATAATCTTTATCTGTATCTGTGCTCCTCATTCCAGTAGTTAGTTGTTGGAGGTTTTCTTCTAAATTATTATGAATATTTAAAAAACCCCCAAACAGACAGAGCAAAGCATCAGTCTTTGCAGATCAAGACATGCCACTAATTTTAAACATCTGTCTCTAAGTTTTTTCACAAAATAACTAGAAGTTGACTATATATAATTTTTCAATAAATATGAATTAAGATCCTTAGGATAACCAGAATTTCTAACTTCTATCATTTATTATATAAGTAAATGTAGTCAATTCTTCTATAAAACACTATAATACAGGGCAGTGGAGTTGTTTTTGTAACTACCAATGAAAAAAATATATAAACTCTCTTCTTTATTTCTAGTAATATCTAAAAGGCTTCTGATTCTCAACTTTCCTGCTGATAACCACATCCCTTGTTGTCAGCATATTTTGAATATCAAAATATTACAGTAAATAAGATTTGATGTGTAAGTAACTGAGTATAGTAATTGTGCAAAAACAATCTCTGAGGATGTTTACTTACATGAATTAGTATAATAAAAAATACTCATTTTTAAATAGAAAGCACCGACAGACTTCTAACCAAGTTAGCTTTCAAATACCTATCAAAACAATGTAGAACTTTTAGAACTTACAAAAATTCTTTATATTACAAAAAGCTGATGTCCTACCTGCCAAATAAACTGTCATGTACTCCATAGACAGAACACACACTAAGGTCTATTAGTCCTTTGGGTTTTGTGGCTCGTTTTTCACTTTCAAAATAAATAAGCTGGGCATCATTTCCCTCTAATATAAAGTACAAGTTTTTCCATCTCTTTCCTTTACCTGTACAAGAATCAGGGAAACAGTTACCAACACGTCAATTTTGTAAATTAAGAAAACAGAAGAGGGCAGTAAAGCTTCTGTCAAATTCTGAAGAGAAGAGCAATGTACAGATAATCACACTTGAGTTATAACATCAGTATACACATTCTATTTTATATAACATGTGACTAAAACCAAATCCTCTTCACAGATGCAGGTAGAGTTGCAAAAGGTTCTTCAAACATCTTCAGTGCTTTCAACAGCATTATGCAAGTGCATATGAGCTGCCCCAACAGTAATTTCTTCTCAGTGTTACACCTGTATTTACACAGATGGCAAATAGTGACAGTGTGGACCCCATTCATTATATATTTTTTAAGAAATGGACTCTAGAAATTAGAAAGTTACTCCTAAACTGTGACTGATGTTTAACACATTGCATTATAATACCTTAAAACATATAGGTGAAGAACAGAAATGGAAATATACGTAAACTTAAATCAGAATCAACCTGCAAGCACACCCGTATGTAAGAATCTGGCTGGTTCCACTTGCTGCAGAGAACAGTTCTTTGAATTACAATGGATTAGGAGCATTCTGCAACAAATTAATGCTTAAATCAGAGTACTATTTAGAAAAACTTTCAGCCTTTATTTTATACTTTAATCATCATAAATCCACTGGGGCCTCAATAAACTAGTAGCAACACTGTTTTCAAAATACACATGTAACACTCATTTATTATACTACGACTCCTAGATGGAAAAGTGATTTTATTGCATTTATTCCATATACACTATGGACATCTCTCTACAACAGTACTCCAATTTGCGTCTTTTAACCTGATTTTTCCAAGTCATTCTCATTTCATTCCTTAGTTCACAACATCACTCTACACCTCTCAGAATAAGCATTCTCTGTCTCAACAAATGAGATGCTTCCCTTGCTCTGTTCATACCATATAGTTTGGGGTAGTTTGGAAATTTTTTAATTTTTTTATTATGCTATATGTAAACTCATACCTTCTTTCTTGCTTTTGGTCACTATCCAGATAACCACCTGTAACTTATCCTTCTTGTCATTTGCAGAAATTTTGTTATTGATATTGTTCTTCTGTGTCCATTAATGTTGATTTTTTCAAAAAGTAGAAATATAATACTCAGCAAGGCACTAGCTTCCTCAAAACTTCAAAAGACTTGTTCAATGGAAATGCTTTGTGGTAATACTGAAGGTTACACTGAAATAAGTCAAGCTGTCAGCTTTTAATGTGCTTATTGTATGTAATGTTGTGTCAGTGTTAGAACCCTAAGAAGTCACTATAACCTTTGTACAGCAGGCTGCATTTTAAATTTAAGATTGAAAACATACAACCTCATTTGGAATAATAAAATTAAAACAGCTGTTCTCTGCAGTAAATGTACAGATTTACAGTATTCTAGCTTTCTCAAACCTCTATCAGCTAGAACTTAGTGAGTTCCATATTAAGTACACTTCATGAAAATATAGTTTCATGATTTTGAATACCTTTGACAAGGATGCCTAGTTGTGCTGATTTTTTCAGAACTGCCAACCAAAATGTTCATGCTGCATGTAAATTCATGTATCACACTGCTCTGTTTATCTACTACTTAAGGAAAAAGATCTGTCATACTCCTTACACACTTTCTAGAACCTTTTGCCCACTTCAATATTGCTCTTTCTAGTACCAGTAAACTCACTAAATTCAGCTAGGAGGTGCTGATCTCTGCTCTCTAGTGACCAACATCTGGCATGAGGAAATGGAACCAAGCTGAATCAGGGAAAGTTCAGATCAGATCTTAGGAAAAAGTTCTTCAGTGAGGAGGTGGCTGGTCCTTGGAACAGGATACGCAGGAAATGCTCACAGCCTGTCAGGGTTTAAAGGAGCATCTAGATGATGCTCTTAGTCATGTGGTTTAGCATTCCATAGACCTGTGAGGAGCATGATCTTTATGACTCACTTCCAATTTAAGATACTGTATGATTCTGTGATCCTTATCTGCTATTTCTCTCCCTTCAAAAAAAAAATAAGAGGCAAACACAACTCACTTTTTTTCAGAAGATAACCTTTTTTGACAATATTTTTATAAAAAGCATCCTTTGTTTTCCGACGAATTGTATTGTAGATTTCTTTTCCATCCACTGTATCATTAAGCACTTGTTCTTGGTGCTAGAAAACATGTCAGAAAAACATACTTTAAGCTCAGAAATTGCCATTAAAAAATGCATCCTATGAAGTTGCGATCAGGATCACCTTACTGAATGCTAACACTACTATTGTTCTCTCACACATTTTACTAAAGCATCCATTTATCATACAATACACTTTGCTAGAAATGTACTATAACTCTTCCCATATTTCCAAAGCTGAAAGAAAATACAAGTTTTCAATACAGACCAACTTCTACTAAGCAAGTCTTTTTCATGTTAAAATAAAAAACATGATCTTTCACTGTGACTTCACAGTGTTAAATTTATGCCAGTCTTTGAAGATTTATCTAGCTTCTGTCTTCTACCAAAGCTCATAGGCCTGGGTAATCATGGATAAACTCTGAAGCAATAAGAATGGTACAGATCATAATTAAAACTGACTCAAAGTGGCACAGTCCCTCATTAATCTCATTAGAACTCATTAGAACTCACATGTTGTAACTGAGCAGAACTCAAGACAAGAGAAGAAAGCAGAAACAGGAAACAAAAAAAAAAAAAAGAAATTCACACAAAAAATGGTAGCATCTAGAAATGCAAGTAATAAATATTTTCAAAACCCAAGCCAGGTCTGACCTTATTAAGTAAGCAGATCAACAAATTCTTTAGCCATAAAAAAAACAAAAGCAAGCCTATAAAGTTGTAAGGACATCGCTGATATGAAAAGAGACATACGAACTGGCTCTTATATAATATAACCTTACTTCCTGTGCATATATCTGCAAGAATAATGATTTTATTCAAAACAACAATAGATGAAAAATAATTTGGTAATACCAAGAGGAACTGCAGGACCTACAATGGAAGCTATATCCACATGTTATGAAATGATAATGTAACATAACAATTATCTGTCAAGATAATGTCTGTAACACAAGTACACAAGGAACAGTACACAAAACAAGAGATCTAGTGACAAATATTTTTAAGTAAATATAATATTAGACACAGGAATTTTGTCAGACTGACCCTAAAATGATGCAAAACTTTTGAATTATTTTTTCCCCTCAAAACCACAGAGCACAGTATTATGTGGAAAGGAGGTAACACAAAGCTGAACATAAACTGCACCACTGAGAACTAAACTTTTAAATGAAGTCACAAGTGTATCTGGCTAGCTTAAAAGAATCTGACATATTCTCACATAGAAAATGAGTCAATGCAGAGTTTATTAATACAGAAACTAAGTTCTGTGTATATGAAAAGCTAAAATAAAGACTTACTGCCATGATTAAAGAGGAATGATGGAGCATGAAGTTACAAGTTTTTCAAGGAGGAGTCTCAGAATTCCTATTTGCTTTCTGACCCAATCACATTACTGAGCACAAGGTAACAGGAGGCAACAATGGGGAAGCACCAAGGACACAACACAATTAGCAGTGTAGGAAAGACTGCAATAACAAGATACACATCTCCTAGTGCAAGACAGCAGTTGCACCTGTTGGTACTTACAGAAAATGAGACACGAATAGCTGAGTCACTTATTGGAGGACTGGGCTGTGATACTGTTTGCTATGCCAACATAATGGCCTCAACAAGGATGAAAACTTCTGTCATGGCAGCCCCTAAGGTGCTGTGTTTTGGGTTTGTGACTGAAATAGCATTTGTAAGACATCAGTACTCTGGCTCTTGTTGATCAGCACCTGCTATAGCCTCAAGACCTTCTCCATTTCCCACTTTGTCCCCATCCTCAGTGAGGAGGTTTGGTGGACAAGATGCCAGGAGCACAGACATTGTCATCAATGATGACAATTGATCTGACAGATATTTTCCCTGACATGTAATATCATGACCAGCAGTAAGCATGTGGGCACAGGGACGTCTCAGAGAGCAGCTGGGCATCAGTCTATTAGTGAGAGGCGCTGAGTGATTCCCTTCCTCTGCTTATAAAACAGTATTTATCTCAACCCAGGATTTTTTTTGCTTTTGCCCCATTCCACAGGAATAGGGAAACAGCAAAGAAAGGTGCAGGTCCTTAGCAGCTCACCAGGGTCAACCCACCACACAAAATTACATGTATATTCATTAAGTGTTTTCCAGAGGGGAAGGGAATAAATTGGAGGGAATAAACTCTAAATTGTTCTGGTACATCTTCAAGAAAGGTGAGTTCACACCAAAACTGGTAGCAGCAAGGCAATCATGAAAATATTACAGAGTCAGGATCAGCTTCTGTGTGCTTAGCTTGGTGAACAGAGGAAATGCTCTCATATTAATAAGAAAGATTCCACACAGAGGTAAGAAATGACTGCAACTCTCTTTAGGGAAGAGAAAATTTCTGATTTCCATTGAAACAGGAAAGCTTGGAAACAGAAAAAGAAAAAAATAGGCATTTAAATTTTACAACTAGCTATAAGCTCATGAAAAGCTAAATTATGTGGTGTGTTTATTACTGGTGAGCTCTTATAATCAACTTCTGCTATGGGACAAGAGTGCTTCAGAACAAGTGCTGGAGTCCCAAGCTGTGCAATTATCCCTGAAGCTTTTCAGTGCGTACAGGCTTCCTGTGATAGGGCAAAAACCTCAGACACAGAAGAGAGAAAGGCAGCCTGGTTCCCCTTAACGTGGGACTAAATCAAAGCTTGAGCCCAGGAACAGAGCTAGGGGCACAGAGCAGAGGCTGAACACCTCACACCAGAGACAGAACTTACCATATTTTCTGTTGACTACAAGCCAGTCTTCAGTAAGTGTATGTATTTGAGAATAAAACAAAAGAAACAGATGAGCTGAAAACATTGAAAGTGTTGATGACTGACTACTCAAGATGATCTTCCTTAACTACCACTGGTATCTCAGCTGTAATTTAGAACATAAATTGATTTGACAATGATTCAGTCTGTGACTTCAACATCAAAGGCTCAGAGATGAAATCATACCTGCATTGGAACAGGATCTTTTAAGTAATATCCTTCAACAATCTGTTCTTTTCTGTAGTGCTCAATGATGTCAGCAATACTGTTCCAGTAAGAAAAAGAATATTGAAATGTTAAACACATTAATTTTTCCACTGTTTGAGAATCTGTTTTTCCATGAACCCACAGAAAACTTTCCCTCAAAGTTTTAATAAAATTAGGTGTTAATCATCATAATCTTATTTGCAGGAATGAGGATTTACTAATATACTGAAGTCAAGAAAGTTCACAAAACTGTATTCAGAATGTATTAACCTTAAACTCTGCAAAATATTTTAATGACTTGCTTAAAATGTCAAATGAGGACACTGCACTTTCCACCTTCAGGTAGTACATGTGCATTACCTACTTTCCAACCAGGCTGAAAATTGCTATTCCACTGGCAATAATTTTCCAAGGAAGTCCTAGAGTAATAAGCTAAGTGGAACGGGACATTGAGTGAAGCACAATCTCTTTTTAGGAGGACAGGAACAGAAAACAGAAAAGGTTTGTAAGAGGGCTTATACAGATTATTGTTGGACATCACTAAGCTATCCTTTTGGAACTCCTCTCTGCAGGGAAGCATTCATTCTAATTACTCAATTCAGACTGCAATTGCACTTGGAAGGTTCAGGAGAGAAGCAGTGACAGATACAAGGTGAAATTCAAGGCATTTCAGTTACTCTAATTTATTTTCACACTACTGGAACTTACACTGTAATAAAGAACAGCAACAGGGACATCAACAGAAATTAATAATTTACATGCAAAATATCAATCTAGAAAAAGAGCTAAGTAATTACGTAGATAAAATATACTCAGCATGTCTTCTCAATGCATGCATACTCAGTTGTGTGTGCAAAGATACAAATAAGGCATGTGTGCAACACAGGAACAATAGCTGATACTATAAAAAAAAATCTCAAAAACTTCTAAATAAGGCTGTATCAAGGCATTTTGGTAGGCTTTTCTATTTCATTCTGAAGTGATGAACTAGCGCGAACTTGATAAAATGACCTTCCCACAAGTGTTTTTATTTTTCAGGCACCAAAAATGAGATTAATGTTTCTTCCAGTTCTAATGAAATTAAGTAATTAATTTCAATTTTTACTGAGATGCTGTCTGCATGTGCCGTTTTCTACATAAGAATTTCAACTGTGACACACTACAAGAAATAATGACTCGGTCATTATACTTCACAGGTTGAACAGCTACTACCAACCTTTTCTCATCAATGAAACAGCATTGTATGAATTTTCTCACTCATCCAATCAGGAATACCTTGACCTTCAACGCACCATCTGCTTCCTTGATTAAAAATGCCATTAGGAGTTCCTCAACGTAAGAAGCAGGTGCCTGCAAAATTTCTGCAATTTTGTAATATAGGCTGAGGAATAAACTCAGTTCCATTTAAAAACTCATTCTGTAGTTAGAGTAACATAGACTAGGATAAGTCCTGATGGAGCACCTCAGGGCTTTATTCTTCATTACATGTTTGAACTTCCAACTAATTACCAACTGAATGTAAACTTAAGAGTATAGTGATAATTCTCCCAAACACACAACAAAAACAAAGATTTTCTTTCAGACTGAGGAAGATGTCTGCAAACTACGTACCAAAATACTAAAAAATATTCTTTAAGCACTTTGCCATAATTTATTGCTGCTTAACTTTAAAATCTTACTTTCTATTCAGCTGCATAGAATCTCTTTTCAGACAAATGTAATCTACACCCCAAATGAATCCAACACCATATTAAAAAGTAATCTGAAGCAGTAACAATATAGTAACTTTCCGGAAGCATACTATTTAATGCTATAAATCCATCTGAGACTAATAAGAGTTCTGATAAATTGATGATTAATTTGATATCACCAAGGGTGGGGGGCTCTTGGCCTATCATCCACATAATAAGCCATGCAACTGGAAATCAGCATTTACCTTCATGAAAGCCTAACCCTGCTGATAGCCTGGTTTTCACTGAGGATGGCTGGAGCCCAGACTGATTAATGAAAAAGGTATTCAAGCAGCCTGGGTGTGAAATGGGCACAGATTCATAAGGATCCAATTGTTTAGCCTCACATCATCATGTGAGTGAAGTCATATGAAAAAGACCACTTAACTTAGTGAGGAGACCTTGACATTTTCTCAGACACACCTGAGCTGCTGAATCTCTACCCAAATCAGAAGCCAAGCTGGAAGTGACAGAAATTCTCTGTGCGGGTAATAATGCCCTAGTCCTAGGGTGAGCAGGACTGGAAAAATGCTGATTTTTTAAGGCAGGCAATGACCTCTGTTTAAGGAGGAAAGTGAGTTTTCACTACTGAGAAGTCTTCTGGGTAGAACAGCTCTAAAAAAATACTATCAAAGATGGGTGTGCACTGATAGTTTCTCCCACAAAAGGGGAAACACCTCATTATATCTCTTTCTTTTTATACAAATTGCTCTATTTTTGCACAAATGGTAAAAGAAATGCATCTTAGATTTGTTCATTCTAAATGAACTGATCTGTATTTCTGTTCCAAGTATCGAGTAGATATTTCAATGCAGTTTAGTAACTTTTTCCAACAATGAAGGTGTTTTTCCCCTTTCTTGTAAATACCTATTTCTATCTGGAAACTCTATTGATTGTCTCAGATAAAATTACTACTTTATCTTCCCCTTTACAAACAGACAAGAACACATGGAGATGCTTCCAAGCTGCTTCAAATAGAGTAATCTCTTAGTTAGAGATACACAATTTATGGAGTCACACGATCCATTCAATTTACAGAGTGAAGCAATTGGTTGGCAGAAGAAGCGCAAATACTTCAAGACAAACAAGTTACACCTAGACTATTTAAGCTGTGAGATTTTGCTCAGTTAGAAGTAACCACTAAGGAAATCAGGGAAAATATTTAGTATAAAGGAAACTACAGTCTTAAAATCATAGTAAATAATTATCAGGAACAAGTTATACAAGCATAGGATATGCACAATTCCTTTTGCCACAAGAACTCACCTATTATAGTATCTGCCTCCCATCATAAACTGATTGTTTGATGTTGGACATATTTTAAAACGCTGAATATTCTCACAGGTCCGGAAATAAAGTGAATAATCACCAGGGGTATTATCTGAAGGCCTCACAAGAAAACTGCACACCTGACCAACTGAAAAGACATCATAATAGTGTTATTTTTCTTAGTGATATATGTAAACCCTTACTAAATCTATTTCTACATAAACTAGGAACGACAGCACACTTGAAGAAATACAAACCCTACAAAGGTAAATTTCAGTAGTGATCTCATACTAGAAGAACTAGTACTAAACCACCAAAATTAATGAAAAATGGTTCAGCTGTAGCCTGCAACATAGCCACATCTTCACCATCTCTTTAGAATAGCGCACAAACAAAGTTTGATAACACTTTCAAAAAATCACGATCTCTGTCCCAGTATTTAAAGGACGGTATTAAACAATATGGGTCAGAAGTACTGTTTTCATTTAAAGAAATATTTGCTTTATGAAAGTGAACTAATTGAGTCCATATATAATAATTTTAAAATTAATTAAAGAAAAAATTATTAAATTAACTTTACTTGAGAATATATTCAGTATTGACAGCCCCTAAAGTTTTCTTCCAGTGTAGTATTCTACTGAGACAGCACCCAGAGGGGCGGAGGAATGTAAAACAGTCATATGTTCAGACATAAAAGGAAGTTTTGCCACGGTTTAATATTAATAGGATCACTTTGTGCCATTTCACTATCACTATGTTTCACATCAGAAATACATGTACCTGTCATCAGCATATTGTAGGCTTCTTGTTTGGAGATCTTCCCATGGAACCATCTTAACAAAGATGAAGAGAAAAATTAGAAAGCAAGACTACCAGCTCTCTTTTTTTGGTTGTGGTGACATCCAGGGCTCTGGCACCTATGAATTAATCTTTATTTAAAAAGACCCAATATATCAATGTATATGCTACTTAATGATTCTCTTCTACCAATAGCATAAAAAGATTAGCATTCATAGGTATATAAATAAATTACTTTCAATAAAAATATCCAACATGTAGAGCTGATGTTCAAATACAATTCTGTTTAGAGATTGATATGAATTGTCCAAAAAGTAGATAATTTGATAGGCATTATTTGAAGTCATACAGCAATGTACTAGAATCATGAAATCTAAAGCTCAAACAAGAGGTTAAACACATACAGAAAACCTCAAACTCAAATTTGCCAGAGCTGTGGAAAGAAAATCTAGCTTTGTTAGATTAATGAATACAAACTGCTTTGATCTCACACCTTGGCCTTTCCCAGAGTCCTGCGTCATCAAGCAGTACCGCACAAAAGCTCACAGCCTCTGCCTAGTCTCGGCCTGATACTTAGCACTATTCAGAAAACCCTAACATGCTGCAACTTAATAATTTGTATTTAAAGGAAAGCTAAAGATATGGTGCTTTTATCTATGAGAAAAGATCCTAGTTTCTAACTCTAACTCTTTCTCTACTGCCTTCAGATACTAATTTAAGGATTCCTCTGAAAGACAAACAACCGCTGCAAGACAGAATCAAAGCTCCAGGTCTCTCCTACAGGCTACCTTCCAAATAGAAAATTTCCACTTTTGAAGAAATCCATACTGCCAAATTTACTAGCAGAACGTAGTAAACCAAATAGACCACTAAAATGCCTCCTTCTGCCACCAGCCTCTTGGAAAGTGGGAAATAGCAAAAAAACAGCAAGCACCAATATGATAAACAAGTGAGGACAGCAGATTAAGTCATCAAGGCACTAGACATTTTTCACAACTATCTGCCACTCATCTTCACTTGTGAATGTCCTATCACTTGTTACCTGGGAGAAGAGACCTCTTGTGGCTACAACCCTCCTTTCAGCCATCTGTAGAGAGCAATGAGATTCTCCCTGAGCCTCGTTTTCTCCAGGCTGAGCCCACCAACTCCCTCAGTTGCTCATCAGACTTGTGCTCCAGATCCTTCCCCAGCTCCATTTCCCTTCACTGGACTCACTGCAGCACCTCATCATGTCAGCATCTTTCTTGCTGTGAGAGCCCGAAACTGAACCTAGAACTCGGAAGTGTGGCCTCACCAGTCATGAGTACAGGAGGACAGTCACTGCCCTGGTCCTGCTGCCCACACTATTGCTGACCCAGGCCAGGATGTCATTGGCCTACTTTGTCCCCTGGGCCCACACTGGCTCATGTTCAGCCACTGCTGAGCAGGTGTTTTCTGCTGAGCAGCTTTCCAGCCACTGCCCCAGCCTGTAGCACTGCAGGGATTGCTGTGAGCCAAGGGCAGGAACCATCGCTTGGCCTTGTGGGATCTCATACCACTGGCCTCACTGACCCAGCCTCTCCAGATTCCTCTGCAGAGCCCTCCTACACTCCAGAAGATCAACACTCCTGCCCATGAGGCAAACTGAGACCCCATTCTAATAGCACTCTGGTACAGTATTTAGAGTATTTACAGCATTGTATCTCCAAGGCAATTGTGTTCAAGAAATACTCCACTGTGCACATTTTAGCTGAAAGTGGTCATACATAGCCTCATCTAAGATTTCAGCACTGCAATACCCATTAGCAACAGACATACCTATCACAGGATTTTTTCATGTTAATTATCCCTGGATCTGCAGCAGTTAGTATATATCTTGAGATTAAAAAATACATGTCTTTGCCCACTTTCTCAAAAACTTAGAAATCTCATAGTGGAAGGTTACAAACAGTTATAATTCCTTTTAAACAACAAAACAAAAGTCCTTACATTTTGCCTTCATGGGGATCTTCTTCTCTTCCCTATGAGAAAATTAACATATCAAGTGAATGACAACAGTACAACTCAATTAAAAAAAAAAAAATTGTAAGTTAAGGCCTTCTGTAGGAAAAAAAAATTGACATTTAGAAGTCTGAGGCATTTTTTAATTAAAGGGCTTACTGCAGCCCTATGAAAAATCTTCCTCTTCATTCATTACGTGAAAATTCAGCAAAAATGTTATTTCTGATGATTACTTCAGTCATGATCTAAGTGCTTTAGAGGCGGTAACTCGTTAGAAAGTTTCAACCTGCTCAGCCTTCCTAAGGTTAAATTCCCACAGACCTATCAGTCTGCAGATCAACAGTCCAGTACTGCCACTTCAGTTTAGCTATTCACATCCTGACACAGGCCATCTATAAGAAGCATCTCCAGTAACCTTGCTATTAGCAAAATATGGACTATGTAAGAAGATATTACAAAAAATCAGGTTTTTTTCCTCACCAATAAATTTTTAAACCAAATTTCATCCTTGAATAAAGAGAAAGACCTACAATAATGCACAATTACATTCTGTTAATTTAATGAACATTTCATGGCAATTCCAAGAAAGAAATGCAACTTAATGATTCTTCACCAGGACAGCAGGTTTTCGGGAAATGCCTAGTAAATTTACAGTACCATTCATTTGCACTTATCTTTGGACAACATATGAATAAACATTTTTTGATAATGAATTAGGCTTAAAGGTTTGTTTTAGTATTTTAGAACTACTAGATAAATTTATTAGTTTAGAAAAATATATAATTAGAAAACAAGCAAATAAATTTCACTAAGTCTTGTTCAATATTGTTTTATCAAAAAATCCCATTCATTTAGGAAATCTGAATGTAAAAATTACTTACCACTTCTTCTACTAGGTCTTCCACAATAAGACCTTGTTCATCTGTCCGTAGGTTTGTAACCCACATCCAGCCATCTTCCAATTCATTATGGACGATAAACATGTCTCCTTTAAGGAAACTGAAGAGGGTTACAGCAAGATTTAAATCAGAGATACAATCATAATATAAAGTTTAATTAACACAATGAATTCTTGAGTATAATTTCCACAATATATTTGGGAAAACCTATTTGCAACAAATGAAATATCAAAGGAATTGATATTCCAGACACATGTGTATTTTTCCTCACAGTTAAGTGGCTACCATAAACAAGTTTTCATAGTTTTGATTTATGTTTAGTATCTAATATATACTTCAGTGCTGTCAAAGTGTGATAATGTATAAAACAAAAATAACACAGCAATATAAAAATATAGTAATACTGTTCTTTTATCAAGAACTCAAATAGGAATCACAAGTAAAATAATCCTTAGTAGTCTATAAGAAAATAATATTTCTTTCATTGTAAAATTACCTTGCACAATGTACGTTGTGGAATACTTATTCATTATGTTCTCACATATGAAAACAAGTGATGCAAAGAGAATAGGGAACAGTTACCAGAGATGCCATGCAATTAACTACAAGCATAAGCATTAACATTCAAAATCAGCAAATCACAGAATCAAATAGGTTGGAAAAGACCTCTGAGATTATTGAGTCCAACATACAACCAAACACCACATGTCAACTAAATAACAGCACTAAGTGCAACACCCGGTCTTTCCTTAAGCACCTTCCGAGACAGTAATTCCACCACGTCCATGGGCAACATTTCAATATCTAATCACCCTTTCTGGGAAAAATTTTCCCCTAATGTCCAACCTAAAGCTGCCCTGTAGACTAAAGGGGAATTTAAGATTATATTCTCTCATACTGTCACTGGTTGCCTGGCAGAAGAGACTGAACTCTGACTGGCTACATGCTTCTTTCAAGCAGTTGTAGAGGCCAATAAGATCTCCCTTGTGACTCCTTTTCTCCAGGCTGAGGTGCTGCAGCCGCTCCAGACACTTTACCAGCTCCATTACCCTTCTCTGAACACACTCCAGGACCTCAATGTCTTTCCTAAATTGATGGCCCAGAAGTGGACATAGTACTCAAGGTGCTGAGCACAGGGAAAGAATCACTTTAATAGTCCTATTGGCTACACAACTGCTGATCCATGCCAGGATGCCACTGACTCTCTTGGCCACCTGGCTCATCTTCAGCCAGCTGTTGACCAGCATCCCCAAGGTCCTTTTCCACTGGGCAGCTTTCTAGCTGGTCCTCCTCCAGCCTGTAGCTCTGCAGAGGGTTTTACTGTGGCCAAAGTGCAGGACCCAGCACCTGGTCTGAGGGAGTTTTCATTCCTGGAAGACTACTGCAAGTTACTTCTTAAATGTTAAGAACACACACTCAGGTCACAAGAAAACCTTCACTGCAGCACAGAATTCTCAATCATGTTTCATGATGCACCAAGGTATAGGAAAAACAATAAACAGTTGAACTATTAACTACTATTAAGTACCATTTCAACTCAAAATTTCATAGCAAAAGTCTATGGCATGGCTTGCATTTGAAGTGGGCTAATAGAAAAAAAAAAAAAAGCAACAAACCACTGTCAAAAACAAAGAATAAATTTAACTGCTATTCAGCTTTAACAGGTGACAGACGAGAGCACCCTCCATTACCGTATAGTTACTGCATGGAAGACATGCTGAAATTAATCCAGTAATACTTCAAACTTACTAAATATTAACTATGATATTAGAATTCTGTCAATATTCTCTGAAATACATAATGGCTTCAAGAGCATATTAATTAAATCTAGAACAAACTGAGAACTTTGGTCTCAGCTATGCCATGTAGACCTCAAAACCCAAATACCAAGTGTGCATTTCAGCTCTATCCTAAAAGAGGAAGAAAAGGTTTAATTGCCTACAATTTTTGTTATGATAGCGAACAGTAAAATGATATTTCCTTTTAAGCTGACAGGTGCAATAAGGCATGTAAAGGACTCCATTTTTTTTTTTTTTTGTTCTCACATGTATTAGAAAGCCTTAGCTGTAATGTGCCATTAGGGAGCCCTTCCCAGTCCTAGTACCTTACTAAAACACATAATTATAAAAACAAATATCCTCATATCATCCTTTAAAGGATGAGACTTGACTGTGAGTCTTGGAATAAATTTCCATTCAAAGTTCTCTACATTTTAAGATAATAATCCAAAACCTAAGAAAATTCTCAATTCAATATTTCTTAAACTCGTATATTACATCATCTTATGAAATCTGCCTCATTAGAGAGACCAGAAATCACCATAATCACTTTGAAATCCTCCTGTTTTTTCATCTGGAAAAAATTATCTCAAGAATGCAGTATCAATCCCAAGTAACCAGATAATGGTCTTCTATTGAAAGACTCACTTCTTCAATTCTAAATTTGTAAGTAGTCAAGGCTCACTTTCTCTTTCTAGTAATCTGAATTGTTTCCCTTAGTTATAACATCTACTAATAGTTCTGTAGCAGTTCAGAAAAAAGCCTAGCTCATTTCTTTCACAGACTCAGATAAGGCATTTCTGTATAGAATTCTTTGGCACATAAGTTTATTATTTTCAATGTATTTCAAAATTATAACATCACTAATTTTAATTCAATGTACCTAATTCTATGTAATTTAATTCTATGTAATGTACGTTCCCTTACAATTAATACAAACATATATGCTAAGAACAAAATGTCTTATTTCCCCAAAGAACACAGATAAACCATCCTTTAATCTAACTGTGTCAAGTTTAAGATGCAACTGGAAAGTATTTGCATACAAACACCTACCTAAATTACTACTATTTATAAATACTCTTGAGAATTTCACAGCGACTACTGTTATCCAAACATACCTTATTTCATCAGTTTCTGGCACTTTGGTGTAAGGTAGAATTGCTCGAACTCTCCTTCTGTCTTCCACAGGCTACAGTTTAAAAGAGAGCAATGGTTTTTTCTCTGCCGTGTACTGTATATTCTGTACTGCAGAATCATTCTCCCCAGCATTATGCTATTCTGAAGCAAAGAACTGGTAACATCACTAATACCCACCTTGCCAGTTTTATATTTCCAAAGCTCAAAACCACTGTCAGCTAGGAATGTGTAATTTGTTGGCTAAGAGAACATTTATTTTACTTTTTTTTTCACTTAGAGCAGAAGGAACATCCAGAATTTTAACATTCAGAAACATCTTTATTCAGGTTTTGGGTTTTGTTACAGGGGATATTTTGCAGTGTTTTGTTTCATTTTCATTACTTCTATTGTTTTAAAGATGGGTATGTGAAAGAAACCTTTGTAATCTCCAAGATTCATACTTGAAACCACTGTTAGATATGCAAAATGTCACTAAACAGCGATGGTTACATTACAACAGTGCTCTTTATTAGCCAAGAGCTCAGTATTTATCTTATTTTTCTCTGTCTACTTAAAATTATTTTACTACATTGTGCAATAACTGCAATACTTCTATCCTCGACATTATGTAATTTTATTAAATGGCAAATGTTTTTAATCATTTAATGCATTTTTATAATTTTAATAATTTAAATGCAAAAAATACATTTTTATATCACTTATAGTTCCACATATGCCTATAAAAAACTACAGGTAACTGTCTAAAAGTTTTTTCCCAAAGAAAATTCCGAATAATGATTAAAGCTACAAACATTTTAGTAAATTACTCTTCAGAATTTTTTATTTTACTTGCCTCTGGAGGTGCTACTGGAAATAAGAGCTTTTCCCCTTTCAGCAAGCAGGACACATGACTGTAATAACCAATCAGGTCTGAGAGTGAAGCAAAGCGACGCCCACCAATGTAATAGTCTCCACACATGGCAATAATCCTGTTAATAAAAAAACCCCAGAAGCTTGACATTAGGAAACTTTTTGCTACCAGTTTCTGGTTTTTTTTGAAGAAAAGAAGATTAAGATCATGTTTAATTCTTAAAACAGTGCCTATACACAGCAAAATACAGTATTACAGGTTCTCTGTAAACATATAAGTAAACCTAATGAATATTTTACCAAAATATTCACATATATATATATAGTATGATCTATCATTTTTTTATCGAAAGTGCTGATTCACAGAAAAAGATGGTACATTTGTCAGGACCAAATGAAATCAGAAAGAAAAAAAATGTAAGCGTGAACATCCTGGAAAAATGAAATAATGCACTTGTACACAACAGCATTATTAATTGCACAACATACACCTTTTATAACAGGCATACAGTAGCAAAGTACTTTAACAAAAAATTACTACACTTCAAGACTATACAATGACAAAAACAAACACCATCGAAAATTAGTCATTTTATTACAGTTGGTTTAGCATCCATATTAAAAGTTCAGAAATTACTTTTGAATAATCAAAGTATCTCCTTAAACTCAATTTAAAAACTTGATATCTAATGGGAAAAAGCTCACATAATCATTTCAGCAGTTTAAAAAAACAAAGCCTTCTTACAAAACTGTTTATTTTCTTTAAAGGCATATTTTCTTAAAGGAGAGATTCTTTAGTGCATAACTTGAATTAAAAGATGTTTCTCACAAGAAGTAATGTAAAATGCCTACAAAGATGAATCTTCAGAAATTAAATCCAAGCTCATAAGCATATAGCATTGCAAGGGGAATCAGAAAACAATGCTCAGGATATATGCTGAAAGCTGTTTCCAGCAAAGCTTTAGATCACTAAACATGTAATCTATTGGTGTTTTTTGCTTTGGGGTTTTTGTTTGTTTGTTTTTTGGTGGCTTTTGTTTTGTTTGTTTTGGGGGGTACTTGGTTTGGGTGGGGTTTTTTCCCCTCAAAATTAAGGAAGCAACTAGACGCACTAGCACTTTAACTGTGCTAACTACAATGATTACTATGGTGATGGTATAGACACAAAACAATCTCTGACTGACTAATGAAACCTGCATGGTGATTTAAGTCTATTCAAACCACTTTAGGCAAGATTCTCTACCCAGATATTTTTGGTTTCCTCACACTTCGTTCTTCATCCTATAAAGTAATTTTGAAGTAGCATGTTTTAAAACAACCAAACACAAGTAAAAAGCTGTACCATGAAAGCATAAAGAGTCAAAAATAGTGCATTATAATACAATCATTGTTCACTTTATTGTGTTCTGAAACATAAAGTAGATAGATCACAGTATTCAAAATAAAACACTTAATTCTCACCTAAAATGATTGACATTTGTTTTACTAAGGAATGAAAGCACAAATGAACCTGGTCTCCGATCACTCTCTCGAATAAGGTAACTTCCAGGTTTTCCTGCTTGTCGAAGACGTTCTTCTGCAATTGTTCTGTCAAGTTTTCCATGATACCACCTGAAAAAATGAGTAACAATGTATCGCCTTAGAACTTAAAGATTTTGTTTACTCTCACAAAATAGACCTATGAAAGAAAATCTTTCAGTCAAAACCCATATAACTCCAAAAGTTTGTTTCAAAGCTATCACGTTGTTACATATTCAACCTCCTAGTTTACTTCTTTCCAAAAAACCAGTATTTTTAATACAGCAGAGTTTTTCAAATAACCTGCTTTTCCCAAGGAACAGCACTAAGAGGCAGAGGCTCTACATATATCATCAGTTTCTAGCTCCTCCCTAATTTGTTAACTTTAAATAAACAGGAACTGAGGTGACTGACCTGACTTGAAAGAATTGTAGTTTAAGCCTACACAGGCATCAGTTCAGGCTGGATATTTCAAAAGCACAGAGAACTGAATTCTGTCAGACTGTTCCTCAGCTGACAAAGATGCTGCTGCAGCAAAGCCAGTAAAGAACTGGACAACAGTCACCAGGCCACCATCCAGCCCCAAAACCACCCTTCCTAATCACAATGTGCACCCTTATCAATCAAAAGTGAGTGCCAATACATGGTAAATCACAGACTGCAAAATATGACAAAGGAAATCTTTAATCTACTGCTACCATTCAAGCATTCAATCACCTATCTCAGTTTATTTACACACCCTTTGTCAGAACACTTGTTCTACTCCAAATTATCAAGTATAACTCTTTTTTTTTTGTATGGAGAGCAGTTTTCATAGACAGCCATTGCTCTCATTACCTTCACCAAGCCACAGCATGTTCCAGAGCTATATACTGCAATAATTCATTAGCTCCTCCACCTAATTTTGCTTGATTAAACCTTTAATTTTTACACTCAGAAACTGTCAGCTTCAAAACAGACACTGTTTCAGACAATTTAAATCCTTCACCATTTCAGAACACATACCACTTAGTTCTAATAGTTCACAGACTGTTTTACAAGATTCACAAACATGCAGTTTAGAAGATATGTAAATGATCTCTTGAACTAATATATGCAAAAATATCAAATATTACACAGCATACCACTTCAAAAAAAATAAAAAATTAAAAGCTGAGCTGTTGATAAAATCTGAAATATGATAAAAAGAACAAAAGCAATTTTTTTTCCTACAAAATGGAAACGAAAGCTTAGAGAGCTTTTATCAGAACAGAACCCTGATAAACTAAGCCAAAAAACACCATTTCACCAGCAGGAGCAGCACAAGCATAGATATAGTTTAACCTGGCAAAACTGGGTGTTTGCTAGCATTGCTGCCCTTCGCTTCTCTTCCTCACCCTGATCAAAACAAGTTAAACCAGTAGAAGCACTGTTGTGTCTGTACAACTTTTAAAACTTGAAACTGCTGCAGGCCTAGTTATATTAGCAAGAGCCTGTGTCATTCCGTTCCAGAGCAAAGCAGCCTCATGAATAGAAACCTGTTGTTCAAAGACAGTCCACAAAGAAGTGGATCACACCTTCCCTACTATGAGGGTCTTTTAGGAAATGAAGCAAAATCAAGACTGTTGATTTTGAATAACTGGGATGAAATATTCTGTGCATCCGTGTGCACATCACAGCTGAAACTTGAGTAAGTTTGTTCTCAACAGGTCACAATTAGGCATTGCGTTCCTGGAGAGACAGACTTTCATGAAGTATAAAACTTCCCAGAGACCAAAGAAACTTCCCTGATGAAGAAAAGAACATTCCATTTCATGAAATCTATTTTAGATTAATAATAGGTTCATTGAGCTTTTATTTGTTCCTATTTATCACCCACTCGAGGAAAATAATCTTAATTCTATTGAGAGACACACTGCATTACAATGCCAAACTTAAAGAAAGGCACAGTTTCAAAATGGACAAGTGGGAGTCTTAATAAGAATACAAATTATCTCTAAAAAACCTACAGAGTAAACAGAAAGGCAGGATTCTATGCAAATGAAATAGTTTTTCTGTAAGGACCAGGATTTCTAACAACAATACACAAATTCAGGTGCTCCAATTTTCAGACAAGAAGTTTCAAACAAAAAGGACACCCTCCTTGCTGGTGACAGCAAAATATATATACTGGTGTATCCCACATATTGGAGATCACATTCTCTAACACTGAACAGGCTATATATCTTTTGTCCCATTCTACACTTTTCTATCAAGTGTACCAGAAGACATTTATTACCTGGTAAAGCAGAGGAACTTTGTTTTCTGAAATAAAGATATTAATTTCTGAATGCAATTAAATTCAGTGTCACTGGGCCCATATGTAAGATGTTAACTTCTGACTGCAAAAAAACAATGTATTTTACAGCTCACTCTTCATTAGTGTAACGTACCAAATTACTCTATAGCACTAGCCAGAGAAATAAAAACCCTAAATTTAATACAAGCAACAGTAAAGCAGTCAATATTGAGCAAAGATATGAGAAAATAGCTCAAGTGATATCCTCAGGAAACCTCTGTAGATTTGACACATCTTTAAAAAAATGGGATACACACTTAAGTGCAAACATGTATATACTATTAGAGTACGCAAAATGATTGTCATGAAATAACGGCATTTTTTCAGAGAGCAAAGTTTCATCATAGATGAAAACAGTTTATTCAAGCAATATATGAACTAGGAGCACTGAAAGACATCAATGTCAGAAGTGCATGTCTTATAATCTATCCAGTTATCACCAGTTTTCAGTATTATAGAAAGATAGACTCTGCAACTTCCCATCATTATCTTCAAGGACTTTGACAGCAAACAGTAAAGACCATTTTACAAAACTGTACTACTCAACCTCATTGGAGGATATTGGCTAATCTAATGAACACTCATGAAAGATTTTAAGATCTCTAATTCTGTACTATCAGTTACGAAGAAAGATCCTTCCAACAGTCAGTGCTATCCAAAGAAAGTACAACAGAAATGAGTAAGCTACAGAGCTAGCCATACTCCTAATTTCATCTAAGAATAGAGTGCAGAACACTCTGAAGGATATAAAACAGGCTACCATAACTTCTGAAGTGAAATAAAATAATCCCCAGATCCTTTGGTTTTAAGCTTCAATCAGGTATCTGAGTGAAGCCTGAGCTCAGTAGTTATGCAAAAATACATCACAAAAAAACACCTCTCCCTCTGAGTTTTCTATGTCAAGATTTACAACTTAAATATTTTGCAATTGAAACAGCTTCAAGTTTAATGTTTTCAGAAGCTATGAGCAATGCAATCTCTAATAGAGATTCTTAATGGACGTAAAAGGAATTGCTACACATGGTATACTCTAAGTCTCATGAAAGGAATTAAGATTTAGATAGGAAGGTAGGAAAGTATCACATTAAAAACCTGCCAAGCTGTTCATAAATAAGTTGCCAATAGACTGTGACTTACAAGTGCCTGCACTCAAAACTCTAACTCATTATTACTTAGATGTATATCCCCCATTATTGCCAAAGACAAGGTGCCCATAATTTTTCATTAGTCACCTCTGCTTGTTTTCCTAATGCTACCTAGGAACCCTTCTGTATTTCTAACATTAGCTTTGCATGTTTTTAAATGCTGGCAATCCACTAATTTAATTGTATTTTGAGCAAACATAATTCAGTGACATTATGAATCAGCTAGTACTTTAACAATGCAGCTGCTGTTATGATATGCATTGAAAGACAGTAAGTAGCCTTGTAAGCATATATTACAAAATTATTTAACTATAAAATGTCCTATCCATTATAAGTTACAATTCAGGTGTTTTTTTCTGTGACCACCTGTCTAACTTGCCTGCTTTAAGAAACTTGTGTAATTGTTCTTTACTTTGCTTCTAGAGAATATCAGTAAAAGGCCTCCACGTTTCAGAAACCTATCAAATCTGTGCATGAAAATACTCCCATCTGCCAGCTTATTTCAAATGCAGCATGTTCAAAACTCCAACCCTATCTATCACAATTTAGTTACAGCAGACAGAACAAAGACACAATTTCACAAAGAGCTTCTATATCCACACAAGCAACATGCAGGTATGCAGAAGAATGGTGCCTATACCACTGCCACACTGAAGGGCTGACAACCATATGCCAAGTTATGAACTTCATGGAATGAGCTGCACTGCAGAGCTGTGACCTCTGGTCCACACACAAACAAGAGATTCCTATGTTTTCCCATGCTCTACAGAAGATGTTGGGTCACACCAACCCCATTAGGCCCAGCCAGCCCCTCTTGCTGTGAAGAGGAATGCAGTTACACTGCATCCCTTTAGCAAGTTCACAGTATAGCTATATAGTTTCTGGCCCCCAACACCACAAGGCCCATGCAAGGAACAAGCCATTCACAAAGAGGTAGCAGATGGTGAATTTACTGTAAGGAAGGAGGCAGCTGCTCTTACCTGTGGAAGCATGTCAAATTGTACAACCAAATCTTTATTTACATATTTCCTTTTTACATGTGGGAAAAGCAAGTATGAAGCTTTGCTGCTCTACTAAAGCATTCTGCTCTTACAGTATACTGCGATTTTTACTTAGGAACACAGTAGGTAAGGGAGAAGAGAATGCAAGAGGAAGTGCTGAAGGGGAGTAAAAGTCAGTTTCAGTAACTTAGTACAAATACAGATGTTGGTAACCGCTACAGAATTCTCTATTTCCATCTAGCAAAAGCTATGGCACACAGGAAAAACAGTCTTTAAATGCCACATCCACTTCACTCAAGACTCTTCTCAGCCATACCATAATGCTTCAAGAAAACCTGTAGTAACGATGGAGAACTTGTAGGACTCATGGTCAGAGCTCCATTACTATGAGTTCAGACTCTGCCTTACTGCCACTTTCACACTTTAGAGATTCTTGTTACCACCTTAGACTGTGAGCTCTGTTTCAATTAGAGGCAAAAGAGAGCAAAGATTTCTTTGAACTGGGGAAATCCTCAGTATAAAAAGACACAAAAATCTCAAGGCATTTTATGAAGACAAAGGAAAAAAATTACACAACAAAAAATCCTGAATTATTATTTTTGTCTTCTTATTCTTGAACATCAATCATCCTCCTCTCAAGCCTTCAATGTGAAGACTGTCTTGGGGGGTGGCTCATGGTGATGGGGATATACCGCAGTCATGTATGCCAGGAATTGTCAGTTTCCCACCAGCACCCCCAAAGCTCAGGGGATATAACAAGAGGTGTAAACTCAGCCTGGAATCCTGTGGGGTGTGGAGCCAGGACTGCCCCTTCCCTTCAGCAATGGAGGAGAAGGGCCACATGGATGGCAGGTGAGCGTGGCTGGCGTAGGCTACTGTTACCCCACTGTGGTTTTCAGCAGTGCGACCAAAACCTGCCTGCTTGCTTCTCTCATTCTCTGCCGCATGGGAGCCCGGGGCCAACGCCTGGATACTGCCAGGGGCCAAGGTCATCATTACCCGCGAAGGTGCCACTCTTGTATGGGATCACCGCCGCTGGCCACACGACAGCGGCCGCGCCGTCCCTGCCACACAGGGGCCCGCTATCGCCTCCTGCCGGCCGCAACGCCGCCACTGCCGCTGCCCACTCACTGGCGCCCCTGCAGGTCGTGGTCGTAACTACACTCAAGAGGAAAAGCGGCCCTCAACAGATTAGAACACTTCGGGGCTTTTTGCTTGTTTGTTTGCTCTGAGACATATATATATATATATATGTACACATATGTATGTGTATGTATTATATATATATATATTTGCTAGTAAAGAACTGTTATTCCTTTTCCCATATTTTTACCTGGAAGCCTTGTAATTTTTGAAGTCACAATAGTTTGGAGGGAGGGGTTGTTTTTCAATTCCAGGAAGGCTTGCACCTTCATTGGCAGATACTAACCGTAATAGATTTTAAGCCAATACAAGATTTAATGCTCCTATTTACTGCTGAAGTTTAATTTCAGTCTTATAGCATCTCCCAGCCTAAAACTGCACTCTCAGTTTAACTATTTTTATCCAGATTCTGCCTTTTGTCACTTTATTCCCCATTTCTGTCATATCTGTAAGATGTGATACTGCCTTTGTGCACCTAATTTGTAGAGATAAGACTAAATTTCAGTTAGATTATACTACATTCATACCCTTCTTCCATCTTGTTAGTTATTATTCAGTAGTTACCAACTTTTAACCAAGTCTTTGCAGTTCTCCACTTCACAAAACTGTGCTACCAGAAAAAGACCTACAAATGTACCAGAACAGATGCACCTTTGAGAGAAGCAGTTGAAACTAACTTCTAGCCAAGTAAGTGTTCTTTGTCCAGTGTGCATGACCCTGAGTGTTATATACAGTTCGAGGAACATGAGGGTGAGATTTTCATCCCTTTTGCTTTCCTATGCATTTTTCTAGGAGGCACTTAAGCATACCCATGTAAGACTAACAAAGACTCATTCTGCTTTCCTCATCTGACTATTCCAAAATCCCTGAAAAACAGCAAGGGGAAAACTGAACTGTGCTGTGCTACAAGACTAAGACCAGCCAACTAACATGGAAAGTCACCACCATAGGCACCTTTTGGCACACTAGCTGTATCAAACTCTTAACTGTGAGACTTGCACATACCTCCACAAAAAAAGCCACCTTGTTACACCTCTGCCTTGCACACACCTGCACAAAAAAAGCCATTAAAACACAGCAGAGTTTATGTCATCTCTGAGCTAGAACTAAACAGATCAATCAAAAACCGCAGTATGTTAGCAAAGGGACTATGAGAAAACATGAGATAGGAAGGTAAGTATACAGTAAAAAGAATAATGCACTTACATAATTCACAAAGGGCAGAATACTGTACCAAACAATGCCATAATTTTAGAAGACGCAGAGGTGTGACAACCACACACTATCCAACACTGAGAAAAAGACTGACTGCCTATCTCATTTTAGCAAGAACCACCGATAAGCAAGTGAAATACAGCTAAACTCCATGAAAAATGGCTCTTGAAACAGCTGCATTTTTCTTACCAAAGAATCAGATTAGGAAATTAATTCTGGAACTCATCAAAGGCCTTAGCAAGAACTTTTCTGTTTTTACATGCTAAGTATCTGTGCTCTCAGGTGAAAAACATACCTTTTTTGAGTAATTAGTTCTGAAACAATGTTAATAAGGCTACATAAACTATCAGATACTTTTGATAATAACTAAGGAATTTCTAAGATGTTGTTCAATTTGTCTGCCATTAGCCTCAGTAAATGTACTAGAAGCTCTTTCATCTTCATCCTCTTCCTTGCACTTCACCCTCTCTAACCAAACATAGGTTTTGGTTTTGTGCTCTACTCTCACTTCCTCCTGCAAGCTGGATTGTTGAGAGAGAGATCTGTTAAACTCACAGATGGATTAACAGCCTCTATAATGAGAAAACCCTGACAGTTATTTATACACTGGAAATCAAACAGCCACCTGAATTGTGAACATCTGAACATGTTCACATCTTCCAACAGGCCCTAGGAACAACAGTGGGGGAATATAACCTCGAGCAGAACTCATACAGAACAAATCTCACAGCATAACATAAAAATAAAATGTGTGTAAAACTGAGAAAAAGAACAAAAAACTGTCTCTAGACTGGAATATAGGTTGAGATGATTCCTACAGAGGCTTGGTAACTTGCTGCTTTTAGACGAATAAAGACATTTCTCTAGCATCCTTTTTGTTTTATTTTAAGGAAAGGAAATAACAAAAAAATCCACAGATGTTTAGAAAGCACAAAAATCCATGCAAGAAAAAAACTGAGGGAAAAAATGTGGTTTAAATAAGATAATTCAAGAATTCCTTCATGTTCAGTATCAGGAAAGTATCCAGCTTAGAATCTTGTAACATATCCATGCTAACTCTGCTAACAGATGGCAATATTGAAGAGAAATTGACTGACTTATGATAATTCCTACATTTTATAAATAAAAAATATAATGCCATTTATCTATAAAATAACCATACAAAGCCTAATGAGCCATAAACTGAATTTCCTTTATATGGCTAAACATTTATATACAGATGCATAATTTTATGGAAAGCAAGAGGTAGACTCAAGATAATAAAAAAGGTCGAAATTTCAGAGACACATCTTACACAAATCTACACATAATCACCATATGATTCCCAAGTTGATTATCAAGAGTTGGCTAAACCCAGATCATCCCATTCCACCCAGCTGTGCAACTGCAGCTGGAGTTCTGTGTCCAGTTCTGGGCTACATAATCCAAGAAAGATGTGAACAGGCCAGAGAAGACCCAAAGGAGGGACACTAAGATTAACAAAGAGCTGGAGAACCTGTCCCATGAGGAATGAATGAGCCAGACCTCTCCTCTCTGAAGAAGAAATGGCTCAGGGGCACATCATCACAATGTTCCAGTAAATTATTCACTGAAACAACCTCCCTCAGTAAGAAGAAAAACTTCACTGGAAGTTTTTAAGATGTGACTGGACAGGTTGGAAGACAATCTCAGTTTACTCCCTGACCCCCCAAAACATTGGGACATAAGAACTTTGAATGTCTGTCCCAATATGGGCTGATTGACAGTTCTATGATTTTATATATTACAACCCTGATAAAATTTTATATTCACAAAAAAAGCCACAAACTATTAGCACTTGAGGATGAACAACTATTGCTGTTTCAGTTTAGCAAAAAAAAGACCACCACCACCACCACAAAAAAAAAAAAAAAAAAAAAAAAAAAAAAGGTGTGAAGTTGGCCTGAAAAGTAGGTGAAAATACTGAAATTTGAACACAGAAATTACTTTTCTGTGTCTGATCCTCATAAGAATCAGACTGTAACTTGGCATAACACACTGTGTGCACCAAGTGTCCTGGAAACCTTAATATCCCAATACTGAAACATGAGTGGAGCTTCTAAATTAATCTAGCAACACTGGGTACATTAATTTGTACATGTGAATAATCATAATAAAAACATACCCTAGATGGAACGGCCAAGTATTTGAAACAAATTACTGAATATTTAAGAGGCACTAGTTAGCTACTTTAGAAAAATCTTTTTTAATGCACATTCATCTTTTTAAAGATGAGATTTTACCAGAGAAATTAAGACATGTGTCTATACAGAAAGTAATGAAATATTTTTTTTGCCAACCTACAAATTTATTGTACTTTCATTACACATTTCCCTTACTAGCAACTGTCCTGACTCCATTCCTGACTAATTACAGTAAGAGTTTTCAACAAATAGCTCCTGTAAAATGGATCCTCACCTATGAACAGTATTTTTATACAAAGAATCACTTGAGTTGAGATGACCACTGGGGATCATCTAGTTCAATCTTGTCCCCCTTCCACCTCCAGCTCAGGTAGGATCAGCTACATCTGGTTGCTCAGGGCTGTCTTCCATTGGGTCATGAACATTTTCAACGATGGAGATTTCATGATCACTCTGAGCAATCTTTGTCACTGTTTGATCACCTTCACAATAAAAAAAATCCAAACAAAACAACAAATAAACAAACAAAAGCATGCTGTTGTATTTAAATGGAAATTCAAGTTTTTCCATTTGTTTCCATTGCCTCTTGCCCTGTCACCTCATACCACTGAGCTCAGTCTGGTACTCTCACCTCAACCCTTCCCACATGATTTTTACACTCATGTTTAAGACTCACTCAACTTCCTCTTCTCCAGGCTCAACAGTCTCAGATCTCTCTGAATCTCTCTACCTGACAGATGATCCAGCCCCTTCATCACCCTGACAGCCCTGCACAGACCTCTTTTGAGTAACTCCATGTCTGTCTTGTACTGGCGAGCCCAGCACTGAATACCCTGGATATGTCTCACCAGTGCTGACCAGAGCGCAGCGATCATCCCTCTCAAGCTGCTGACAACACTCCTCCCAGTGACACCCAAGATACCGTCTGCCTTCCTCACCACACAGGCACACTGCTGGCTTTGTTCACATCCTCACACCCACATGCTTCTCTGCAGAGCTGCTTTCCAGCTGTTTAGCCCCACCATGTACTTGGGGTTACTGCTCCCCAGTGCCAGAGCTTTGTGTTCCCTTTGTTTAACTACACAAGATCTCCCAATTCTCCAGTCTGTCCACATCACTTTGGATGTCAGCACAACTACCCGGTGTTTCAGCTATACTCCACTTTCAGTTTTGCATTATCTGTGAACTTGCTAAGGTTGCATACAATCTGTCCAAGCATCCAGGTCACAGTACTGGCCCCTGGAGGCACCCTAGGGAATACCCCCAGTAATTTGCCTCTATCTGGACTTCAAGCTGCCGATCATCATGCTCTGTTCCTAGACATTCAACCAGTTTTCAATGCATCTCATGTCCTTTCACCTAACCTGTACTGTGTCAGTTTGTCCATAAGGAGACTGCAGGAGACAGTGTCCAAAGCCTTACTAAAGTTATGGTAAACTCTCTCCCTTTCCCTCCCAAGTCAATGACTACATCACAGAAGGCTCTTAGGTTGTTTAAGCACAATTTTCTCGCTATAAATCCATGCTGATTACTCCTCACCACCTTCAGAAGTAAATATGACTTAAAGATAGACTAATTTAATGACAGAAACTTTTTTCTCTTCTATTACCATCAAGAGTGATAGAGCATATATTTTATATAAAAATAAAAACTATTAAAGGCCACCTTCAGTCTTCAAATAGAATACAGAAGTAAAAAGCAGGTCAAGTATATAAATTAGGCCAAGCACTGTAACATTTTACTGCTACTGACCATACTCTGGAGAAACACTGAGGAACCAACCCTACAGTACTTATGTGCAGCACAAAGACTATGTTAAAACAAGATACTTTCTCCTCCCTCCTACTGTGCCTACCAGCAAGACATATAAGACAAGATGCTTACTTTGTCTGGGAGAAAGATATGAAAGAAACTGGAAAACTACTATGGAAGTTTTATGAATTTATGCCTGAAGCAAAATACGGAGTCCTAGACTGAAGAGACCTAAGAGCCCATTAGAAAATTTGTGTTCCTCTTCCCTTCACAACCACAAAACATATAGACAAAAAAGGGTGAAAAAACACAGCACAGTACCATGCTTCTCAGTGGGGTAGGCTAGTAGATGAACTGCCAAAGTCCCACACTGATATTATGGGGCTCAATCTATGACACAAAATAAAAACTCTAACAACAGGTCAAGAGACTCTAGTCAACTGTTTAAACAAAATCACATTATCTGATGTTAAATAGATATACTGACTAAACTACTGAAAAATCATCTTCAAACTTCTGGCTTCAAATGTTTCATTTATCTGAAGTTTTTATTTACCTACAAACTAATGCACTCAGTTTATTTACTGCTTCACTTTCTGTAGCAGGCTAGGTACAATGTTGTACTGCTGTGTTTAACCACTCATTTAAGACAGTACACACCACACATCCAGCCAGAAGTAGTCCAGAGTACACTACCCACCAACTTTAGAAAAAAAAGGTGTTCTCTTCCACACACAACAGGAACTCATGAAGAAATTCATTGTCTAAAAAAGAAACTATTCGATGCTAACTACATTAACAGCTAAACAAAGAAACCTCATATGCTAAAATGACATCACATTTCAGTTTTTTTGTATAGTACCTAACTGAACATGCGAACCTTATTCCCTCACAGTTTACAGTGCAACAAATTCGTTCATTAGTCTAGGGAAAAGGCTTTCTACAATTATTCAGAAATATTTTTTAATGTGTATTAATTTTTTTAATGTAACTGAAACAAACACAAAACTCTCAGCTTGCCACCTTCAACACTCATATGCAGAGACTAGAACTTCACTCTATGATCAGGCAGAAAAATGTCTGACTTTAATGCAATCCATTCTTATTTAATATTTCTCTACTTGTCTTCACCTTCAATGCTTTTTCTTTTTATTAAGAATACATCTGCCTTGGGCAAGATTTGTTTTAACCAGACGGTATTTTGACAGCCTATTTCATTTTGTGTGGTTGATCACTTTCAGATTTCAACTGATTTCCATTTCGAACTGATAAGCACTGCTCAAAACATATCATATGAAAATGGCAGTTTTGCTGCAATACTGGAACTGTTCCTGCCACATTATTGCAACACTGGGATATATAATAATTTTGTCAACTAAGATTTTAAATCAAATCTGTAACAGAATCAGCATTCATTTATTAAATCCAAAGGCATTTCATTACATTATCTAAGCAGCTGTCACTGAACTCTGCAAATGGGGCAGAAAGCAAGAGAAAAAATGACCAAAACAAACACAGAGTTGCCCACTTTATTCCCTAGTATCCTGTGCCTCCCACCTAGCATTAAGCTGCAACATAAACACACCACTGGTGTGCTCCATAAAAATGAAACATCCCCCCCTCCACTCAAGTTAGTTTCACTCCAGATAAAAGATTAAAAAAATCAACCCTACTGGGGAATTCTGAGTTTGTGAATAAAGAATTCTTATATGCTAGTATCCTCCCACTGCTTGAATAATAAAGAATACACACTAAAAGAAGATATATTCCCGAGACCTCCCCGAATAAACTATATTTACAACATCCTGATGGGAAGTGCAGAACCTGCATGTGCTTCATTTCCCATCTCTTAGAATTAGTTAGTATGAAAGCCAGAATGTTAACTTTACACTATTTAAAAGCATATTCATGTTTTCAAAAGCACTTGTAACATTTTTACAGCCTAAAACCTGGAAGACTAGGAACTCATATTTCCTCTGGTTTTTGTTTGAGGTTTTTTGCTTTCTTTCGGCTTGTTTTTTAATTTGCAAAAGAAGCTCTGAGAAGAAGTGATAAAGTTGCACCCAAGTTCATGCAGAATGTTTTATTTTATTCTTAGAAATCTAATCTAAGATTGGAATTTGAACCTAGAAACACCAGTAGCAACATTTATCAGATACTTCTCTCTGTAAAGACAGTAGCCATGCAGGAAATCCTAAAATGCACAGCAAGTGCATGAGAAGGCAAAGAAACCTAGTGAGTTGTTACTATTATAAAAGAAATAACACCCTTCCATTCTTATAGAGGAGATTAGTAATTTTGTATTATGGAAACACCAGGAATGAAGGGCACTCTCAAATTTCAGATGTACACAAGATATTGTAAGCAATTAAGACCAAAAAAGCCATGTAACAGAATCATGGAATTATCAATCAAGTTACTCTGAATTCCCTCTATAAAAACTGAATTAATAAGGAAGAAGTGGGTAACGGTGGAGCCGACAATCATACTTAAACAAATGGAGTAGCAGTCCTGTAATCACATCCAGCTGGAGAAATGTAACACAAATTTAAAGATCAGTTAGTCTTCTCAAGGACTCGTATCAGAGCTTCCCTTATATACGATGATAGATTAATACTGATCTCTGGTTTTGGTAATAAATCAGGAATTCAACTCTACAGAAGATGGTATAATTACACAGAAAGAGCATTTCCAAAATAAAACAGCAGTACTGAAAGGATAGAATTTACTGTAACTCTATGACTTAACTGAGAATGGTAAAACCTGATGCTGCATGCCATAAATAAGAGATTAATGAAACAGAAAAAAGCTTCTAAATCATCAAACAAATATTTTATGGAAAAGTCACACAGCAAGGATAAAAATTACGAAGAAAAAATTTAAGTATTTGGAAGTAAAAACCTCTGAATCAATTTCTAAATGTGTTTTACTTCTTGTCTGCTCCAGTATTACATTCTTCAACAGAAGACCCTTTAGCTACAGAGCTATGCCCTGGTCCTGTATAAGGTAAGCAGCCTTCTCAGCCAAAACAAAATCAGGACTGATGTCTTCCCCTCAAAGAGTACCCTGTACTCCATTTCTGAAAGTTAACACTCTTTCCTGAAAGCTAACCATGATGGTTGCACATGGTTAAGGTATTCCATAAGATGACGTTTTGACTGAAAAATTCACTCAGAACTGTAGATTTTACAATTAAGTATCAAAATCTGATTACTTATGAATAATTGCCCTGCTTTCCAGAAATATTGTTAAAAGCTTGATTTTTTGGCTTTTTCCTCAGTTCTCTGAGGAACTTAGTCAGGCCTGACAGAAGCACTCTGAACCTTTCAGAGAGACAAACCAGAAAAGCAAAATCCTGTCCCTAACGTGCCAGGCGGCACACAATCTGAAGAAGTAACTTTGCCTTTTATGTGCTTCCATTTCCCAGATTTCTTTCAAAACTGCCTAATCCTATTTCTAGCTCATTATGGCCCTCTACAAGTTTAAGACTATTCAAACACTGTCTTCAGAAAATAAGGCTTTAATGTTTACAAATTTTCACATAAAGCTCAGGAACTAAAAGGCTACTTTTATTTCCTACTCCTTTTTACTTCCTACTGCTAGGAAGCCTGTCAAGGTTAGAGAGATTAATTTCAGAAAAAATCCTATAATGTTACAATTTTATGTCCTACTTAAAAGCAGTAACAGTCCCTGAAATCCTTAAAGCATATAACACAGAAGTTAACTGTCAGTCAAGCTATGACAGAATATAAAGAAGGAACCCAAAATTCATACAGATTTTTAGGTTAATCTTCTGGCCTATATCTCTTTTAATACAAATATTAATTATCCACTATATTCGCGAGAACTTCAGGAACAACATATTTATATTAATGGTACTAATGAAAAAATTTTAAACTCTGAAAAAGTTTCATTTTCGGGAGAATATGATAAGGATATGGGAGGTTTATTTTCTACTCTAATAGACACCTTATAAGTGTTTTGTGTAAACCTGCAGATTTTCTACAGTGAAATCCAAAGGTTGTGTTTAGAGTACTTACTAATTACATGGACCCTATATAACATTATCTGATCTTCTATTTCACACAATATAAACAAAGAACTAGTCTGCCTCTAGTGCAAGATTCTTTCTATTACCAGCACTGCAGGAATCCAAATTAACCTGATGTAGGGATAAATACAGTAAGACCTAACTATAAATTTATAGCTTATTCCAAATGTCTCCTCTCTCTAAGCATCACCTACATGAAACAACTTTAAATTGGTTGAGCAGCAAGGCAGTTAAAACATTTATTAAAATATCCCTCTGCGAATGCTCTTAAAATTAGAAATTATTTTCATTCATTTTATATACGTTGATTCAAGACAGCCTGAATTTTTAAAAAGATCCAACATGGGGGCATCACTTTGGCTGTGTTTTTATATGATATGGAAAAAATAAGCTACCTTTTTTTTTTTTTTTTTTTAGCAGAAAGCAATGCAATACAAAATGATGACACGGTAAATAAAGTATTCTATGCCACGGATAGGGATTTTTAATCCATTTACACAAGCTAAGTTTATGGCTCTACTAAGAAGGGGCTACCAGTGACTGGAAAAGTCTCCCCTACAGGTACTTTAAACCACAATCAGAACAGCTCACTCTTCCTGGCAGCCTGAAATACTGCTATGAAAACTTGCAAGAAACTAAGTCAACCGCCTTTTTCCCTTGAGCTGACCCCAGTCAGTACCGGAGGACCAGCTCCCGGTGAAGGGAAGGAGCCCGACTTCCCTGCTGCAGCCGCCCACCCTCCCGGGTTGTGGGCGGGCTGCCCTCCGCAGACCCCGGGCAGTGTCCCCATGAAAGAAACTTCCTGCTGGAACGGAACCGGAGGAGAGACGGAAGGTGAAGGGGTGGGACGCAGAACTTTTGCGAGACTTCCAGCCGAGTTTGACACACTTTCCTCGGAGAGCGGTGGAGGCCCAGCGGTGCGGTACCCACTCACCACAAGGATTGGGTGGCGGGGGCGGTGGGTACTCACTGATTGGTCGGGGGCGCGTTGAGCGGAATGGCCACCTCCTCTTCCTCGTACTCCGGCCCGTCCAGCGAGTCTCCCTCGTCCACTGTCCCCAGACCCCCGGCCAACGGGGGCGGCGGCGGCGGTGGCGGCAGCGGGGGGAAGCCGGGATCGGCAGCCCCAGCGGCCCCTGGAGGGGCCGGCCCTGCGCCCAGCTCCAGGAGCCCCAGAACCGAACACAAAGCCGGCCCGCCTGAGGGGCCGCCGCCGGCCAGGAAGGGGCCTTGCGGCTCCGGCGCCCGGCCCCGGCACAAGGCGGGGCAGTGCCCCGACTCCCCGGCGGCGACGGCTCCCGCCGTCCCGGCCGCAGCGCCCGAGCCGCCCTCCTCACCCGTGGCTTCGGCCGCCATCATGCTGAGCCTCGCCCCCCCTCCACCGGCCGCCTCACGCCGGGGAGGAGGAGACAAAGGGGCTCCGGGCCCCTGCCCACACCCCGCCCCCCCCCCCGCCCCGGCAGACAGCGGAGCCGGGACGCGGCCGAAACTTCCCGGCGGAGACGGGCCGGGAACAATGCCCGGCTGGGCGGGGGCTGGGCCGCTCCGCAGGGCCCCGCGCGGCTGCCTCGGCCCGCGGCCGCCCCAGGGAAGCGCCACCCTCCTGCCCGGGGAGCTCCGCGCTTGCGCGGCGCCTCTGCGCCTGCGCGGGTGGCGCAGGCGCGGGCGGGCCGTGCGGGACGGCGGGCGCGGAGCCGAGGGGCTGGGAACTCGCGGGACTAGGGTAGGATCCTCTAGTTCAAGCCGACATGAGCACTGTGACTGTGAACCCGTGTGATCCAGCGCCAGATCCAGATGCCTACTGAGCACCTCCAGGGATGATGACTCCATTACCTCCCTAGGTAACGTGTTCCAGTGCCTGACCGCCCTAACAGTGAAGAAGCGCCGTTGGCTATCTTCCAGCTCAGCGTATTCTGTATGATTCTGTGTAATCTGAATCTTCCCCGTCTTGGTTCGAGGCCGTTTCCCCTGGTCCTACCAATGCAGGCACAGCAGAAGAGACCAGTCCCCACCTCACTACGCTCTCCCTTCAAGTATTGATAGAACAAGTGGAAACGGTTTTGTCAAGGGAGGATTAGGCTGGATATTAGGAAATATATTTCACTTAGAGGTTGGTCAAGCACTGGAAGAGGCTTCTGGGGTAACGGTGGCCTCGCCATCCGTGAAAGTGTTTATAAACCGTGGATGTGGTGCATGAGGACATGGTTTCATGGTGGACTTGTCAGTGTTAAATTGATAGTTGGACTCGATGATCTTGGTGGTATTTTTCAACCTTAATGATTCTGATTCTACTCTAAAAATAAATTTTAAAAATACATCCTGGTAGGTGGTACTGTTTACCTTTTAAGAACTGTGACTCCATTGTTACTTACTCTCTACTTCCCTGAAACTATGTCTTTCATGTTATTCAAGTTTGTAAGCTGTCAACCCCATCTTCTGCAAACCTATACCTACCTTCATCATCAACCATTTTTCTCTCTTAAGCGGGTTTGCTTGGTACATCAGCTTCACTTTACACCGAAGTACCTCTGGGATCATATATTTGTCATTACCAGGCAATACAATAGGTAGATATCTTTAATTTTTTTTTTCCCTCCCCAGTGTTAACAGAGCTGACAAATAGCAGCACATTTACACTTGCATGTTTCTCTATAGTTCTCAGAAGGCATCTAAACATTCAGGTTTTCAAAGCTTTGCATTACCCAAAAGTATTAAGTGAATTTTTCCTAAGGCCAGTAAAACAAACTACTGCTACTACTTTCACAGCTCTCAAGCTCTTTTTATCTACTGGAATTGTTTCATGTCTTTCCTTCTGAGGGCAAACTCTTCTTCCAACTTACAGTATTAAGATATATGGAGTTATGCTGGTTTTGTGCCCAGAGTCACAGTGAAAAGAGAAGTTGGCTCTAGCCCTCAGTTTTATGTATACCATTGGAATACATCCATTTACTGCTGTTTTTTTGCTTTAAGAAATTGTATTTTCAAAGAATATTGTAGGCTGCTCTTTCTGTGGGTTTCCCTTTACTGCTTCTTGCTTTCCCTCACAGATTTCTAAGCAAAATAATTTTAACACAGCCTTGTCACTGCAGTAGTAGCAATAAGCCTAAATATAGAAGTGCAGTGTAAATATTTATAAGATTCCCTTTATGAGGCAAGCTTTTCTAAGTGCCTTCCAGGGCAGCAGCATGTGTGTGGAGGTGTGGGGACTAGGACAGCTGTGCTAAGAATTTCACTCAGGAGGGGGTAATGTGTCTACAACACTCTTTCAGGAGGTTTATTTTGGTGAGAACAGTTTTAAATTTGAAAAGCTGAGCTGTTATCTCTCTGCACCCAACACACCTTTTCTGCTTACTTTGCAGGCAAGGTTGCCATCCCAAGTCAGTTGCTGATGGAGGTTTTACACATCACCTCGTGTCAGTTCTTAAGCATTGGAAGTCAACTCCCTGTTTAGAATCATGAAATATCTCAGACTGGAAGTGATCTATAAGGATCATTGAGTCCAACTCCATCCTTCTCTCAGGACTATGCAAAACTATAGCTATAAGCCTTCATGGGACTTTTTTTTTAATGGATGTATTTGGATGAAGGGGCAAGCATAACAATATTTCTATTGATTCTTCTTGATCTTCTGCAAATATGTCTTTTTCTGAAATCCCTGGTATAAATGACACTAGGATAGTCAGTCCTTCATCCCTGCTGTGTCAGAATGATGTCAGGCTAGCTTCCCTGAAAAGTTTATTTGTATGTTCCCTAGTTTGAGCTAATATAATAGTACATATTGTGAGAACAGTGACAGGCAGGCAGATGTATGCCTAATTAGGAGCTCAGGTATTCAGGCTTTATCACTGGCTTGTATGGCATTGGGCAAGTAATTTGAGCAAGGGTATTCCTTCTCCATCAGTAAAGTAAGAAGCTATTTCACAGATGTGTCAGAGAATCAATTAGGGTTTTTTACAACATTTGAAAGCTGTTAAACATTAATGCTTATTAGGGTGAAAAGCCACATCCAGTGTAACACAGTATTTCAGTTATTAAAATAGAAGGTGTTGCTTGGATAGTAGATACAAATACCACAAAACTTTCACTCCTTATTTCCTGTTTCTCTCTTCTGTCTGAACACAGTTTATTTCCGCTTTTCTAAAGTGATATGCTATTTCAGAAATTAATAGCAGCAGAGGAATGTTCAGTCTTACTGTCATAGGATGGAGTGATAAGAAAGCAGCTTTCTCGTAATGAAGAACCTGTAATGCTCCAACTATTCCAGTTCTTCCCCTTGTACTCCCACAGGTGTAAAATAAACAGTTACAGAGAGTGCTGTCTCTTCCTACCTGCACAGCTGTCATGCTACATATATTGCTTTTCTGCTTTTCATACACTTGCCACGCTGGCAAGGAAGTTGTGGGTGCATGGTGGCTGGGAGGAGATCCAACCAGGACAGGCGACACCAACTGTCTAAAGGGGTATTCCAGAGCATGTGACATCGGACTCAGTACATAAAGCAGAGATAAGGAGGAGGAGGAGGAAGAACATTCAGAGTGATGGCATGTTTTTTCCCAAGTCACCATTACAAATGATGGGGCCCACTCTCCTGAAGATGGCTGAACAACTATATTTCCTTGGGAAGTGGTGAATTGATTCCTTGCTTGTGTACATGACATCCTGTCAGCCCAACACTCCTTTACCTTTAGTAGCATACCAAAAAGTGCTACATGATTGCTCTACCAGTCTTTCTTAATGTCTGTGACCCTTTTATTAAAATTCCATGTTATTGTCTGTGTATAAATGCAAGTGAAACATTTCTTTTTATATTTATCTGTATTTATAATTTATGCCTTCATAGAAAGCATGTTTGGATTCTCCCATGAGCCTGTATATACTGACTCCATGTATAGATACACTGAACAATTGTGTTACATTTTAAGCAGCACTAAAATTATCCTCATCTTTGGAAGCTGATATGTTTTTTATTGAGTTTTTTCAGTAAGAATAAATGAAAAACTGAGTTGCAAAGGACAGCTTTTTTTTTTTTTTTCAATTTTAAACATGAAAATATTTCCATGCAATAATTTTCATGCTTAGTTAATTACATCTAAGTTCCATAAGGGTTCTAAGTAATGATGGAGCTTAGGTTTCTGCAGTGTACCTCTGGCTTGTTGATGGACAAAAGTTACATGTTGACAAACATCTTTGTATTTTTGTAGCTGCTTAGGTATCTTGGATGATGGTATAGGTGCTTCTACAGCAGCTAGGAAAGGAAAAAAAGCATGATTAGAATGAACAAACAGGAAAATATAGCTACACTCTTAATAACTACAGAACCTCCTCTGAGACCAGTGATATAACCTGCGCAGGATAAACCCAGCTGTTGCATGGAAGACTGTCTTTCATTTTAAATTTGGGTAATTTTTTGTGCTGTTTACTCTGAAATTTTTAAATAAACAGTCAGTAACACCATTGAGGAATGCATCATTCTCACTCATTTCAATAAAATAATTTCTCAGTTTGTGGTTATTAGTTCAAATGGCTTAATAAAAAACATCTACCTCTACCTTGTATTTAAATAAAGGATATTTCTGTCAGGCGTAGCTATACATATAACCTGTAAAAATCAAGAAAAATCTTTAATGCATATATTAGTCAGCAGGCTCATATTCTGCATTGATGGTAGAAATTGATGTCCTGCTTAATGGAACCATTAAAGGGTAAAACTCTAGATGTAGCTGTAATATAATGTAGTGTAATATGTAAGCTATAGATCGGTCTTTTCAAGGAATGTTTATATAATGAAGCTTATAAAATTGCAGTAGTGGAAGTCACTTTGATAATTTGAATGAATTTTGATAACATGAATTTAAAATTTTCATGTAAGTTACTAGGAAAAAAAACTAATTCTTTTTGACTTACATTTTTAAATTAACATCTTCATGGATTGTGTCACTGAAAAATGAAAAGTAAGGAGAGGAAATGCTGATTCATGTAACAGATTTTTCTTTATACTAAGATGTAGCCAGATCTAATTCCCTGGACATCAGATCAGTATAATTTGACCCTATTAATATGACAGCTGGATCAATTTTGAAGTGGGCTTTGGGTTTTCAGAGTGTTTTTGTATACCCTTTTGGAGTTAGTTTTGTGTTTTGAGTAGTTATGGGTTTATGCAATTGCAGTTTTTAGGATTTTACTACAGAAATTATTGTGGTTCTTTAAAAGTTAAGGAAAAAAAAAAAGTGTTTAAGGTGAATATTAACAGAAGTTGCCTTGCAATAATTGCTTTTAGAACCCAAGGTTAAAACATGGTGTGATTTACAGCTCCTAAGAAAACCTTCCAATTAATGTTATCTACAGAAGAGATTTGTGGTTTAAAAATAATTAGTTAAGAGAACTTTACTGTACAAGACAAAGTTAAGTTAGAGCATATTTTATCTATTTGCTTATTTTTTCCACAATTTTAATAAGGTAATTTCAATGCGAGTTCTTTTGTTATATAAAACACATATAACTGCATATACAGCAATTTGGATTTTGGGTTTTAGTTTAAGAATTGGACTTAATGTTTCTGAAAAGTGCTACAAAAGCTGGATGGCAACTTGCCAAATCTTGTGTTGTTGTGGTTTTTCTTTAGAAAAATTGCACTTTAAAATCCTAACCAATTTAAACATATACTAGGCAAATTCCTGTTATGAATAAGTATTTTTATTTACATTTGCAGTTATTGTGGGTTATTCTCAAAGCTAGATGACATAGAATTGTGATGGATTTGTTACATTTTTATAATCTCTATAGTGAATCCATGTTACTGTTATATTGTGTTTAAAAGGTATATATCAAACTTGTAGTTGTCTTTTGTAGTAACAGAATAAGATTAAGTTGTGTTTTTATTTAATATAGATTAAGTGTTAATAGAATTAAGGATAGTCAAGTTTTATAATGTTTAGGCTTGAATGTTTTTAAGTTAAGTTTTCTAACTTAGATATTCTTTTAAGGTTAAGTGTGTTATTTCCTTTTGTCATATATAATTATTGTTGAGTTTAGATATTGTTTGATTGAAATTGTTTTGTGTTTTGTTGGAGACACTTGTTTAAACTGCAAAGTATAGTTGTTTTCCTAGAGAGAGAAGGACGGCCACAGCTGAGACAGCTGTGATGGAACACTGGTGAGCACCTGCTTGTGGATAGAAGTGAATGCAGTCTGTGACACCCTTGACTTCATCGGGAGTTCTATTGGTTGTTGCAATCTCTGCAGTTTTGTTTGTCATAGCTTTCTTATTTTCAGTGTTTCCAGAATTTTAAGAAGATGTACCATTGCTGAGGATCAGCTGCCCTGGGAGAGACTTCAGATTAAACCAACTGCTGCATGGTTTAATTGGTCTGGTACCTAAAGCTTCTGATCATTTGCTTTGTACAAATGCATTTTAACAGTTTGCTGAGCTGTAAGCATCTCATAGCTGCTACTATTGAGAACTTTGTTTTAGAAATATGTTAAGAGGCATCTTTCCAGTTTAAAGCCTAAGGCCCTGGCCAAGCCTTGACTTTACCTGGATGGAATGTTTGTCAACAGATCCAGATGTTTTCTGTACCAAAAGAGTATTTGAGTCACTTTTTGACTCAACAATTTGACCCTATTGATATGACAGCTGGATCAATTTTGAAGTGGGCTTGGAGAATCATTTCCGGAGGTGATAATCCAGTCCTTCACTGATGATTTTTTTGTTTCTGTTTGTTTGCTAACTATGGGATGCTAGTGCAGTATTTTAGTAATTAATAGTAGTTTTATATTACATGTCTTATTAATAATGTTTATGATTTAATTGATTTTTAACTAGTATAAGTTCTTATTAATTGTGTATATGGTTGTGTGTTGCTGTTGATGTTTATAACAGAAGTACATCTCATTTTTATTTTTTTTTAAGAAAACAGGGGAAATGGATGCCCTAAAAGCATTTAATTAGTGTAATTTATTAACTTTAAGGAGAGACGTGTCTGTGTTTTGTTGGCAGGTTCAGAAAGGTCACCTGTCCATCTGACCAGACTGTCTGCCTCTGAACACACGAGATCCAGTGAACAGAGAAGTCACCACACAGCCTTGGTACTCCACACATGGATCAGAAGTGGACCTGTCAGGACACAGTTGTGTCTGAACACTACATAGACAGTTGCCAACAGAAATTTTATGTTGTTATTATGATGTTGTGTCTCTATCAATTTTTCAGTTATCCTTTGTTTTAAGATTTAGAAGGATGTGAAGAACAACTTGAACGTCAAAGCCCTCAGTCACCGATCAACTGCCAGCTGACATCATGGGAGCAGTGAACGTTCCAAGACTGAATCGTGTTAGAGAAATTCTGTAGAAGATCTAAGAAAAGTGTAGAGACTCCATCTAACTGTATATAAAGCAAATTGTAGTTGTGTGTTTACTCTTTCAGCAAATTGCTTTCACGCTTAGACTACATATATACCAGAGCACGTGTGTTAAAAGTGGTTAGATAATGGTTTAAGATAAAGAGTTTAGTTTGTGTAGTAATTGCTATGTTAGTATAAAGTATAAGTATTCCCCCTTCAAGAGGTAGTGTAAGCATCTTTGAAAGTTCATTTAACGATTGAAGTTTTAGCTGTGAGTTTGCAAATATGGTGTCATTTATATGGTAAAATGCTTATGGTAATTGTGTTGTGTATAGTCGTGACCAACTGTCTGCTAACTAACATCCAAAAGCGACAGAACATATGGGTCACTCTGGCACATTGAACTGGCCAAAGGTCAATGTGTCTAAGCTTAGCCACCCCTGGAGATCCTTTTGCACCTGTCTCATAGGAGTCCCGAATGGGATCCTCCAACATTTAAAGGTTTAATCAGTAATGAGACTCAACTGAATCGATTGGCAATGTTGCAAGAGTGCAGTTGCACTGTTGGCTTCACATTAAGACAACTTGAAGCCTGTTGGCAAGCAAAAATTACCAAAGTTCTCAATGTTACAACCCTCAGAAGAATTAGATTTGTTAAGGTCCACCAATACCTCAGGTGGATGGATAATGTTTGAACCCCCGACAAAAAGTCATTCTAACAAAGTAATGTGGCACTGAGCTGCAGTCAGCCCTATAGCTGATCTCGTTACTACCATTGAAAGTAAAGCCTTTGTTCGTGGTGCAATCTCACAAGACAATTACCAAGGCGACTACCTAGTTCCATATTCCTAATCTGTGGAGATAGAGCATGGAATTAGATTCCTGCTAGTCCACATAGAAGACCCTGTTATCTTGGGAGATTTACTTTGTTCCACCCAAGCTTACACCGATTGTTGAATACAGCTAGCAAAATGAAGAACATCAAACAGTCAAAGCGAAGCCTGAATGAATTAAAACTTAGCAACTCTAAAAAGGCTCACTTGCTGGACTAGGAAAGAATTAAACTTAACCTCCACAATGTTAAGTGAGCTTTCAGGCGATGTGAGTAGTGTATGTCATGCAGTATTATGAAATCAAGCTGCAATTGACTTTTTGCTCTTAGCACAAGGACATGGTTGTGAGGAGTTTGAAGGCATGTGCTGCTTGGATCTTACTGAGCATTCAGCTTCCATCCATAAACAACTATAACAGCTACAGGATGGGTTACATGCCCTGAAAGAAGATAGTGATCCCATCGGAGGTTGGTTCGCCAGCTGCGGCATCACTGGATGGTTGAGGTCTCTTGTGCTAGAAGGGGGATGGACTTTACTTACAATGTTAATCAGGATGACAGTCTAGGTTGTATGTTATCTTATCCAAAGCCTGGTTTGTGCAAAAAGAGAAAGGGGGAATTGTTGATATATTTTATATATTAGTAAAGGCCTGTATGCACAAACCAGCCTTCGACATAAGTCGTGATATTAAAGGCTAAAGTCCTTGAAACCTTCATGCAGAAGACAGAGTAAAGTAAAACAATATCCTTGTGTGTAGGAGAAAAAATGTAAACTGTGTGTGTTAGCCTGTGTGTAAACTGTGTGTGTGTATCTTGCTCTGCCCGCAGACCCTGTAGAACCCTATAAAAGGTGTGCTAAAGATAGAAATAAACAGCATTCACAATTACTTCTATGAAGACTGGTGAATAGCTCGGGGGTCCTTCAATAATTGTATTTTGTTGGTACAAAGCAATTAATTTCAATAATTAATTGTCAAGGGTTTACAACAGATTATTAAGGCATGTATGCTGCTCAGAAGGCATGTATCCCCTAACTGCAAATATCTCTTATGTACCTATTTTATCACTTTCCGTACTAACAGCCTTGCTTTGGATAAAGTTGTATTTTATCAATTTCTTCTTTCACTAACTCAGTTGTTGAGCCTACAGACCAGCTGCTAAGCCCATCCATAACCTTATAATGTGTTAATCTAAACATTGACTTCTCACATAGTCTACTTATCACTCTTTCCAGTACTATTATGTTTATTGTTTGTGATAGAATTTACTTATGAAGCAATTTGTTTAAAGTAGTTGTATTTCTGTTGTTGACTTTGAAATCAGTTCCAGAGCATGAAACTACTAGCAGTAGGAACATATGTAGTCTATAGTTTCAAGGAGTATTGTAACTCATTCTAGAATAACCTAAACATACTCACACAGTGACTACTAAATTTTTACTTACTGTGGATTGAGTTCCAAAAGATATTAAACAATTAAACTAGCAGTCATTTCACTATTCTATTTAAATTACAGGTACCTAAAAATGTAACGGTGATAATGCTGAACCCAATTGCTTTGAAAGGCATAGAAGTCTTATAAATATGTTTTAACATGACGTTCAAAAAAGGGGAAATTTAAACATTGCATCTGATGTATGGCATCTGCTCCATAGGGGCAATTATTCTAGCAGCATTTAGCTGCAAAAAATGCTAGTTTCATTTGACATTTAAATGATAACTCATTAACACTGTTTAAATTTAATCTAAGATTTTCCAAGATGTTCTGGTATATAGTTGTTCATTTGCTGCTTTGTCAGCACCTGTGAATAGCTTTGCAACCTTCACTGATATTGCACAACTTGCAGGGATATCCTGTAGCGACGGGCAGTGGTCTTGACATGCCACGACCTTCCTATAGAAGCACCCTAATGGGCACGCTATCGAGGCACAGGCAGGACCCTGGCACAACAAGCTGGGTGCGCAGAGCAGCAGGTCGGCTCTGGGTGATGCGGAGACAAGAGACAGAGCCTGGTATGGTGATCCTCAGAGACAGAGCCTTTATTATAAAGGGAGCACTCCATGAAGGGTTCCAGGGACAAGAACTCTCCGGGAAGTGAGGGTGCAGGGGTTTATATGGGAAAAGCAGGGGGTGGGGTAGAGCAGCAGGCGAATGGACTGAGGGCTCAGGGGCAGAACAAAAGGGGAAGGGCAAATAGGATTCATAAGATTAACATGTGTTGCAAGGCACGCTGGGGGCAGCTCCTCACACCACCATGACGGAGAGTGGTGCCTGCCCGAGGGCTTTCACTTAGGGGGCTTCTTCAAGCTTTCCAGACTTCAGGCTTCGTCTTCTCCATGGGAACATGGAGTCTCTAGGCTGGAGGGCCTGTCACCCTCCACAATATCCATTTTCTCATAATGAGCAATGACACATTAATTCTTCAAAGTTTTTTTCTGTAAAACAGTGAAAGATGAGCCATTTGGAGAAGTGTATTAATCACAGAATATATAATATAAATACAAGAGGCTTTGGCTGTATTTTGGAAACTGTACTGTATATATGCTTATAACAGTAGCAGGGTTTAGCACAGTGAATGGAAAATTAGAGGAGGCTAAATACTAGTATCCTTCTAACTAATGAGAAATTGCAGTGTACATGGTAAAAAGGAAACAAGGAGATGCCTTGAAATACACAAGGACTAGGCACATCTAGTCTGCATAGGGGCACCATTATGGGAATAAAGGGTTCTAGCTTCTGCTTAAGTTCATGCCAGGTGATGGTCAGGAATTCCCAGAGGAACAAAGTCAGACTGGCAGATTTCAGATAAGGTTACAGTCACTTTCTAATGAATTTAGAGCTGGCAGTGGTCTTCACTGGTCTTCACCATGTAGGTATTTGAACCTGTTGCTCCATCTTTTAAATCGGGTTCTCACTGCAGGGAAAGATCTCTCTATAGCAGCAGATTAGCTCATATTACATTGCACAAGTGTCCCTTGTCACTCAGAAAGGATGCTTCTTAATATTGATGCTTCTGAGGTTTTGTTCATTAGCAGGGGAGAGAAGGACTGACAGATCACCTCCTATGGTAATTGGGCTTACCTTTGAAAGCCTGGCTATTTCATGCCTCAATCAAAGCAGATAATAATTGAAAAAGTTACAGGCTTGTGTATGTGATTTACAGCAGATACTGCACAAGATACCGTTCCAGTCTACAACTGAACTCACATATCTGTAACTCAGATTTCCTCTGGATAATGTATTCTTGTGAGAATGAAAATTTGCATTGACATAAACTTGTTTAGTTACTTCTATGCCAAACCTTCTAGTAATTCTGCATTTGCCTTCCTCCTTTTCTTTCTCACCCTTCCAACCACTCTACTGTCCTAACCAGCCAATCCACCTATTGGCATCACCTGTGTTTCCAGGGGAATAGAGTACCTGGACAACAGGAATGCCTGGCATTACCTCCTTGTACGAATACCAGCATTTGGCCATATTCTGCCTTTTTCTGTCTCTGAGTTTGGATGCCAGCATAGCAAGAATATACACTCTTTTTGTTAGACCTTTACCATGCCTCATCACATAACTTACGATGATGGATCATATCAGACTCTAGGATGAAATTTAGGCGATTCCTACCTAGCAGGTACAGAAAATATGGCATATTTGAGAGTAATACCATGTCAGTGGAGAAGCAAGGTCTCACATGAGTTGCTCTGCAGTGTTATTGTGAGAGTACTATACCAACAATTCCATAAGCAGCAATATGAAAACTTTGTTATCAGTGTCACATCAAGAGTTTTACACATTACCAACTGCTTAAGATCTTAAATTGTTGAGACTCATTGAAAAACAGCAATCCTGTTCACACAGACTTTAATCCATCCACAGTGTACAAGATACCATGTTTCAGTTGTAAAAATTGCCATATAAAAGCAGTAGGAACTGCCTATCTCCATCTTGCTTTCTTAAATATCTTCCAAGGTGATAGTAATTAGTATGAAGGGCCAAGACAGGCCCACATCTGGAAGAAGGGTTTCTCAGCTGTGTCATGAAACCAATTATCAGACATCCCCCCAAGATGGGAAGAGGGAAGAAGGGAGATCGGAAGCATTTTTCCTTTGGTTTTATTTTTGTACCTTTGCTTGTATTTTTTGTACCTTCAGTTGTATTTTTTGTCATGTCTTCCTCAGCCTTCACTGAGTTACATTTTTCCTTTGCTGTTTTGTTGCACAGATTAGCAAAATATCTTTCAATATTAAAAATCATGTATAATGATGAATTGAACAAGCCTCAAAATAAAAACTCCTCTTAACTCAATGTCACGCTGTAATTATTTTTTAATTCAAAGATGGCACTAAGAGACCTATGCCATCTTTCTGTATCCTTATTTTAGTTGAAGAGCAGCTCATCTATAATCAAGTGTATCCAATATGGCACATAGGCTGTACTCTGCTAATGGAGATATCTCTGACATGGGTGGTTCCACAGCATGTTTTAAAGTGCATAGAAAGACAGATAGAAAGGCATGTGCCTTGAATATTTAAAAACAAACAAAAGAATCTAACAACACAAATGGCATTCTGGGAAGACAGAAGTTGTACTAACATTCTCCACAGTCTTTAGTGTAATGGAAATTTAATATTGCAGACTGTTGTCCAAATCTTGAAAATCACCAATGTTAACTGTACCTCATTGCTTTATTTTGTTTTTAAAAAAGTAACAGCATAAAAGGCTAATAGAAATTATTAAAATAGCTAAGAATGTGGAAAGTTAACGCAGCAATTCATGGAATCACAGAACCACGAAATGGTTTGGGTTAAAAGGGAACCACAGATCATCTAATTCCACCCTTCTGCCATGGGCAAGGCCATCTTTCACTATCCCACGTGGCTTCAAGGTCTGTTCAACCTGGCCTTGAACACTGCCAGGGATGGGGCAACCTGTGCCAGGGCCTCACCACCCTTGCACTGAAGAATCTTTTCCTAATATTTAACCCTGCCCTCTGACAATTTAAAGCCATTCCCCTTTGTCCTGTCACTCTATGCCCCTGCCAAGAGTTCCTCTCCAGCTCTTGGAGGCCTTTAGGTGCTGGAAGGCGCTCTAAGGTTTCCTCAGAACCTTCTCTTCTCCAGGTGGACTGGGCTGAACACCCCCAACTCTCTCAGCCCATTTGCATAGCAGAGGAGCTCTGGCCCTCTGACCCTCATTGTGGGTCCTCTGGACTTGCTCCAACAGACCCACATCCTTTTTATAATTAGGACCCTAGAGCTGAACACAGTACTACAGGCAGGGTCTCACCAGAGCAGAGGGGGAGAATCAATTTTTTTACCTATTTGAAGTAATCTCATTTTTCAGGAACTGATTCCCTCTGCTTGTAGAAATGGAGGATGAAGGGTGAAATAAACTTAAGAAATCCAGATGGGATGTGTCATTCCTTAAAACCTATTTAGGTTAAGACAAGGAACAAAGCCTGCTAACAGTGTTCCTGTAGACACCCACTCAATTTAGAAGAGTTATTTTAATGGATCAGAGTGATGCAAAGTAGTCAATACCAAACCATTTTAAAAGCTTGTGGGAGCCTCACATTTTCAAGCTCTGGAACAAAGGAGGAATATCAACTCACCCTTGTTTTGATTGCTTAAGATTCTGTTGCTTTGGGAAGGAAATGTTTGTGTTAATTTGAAATAGTTTAGTTCTGTTCTGATTTTCATGTTGCATAGGAAATACAGTATGTTGTCATAATCAAAAAGGCGTAATTCAGTCTCTTGAATCTTCTTTTTCAGATATTTTGAGAGGATAATGCAGAGCAAAGCTAAATTCCAAAGCCTCTATGTATTTTAGGAAACATTTCAACCTTTTCAGATTTCCACTCAATATATATAAAAATGGCATTATAATTTCACCCTAATAAAAGCTGGTTTTACAACTTTGTTTGCAAACAGTGTAGTGGTTTTGGTTCACCAATTTGAATTTCCCAGCCAACACACCAATTTATGTAGTGGGTTTAATGCTGGCCAAATGCCAGTGCACCTAGTAGAATTATTTACTCATTTCTCTACTGTAAGATAGGATTTAGGAAGAGAGCAAAGCAGGCTCAAACTTTAAAGGGTATAAAAAAAAAATTAAAAGAACTAAAAGAAAAATAAAAAGTAAGAAATCAGAATAACCTTCAAAACACTTCCCCTCCCCCCACAGCCTCTTTTCCTTCCCACTGACAACGCAGAGACAAAACCTGGGACTTTCAGTCAGTTTACCCCCTCTAAAATAGTCTTTCTTCAGTTCTTTTAGGGAGAGGAGTCTCTCTTGCCATGCCATGGAGACTTCCTCCACAAGAAAATGTTCTCTTGTGGTTTCAATGTCACAGCACATTAGCCACCCAAGAAAGGAAAATCTGTTCGCAGTGTTAAAATCCTTCCCATACTCCACAGCCTTCCCACCGCTGCTTTTATGGACTATGTCAACTTATTGGGTATTATTTTAAGGATGAGCTGTTCAGAAGCAAAAGTTCTCTTCATCTGTCTCTAAGATCATCTTCATCTCTGTGAACAGAGGTTTTCTTCTTACATGGGGGCAGAGAGTCTTCATCACTCTCATCTCTCTCTGTTCAAGCTTCTTGATTTGGATCACAGCTACTTCAACATCAGCTTATTTTCAGCATGGATGCCTTTGCTCATGTGTAGAGCATGAATGCTCCATTCCCCCATGTTTCATTAAATAGTCTATCACCATGGCCTTACAAAGAATTTCAGACCAAGACTAAGGCATCTCCTCATTCTCCTTCCATCTGGGATTCAGCTCCTTCTTTACTGACCTTCATATCTCATATTGTTCTCTATACGTGACTTCATTATATGTTTCCTCACTCATGAGAAGATTGATGTTCGCAGGTCTCATCTGTGCATTAAAAAGGTTAGTATCTCGCCTGGGCCTGCAGATGCCCATGTCATCTCTGCTGGGCAGTGGACGAAGCAGTCACAGTGATGGATTTCAGGCTGCTCTGGCCACCTGGCTGGTCTCCAGCCCCTGCTGTGTTCAGTTCCAGCCGCAGGACTGCTTTCTGCGTGGGCAGCAGAGCCTCCCCTGGTCTCAGCTGCATGATCTCCACAGAGCTGGGACTGACCCTACGGCCGGAGCTGTTTATGGTGGAGGATCCTTCGGCAGTGGCCTGGATCTCAGCAGCCATGCTAGGCTTCAGCAGCCCATGGCCTCCCTTGCCTGGCAGCCACTGGGGCCCGGCCCTGCCTCCGCTTACTTTTTCAAGGTAAGCAAGAGAGAGATTCTTGGCCTTTCCTCCTTTTAGATGTGTTATAAATGAGTAGCCAATTTGATTAATAAAAAAGAATTTATTAAAAAATATAATCGTGAAAAGCCATAAGCAAAATTCAGTTAGATGCTGTACCAGGTGAACAGCATCGGGTGAGGCAGGGAAGGGCTTGCTAGCACCACTTCACCATGCTTCACAAACTGCAACCATCCCAAGGTGCTTTTTATATGTTTTTAGGTTTTTTGGGGTCTCTTGGAATACACTTCTTGTAGACAAATATTCATGTTGGTTTGGGTGTATGCGTTGTAATCTTGTCAGGTTTTTTGGAAATACACTTCTTGCAGACAAATATTCATGAGTTACAATCTTATCGGACAGAGGTTTCTTGGAAGTATGCTCCTTGCAGATGAATATTCATGTTGGCCTTGCTGCATATCACTATAATCTCATCATAGAAGGTTTCCTGGAAACGTGCTACGATCTTTATCAGACAAGATTATAACTTCAGCATGAATTTATTTATGTTGTGTATTACATGTGTCTCCACAGAGGCGTTCCTAGTTTCTTAGTGTCAATATTCAAAACCAGCAATTGGTTTTGCTTGGCACAGAGGAAGGTGTTAGCAGCTTCTCTTAGAAAATCACTTCCTCCCCCAAAAAAACAATTAATACAAAACCAGCACAAATAGGATCTGATGGACTACAGACTCTCTGTAGTGAAAACCATGTGCACTTTCACTCACAGTTAGAGGATATGTTGCACAATTGCTAATGCCCTCTGAATGTATAATTATGCTTTTTGGTTTTTTGGTTTTGTGGGGTTTTTTTTTCAATGAAGATTAGTGTGTCTTTTCTCTTATTCAGAGTATGCAAACTGCTTGGTTGTATGCCATGAATATTTCTCCCCACATTGGCTGGCATTTACATAGAAACATAAGTCGGGATGGTTATAAGAGCAGAGATTGAAATAATCCTAAATACTGCCTGGAAGAAAAATTGTACAGATGCTCCATCTGAAATACCATATTGCAGTCTTTCCTTTAAAAAACTGAATTCTTTGAGTGCAAGTACCTATTTAAAAATAAAGTAATATAAAATAAAAAAAAAATAAACAAACAAAACCAAGCACCAATGTATATGAAAGCCTTCAAATCCTGTGTAGTGAAATATGGCACTAAATTCTATTGAAATGTTCCTCTAAGAGTGGGCTAGATTCTGTAAAACCAGTATGTAAAACAATGGTTATTTGAATACTTGTGAGGTAGCAAGTACAGTCACATAAAAAGTACATAAAAAGGAGGTAACTAAGGAGGACAAGGAGGAGTCTGGATAAAGTGCTTTAAATCTGTATGCTGCTATTAGAAACAAAATTATATATCTTGAATGACTAATATCAAGTTAATTTTCTGATTTTGGCAGTTAATAATTCTGCTTTCATAAAAGGAACAATACTTCATGTTTAATTGTTGAAAGGTGGGAATAATTTCTTTAATTAAAAAGTGTTGCTGCAATTATTTAATATAAATGATAACAGATACATGGAATTGTATTTTAAGCATTCTCACTCAGGCAAAATCACACTACACCAAACGAAGAGTATATCTGCTTTCTTTAGTTCTTGGCTATACATACTTCATGTATATATGTCTATACACATATACACACTTCATATATGTACTTATACTTGGCTATACTTCAATGTAACCACTCCATTGAAGTAAAAAGGGGGAGTCATGTGGAGTTTTCTTGCATAGAAGGTGAGTGGACTAAAGAATAGCAGAGCCTGATAAAAAGGTATTCTTTTTAAGATTTTTTTTCTGCTGACCCTCTGGAATTTGTCTGACAGAACCATATCCCACACTGTCCATCTGTAGAGGAAACCATCACTAAAGCTAATGTATTAGCTCATTTCCATATTTGGGAATGCTCTTAAACCAGCTTTGTAATTTGTGTAAAAACACAAAGTATTCTTGGTGTTCTATATAGCTGTCATTTATCAGCTATTATACCATTGAACAAAGGCATTATTTTTCACTGAAAACTGCAATAACTTTTTTTTTGGTTATACTTATCTTCCAGAAAAATACCACTGAGTTTCACTGATGAGAGAATTAATGTTCTTTGTATTCAAAGTCTTCTCTCCCATTTAGTTTTAAAGGCAACAGTAAAGGTTTAACATTTGCACATGGAAGACCATAGCTTTTATGTGTTTTTCTGTATTTTACATTTACTACAGTACTGGGTTATTGTCATTTCTTAAGTGTTCTGTTTTTTCAATAAGATCTAGTACTATAGAAAAGGGAGAGATTTGTTCAGGCATGCACTTGTAAATATAACTGTTTGTTATATAATATTGTTGTAACAATATAATTGTTATAATCTAAGAATACAAGGATTTTTCTTTCCATTTTTTGTGTTTCATGGTTTGATTTGATCTATCTCATTGCTTTTTAAAGGAAAAGCAAAAAAGGAAAAAGAAAAGGAGGTCTCCTCTCTTGATTTTGTTTTTACTATGTGGATAACATTTACTTTCCTAAGTATGTGTTTCAGCCTTGAGTTTTGTTTTACAATTTTGAAATATCAGTTCCTACAAATAGCAAATCTAGTCATTCTGAGTGGAATGTACCCAGCTTTTAACAAATGCAAGGGAAAACCTAATGCTTCTAGTGAAATACAGGGAGAACCCAGTTGTCTGACTGTTTTGGGAGATTAACCTGAAGAGGAAAGAGCTGTCAAGGGAATAAAAAATGCACAAGTGCTGTAGCATTAAAGGAGGTTATAATTACTCTGTTTACAAGTCCAATCCTATAATTTCTTGTATTTTGAGCCATGTATTTATGTGTAATCATTAAAAACTTTCCTTTATTTCAGAAGTTACCAGCAGATTTTACAAATCGCAGCAAAATGCCAAAATGTAGTTTTCGTTTATAAAATCCCAGAAGGGGTAGGGAAAAAACCATGTAACCTAGTGAATAATAACAACCTCATATCATATACCCACACACATATACATCCTCCCCCCCCCCAAAAAAATTTAAAAAGTTGTACCATTTCTCCAAATTCTGCAATTTTATAATTTTATTACTCTTGGGTGCTTACTTTAACAACCTCACTGACATTTACATTCTAGTCCAACAGGACCTATAGGATTTAGTGCAGAGCTGATTTCTAGCTGGGTGGTCCCAGTATATACTGGTGCCTGGTGCTGTTGTTCCCAGCTTCATGATTTTGCATTTCTTGAACTACACAATCTTTATGTCAGCCCATTTCTCCATCCCTCTGGATGACAGCACAACCCTCTGGCATGTCACCCACTCCTCCCAGTATCTGCCTGTCCTCACAAGTGTCATAGCCCAGCAAATTGAGGGTGCACTTTCCACCACCATCCAGGTAATTTGCAAGTATTTTAACTCATGTCATGTGATTTGAGGGTGGGCAAGCACTGGAATAGTGAGTTACTACCTGTTCTTATAAGAAGTAAGGCATAACAATACAGTCATACAGGAATAATAATAATAAATGGCTGGCTTGACAAGATGTTTGTATACCAAATTGTTGATGTACAAATTTTACAACTGTTTTATGCTTTGCAAATGTTTGGCATACAAAATTGTGTAATAATGTTACCTTACTATGGTCTTCCTTCATAGTCCAGTGATAGAGAGTGAAAGCCTGACTTTTCTTTTCCAACTCTATGTGCAAGAGAGAATTCAGCAAGTCCTCCAGCTAATTCAAAACTGTGAGCCTAAACATTTGAAACCCACCAGGCTGAAGATTCATCTAGACAAGCTAAACTCTGTCCTATTGCTGTATCCATTAGTCCTGGTTTTCTCTAAGTAAATGGCTAGGGAGAAGAATTATCTCTCATTAGAAGAGTCTGGCGCTTCTTTAAAGCCAAAACTTTCTGACTTTGAGGGCCAGTGCCAAACAAACAATAGAAGGTATAATTTCTTTGTTGCAGAGCTAAGATTAGATTAAATTTAAGTGTTTTTTCCTCCTTTACTCCTGACATTACTCCTGTAATGGCAATATTGAGAAATGTGTTCAGCACATTGTGCTTATATTTTGGCAACCATAGGCGATTTCTTTAGGGTCCTGAGTAAAAGTAGGGTGAAGTGTCATGCAACAGTTGATATCTTTTTCCCCCCATACAGAAATAACCACATCCTTTTTAAAAGTAATTCAGAATTTCTGAGTCATTAAATACTCACTAAGTCATCTGAGCATCCTGTCTCAGGGTGCTATTTCCATCATGTTGCTTTTTTTGTGGTTTGGCTCACATGTGAGTTATCTACACCAGATTTCCTTCAGTTTCAGATTCATGCCCTTGTCATAACTAGAGGGGAAAAAAAGAATATAATATTTTTAAACAAAATACCGTAAAATCACAGAATAGTTAGGGTTGGAAGGGATATCTGCAGATCCAACCCCCCTGCCAAGTCAAGGTTGTAGTGGGTTTTGAATATCTCCAGACAGATCCTACAACTTTATTGGGCAGCCAGTCCCAGTGCTCTGCCACCCCCATTGTAAAAAAGGTCTTCCTCATGTTGAGATGAGATTTCTTGTCTTTTATTTTATGGCCATTATTCCTCATCCTGTCAGTGGGCACCGCTGAAAAGAGTCTGACACCTTTCTCTCAGCACCCGACTTCAAGATGTTTATCTGCGTTAACAAAATTCCCTCTCAATCTTCTCTTCTTTAGACTAAATAGGCTCAGCTCCTACAGTCTCTCACCATGAGAGATGCTCCAAACCCCTCATCATCTTTTGTGGCCCATCTGGACCTTCTACAGTAATTCCTTGTCTTGTGCTATGGAGATCAGAAGTGAACAAAATATTCAGGATGTGACCTCACTCAATATATTATGAATTATTGTAGATATTTGTTCTCTTCCCTATGCCCCCCTGTATTGTTATCTGACTTTCTCACCAATGATTTGTGAGGAGGAGGCTGTTCTCTATAGCAAAGATAAAAAGATATTATATAAAGATAGTAAAGATAATCTTATATAATCCAAGAAACCTATCAAGCAAATCAGATAGCATAATTTCATTTTAAATAGATTTAATTAGCACTACTAGTTAAACTTCTTTACTACTGACATCATCATCATCATCTCATCATCGTTATTATTAACTATGTAATAAATTATCAATAACAATAACAATAACATAAACAAAAAATTACATGTGCCATAGTAGTACCAAACTGCTTTTAATTTGCTACTACTCAGTACCCTTTGCCTCCCTTCTCTTATCATGTGTTCAGTGTCTTTACTATAATTTTTATATCAAAGGCCCAAAACAATTAAACAAACAAATAGTGCAGCCTTTGAATCCTCTCTCTGTATTACTTCCTACCCAACCTTCCATTTAGACATATAACTTCCTCTTCTAGGAAAGTGTCTTGCACTTTCTTACCTGACTCAGCTGCTTAAGATCTGATCCTTATCTCATCTTTTACTTAAACATTTGCTCATCTACCAGTCAAGAGGTGTTAAAGTTGTTTTCTTTATTTTTGTTATTTCAGTTTGTGAAATTACATTGCCATATTTTCTGTGCAAGATAACATTGCAAAGAATAATTTTGAAAGCATAACTCTCCAACAGTTTTAGTATTACCTTAAATTTTTCAGCCTAAAGTTGTAAGAAGTATGTGTAGAGACTTGCTGTCATTGAGCCATATCCCATGACCATGCACTCATTTTAGGACAGATTCAGGACAGGTAAATTGTAGCTAAACCTAGAAACCTGAGTTAGGACCTGGAAATGTAATAGACTTATGAGGGCAGCAGAAGGTGGTGCGGGGCATTAAAGAATGAAAGGGTAATTTTGTGAAACAGACATGTTAGATCTCCGTAAGTAAATGATTCTCCACAGATAGTACTCTATGCCTTAACACAAGTAGCTAAACTTAGGCACAGTACCTCTCCTGAAAATGAGTGGAAGCAATTTCCAGAGATATATGTTCCTCAAAACAAATTCCAGGAACAGTCACAATGAGTTAAATAATTAGTTTAATTAAAAAGCACAAAGAGCTGATACAGCTGCTGCACAATGAAAACATATTTCCAACTCTATTCATGGCATTCAGAGAGAAGAAAAATCCCAGCCTATGTAGAATTTGATTATAGTGAGTAAAAATAATCTTAGTAATAACTCCCTGAAATTAATAGAATGCTTCTCTTTTTTTCCTTTTTTCTTTTTTTCTTTTTTTTAACCCTTTTTTGTGGGTTTTTTTTTTAGAGCTGAAGGAATGTTGTTTTTTATATTGTAGTAAATACCAAATTAATGTGTGTGGTGCACTGTAAAGTCTGAGATTATTTTATAAATACAAGATATGGTACTCATATTTAGCCTTGCCTATGAATCAACTTTAAGAATTGGACCAAATATAACACATAAACTAAAAAATTAATTTAATTGTTCCCCTTCTTGCCACTGTCAGGTCAAGATCTGTAAGACTAACATGTACATGGTCCTATTTATATATTTGTTTTTAATTATCTGTTATCTGAGATTTTTTTGTTAAAGCAAATGAGTTAGAGCTTGAAGCCTGAAGAACTTGTTCTTGGTTTGTTTAGGGTTTCTGAAACAGAAAAGATAAGGAAGAACAAAGAAATAATTTCTTCCTGTCACTTGTGTTGAAATTAAGTTAGTTTACCCTTTTTTTTTTTGTATTAAATACTCTGGAAGTGCTGCTCTTTTTTTTTGTATTTAATTTTTCCAGGGCTCTGTGTGGGATCCCTTTCCCCCTTTTTCTCTCATATACTTCAGTGATGGCATTTCTTTGTTCCAGATGCAAGGAAGTTTTGCTGCTTTTATTCAAATTCTAGTGAGCTGGACAGCTGCCAGAGTTTCCATCAGATGCCTTCAGCTCTAATTACTCTCAGCTCATTTGGAGCTTCAGTTCAGCTATGTCATAGGAAACAAAAATATTCTACCAACAAACCTTTAAACATTTTATAAATGCATGCCATCAGTAATCATTAGTATGTCCTGGGCTATTGTTTGTGTGTTTTGAGTGCATAGTTAAACACATTAAAGCACTTAGATATGTCCACAGGCTATGTGATAAAAGTACAATAACTGGTGTATATAACTCAGTGTATTGAGTTATAATGGAAGTGTTCAAGAGCAGTTGGATGAGGTTTGGAGCAACCTGGTCTAATGGGGGATGTCCATGCCCTGTCATAAATAGCTACAGCTAAATAAGATGAGTCCAACTTCACATGTGTGTGTGTGTGTGTGTGTGTATGTATACATGTAAATGTAAATCTATCGTGATACAGCTTTGAGAACAACCATATCCAACAGTCCTTGAAGGACTTTTGATTGAATCTTGGAATCTGTTAGCATCTTTCAGCAGTTCTTTATCTGATAGACCTCATGTTTCAGTGTTCAGTAGATATATAAAATCATGGACTGGTTTGGGTTGGAAGGGTCCTTACAGGTCATCCAGCTCCACCCATCAGCCATGGGACACCTTCCACTAGACTATGTTGCTCTAAGCCCTGTCCAACCTCGTTTTAAACTCTTCAAAGAATGGGGCAGCCACAGCTTCTCTGGGTAACCTGTGCCAGAGCCTCACCACCCTCACAGGGAAGAACTTTTCCCTAATATTTAATCTAAGCCTACCCTCTGTCAGTTAAAAGCAAACTTCAAGCTGGCATCCCATTCAGCTTCTGATTTCCCATAGAGCAGCCATTTCAGACAGTCATAACTGAAGGATGATCTCTGTCCTCACCTGCATTCCAAGGCAAGACTAAGAGACCATTTGGTACAAATAATACAAAAAAAATTTAAAATCTATATGCTGGAATTCTCCTTTTATTTATGCTTTTTTCAGTGTTGCAAAAAGATGCATTAATTTATTTTTATTGCTTCTTCCTATTTATAAGGGCATTAGCACTCAGAGGGATTGTCTGTGAACATCAGCTGTTGTATGCATGAGCTTGTTATGATCCACCCATCTATCACTTATAAATTAAGAAGAACTTATAAGTAAATCAGATGGTATTAGAGCAATGCAATAATATATGTTCAGATTCTTTTATAAAGAAAATATCTGAAGACTGAAGCAGTATGTGCATGGTGTCACCTCTCTTTATGATGAGAATGAGACAACTGCTCTATACCATTCATGATTTCTTTCAAAACTGAAATAATCCTATTTTAGTTTCCAGCTAGTGGAAAGGCGCCATGTGCAGCACTGCTATGTGACTTGCATTTTTAAGCCACTGTATAATTAATGACTTTGTAATTACTCTTGCTTACCTGTATTTGTTAAAAGCAACCAATTTATAGTAGAAAAATCTATACCCTTCATATACTTAATTTTTATGCAGCAAAGTTCTCATGGTTGATGTTTCTCTGATGGCTTTCATTCTATTTACATATTTTAAATCATTGGAGTTCAAAAGCACAGTGTATGCTGAAAGATTTAAAAATATATCACGAGTTTAAAACTTGCAAGATAACATGCAGAGCTACTTGCTTCAGAGTGGCTAGAGTAAGATTCCCATAAACTACTTGTGAGCAGCATTTAGGTTTTGTCCATCCCATATGCTACATCAGAATGTGCAACTTCCACATTTATATAATTTTTGCACCCTTATGTTCTCTGAAGTTAAGATCGTAGATTGTCATCACACATGTATTTAAAATATAAGTAAACAGATGGTATTGTATTTGAATATCAGAAAAGAGAAGACTGTTATTCCTGTCCATTGTAGTTGGGGGAATTCTTTATAAAATCAATGGAGGCACATAAGGACCTCCAGTGCGTCATGAGACAGATATTAAAGAGGGGGTGAATCCCTCTTTGGAGATTATCTAGTAACAATACGGGGCACCACTGTAATGTAAACTAAGTCAATTTCTAGCTTGCTCTAATATGACCTTTATTTCTTTTCATTCAGAAGCACTAAGCCGCTTATTGCCAAGATATTTGGATGCTAGAAAAAGGAAAAAGCAACTTTTTTTAAAAAAAGTAAAAATTAGGATTTTATAACTGAAATAAAATGCAGAAAAGGGAAATACGCACATTGACTTCAGCAGGCTTTGAATCTTGTCTGCAGATTTTATCAGGAGAGCTCACCATGGGCATAGATGTATTGACACTGTCAGGTGTCAATAGCCTTCACTATACAAGATTGGTGAATGCTTCTTCTCATAAGATCATTTGTCTTTGAGACTATATTGTGGGGTTTGTGAGATTGCTTGAACAGCAGAATGTCATATCCTAGCAAAAGAGACAATGTTCCTCTGGGTGAGGCTGAATCAAATCATGTGTCTGTTAGTCACTGAGGAGCTGTCTGGGTAGAGTGCAGTAACAAATGTAAAGCAAGTAATCCTTCCTTCACTTGTTTTGCAAAGACATCAGAAACATTTATATTTTAAAAACAACCAAAGCCAAGAAGCAGACACTAAGATCCCATAGATATGAAGCCAAATTTCTTACAATTTGTTTCATCTTCTTCTTAAATGAAAGTGGTTTTATTTGTTCCAAGAATGACATGCAGCCTTGCGTACCTTTTAATAATGCTGTTAGATTCAATCTCCCATATTCAGTGTCTTTCACAATGTAGAATTATGATTTTAATTTTAACTTACACTTACTGGAAATAAGTACACACCTAGTGGATGGTGTCCCTTACCATGACATATGGTTTGGAACAAAATTATCTTTAAGATCCCATCCAACTCAAGCTATTCTATGAAATCTGACCTTGTTTCCTCGTGCATTTGTAACATATATACATAACTCATTTACCCCTTTCCTTCTTCAGCCTGGGTGAACCAGATACAAGCCTAATACAAATGTTACTTCTAATTCTTCAGAGACATGACTATCTGCCAGTCCTGTAGACCTTGTGTTGTTTGGGTATTTTTTGTAGAAGAACCACTTACATTTCTAGACTAGCTCTAATAGAACGCAGTAATAAAAAAGCCCGAACCAACAACTGAAAGACTTCTTTCTTCTCTGTGATGCTATTCTTACTGTAAATTTGGTTTATCAATATTTTACCAGTAGTCTACCAAACTCTGAGTTATGTAAGAGATTTATTTGGATAAATGTGGAGGCCCAAGGGTCTGCCACCAGGGTGGTCATACCTCAGCCCTGGTGGGGCAGAGGCAAAAGGGGAATAGAGTAAGAAAACTCTAGAATAGAACAAGAAAAGGCCTCCCTTCCATGGGTCTTTTGCAGCCATATGTTGGTGCCTTTTGGGTGCTGGTGTTCTGATAGTGTGTGGGGATTGATGTCACCCTTGTTCAGCCCCTGTTTACCATTATGTACCCTTCCTAGAATGTTCTTCCTTCCCTTAATCCCCACTGGCTCTGTTCTGCTGCATTGTTCCACCTGTTATCCCCTTGGTTCTCCTAGTCTTTAGCCACTTCCCTGCACCACTGTCCCTCGTCCCTGTTGGACCTTGACCCTCATATCTGCCCCTTTTGCCCCTCATTTAACCCTGTGCCCTTAGCGCAATCCTTGGTTCTCGTCCCTGAACCTATTTGAGGCTGTGCTCTTCAATAAACCAGCTGTCAGATTGTGTCATCCCTTTGCCATCCCTTTGTCTTAAATGGTCAGCATTTTCTACAGCATGCTCTGAGCTCAGAGATGCAGGTCGCTCTCTGGGATCTTATTGCAGCACACGCTGTTACAGATACGGACTGTGGGATAGCTGTGGTTTTGTTTGGGGTTTTTGTATGGCAAGTAAACCCCATTGGACGTACTACAGCCGAGCTTCTAGGGCTGGCTGCAAGACCTTTCAGCTGTCATTGCTGCTTACAATTCTGGTTTTTGGGTTCAACTTTCGAAACAAGATATGAAGCCTTAAGTTGGAATGTAGCAGACATTCATGTGAGTGTATATTCACCCTTACGCTGATTTACAATACCATTTGTTTTATGAGACTGGCAGGAAGCAACACCTTGGCATTTAAATTCCCTGCATGCAACTCTGCCAAAACAAGTTACAGATTTATTGTACCTTTTTTTTTTTTTCATAACATAGCACTGGCATAAAAAAATACAAAATTATCTGTTCTAAAATGGGAAAAATCAAAATTATTACAAATGTTGAATTTATTTTCAAGTCAGGAAAAGGAGATACTGTGGAAATAAGATGAAAAAATTATCACTGAATATTTCTACTCAAACAGCAGATACTTTTAATTATTATTCATTCAACTTGTAAATTTGCAATGCCCAACCTATAGTTTCCCTTGCTTGAAGGACCTGGATATCTTAAATTTGTAGTATTTTTCATCCTTTTTTAATTCAATCTGGAACCCTATCAAAACCTCAGGGGGGGGAAAAAAAGGATTTTTCTATACTTTATTGTTCTATTCTTTACTGACCCTGAGAAGGGTGTCAAGAACACCTTTAGGACAAGGAAAGTTACAACTGCTTTTTATTTACCTGGGAACAGAAAAGGCTATCATCTATGAAAGATTATTACTACATTTTACATAAGAACACAGCAGTTTGCTTTATTAGTAAATTGGAAATTAAGTGGAATTTTCAAGCTAGATACATTCACATGTGTATGTATAGATACACAACCTCAATTCCTGATGCTACAAGTTGCAATAATTCAGAAATATTTTTTGTTTTATTTTGCTTCATATGTGGAAAGATCTCCCAATTTACAAAGCTGTTTTTACGAGGGAGGAAGAATTAAAAGTCTGAACTCAGTATAGGCAACTCCAAGTCTTTTCAGAAACATTTGAATTCCCTCACAAGACACAAACATAGTTTAAAAAAATAAGAGTTCTTTTTGTTTAGGTGTTTATGCAAGAAGAGGAAATAATGTGGTTTCTGATGCTATATTGAATATTATAGTTGAACTGTGCAGTAGGACTTACTTTCAGAGTTAAGTGAACATAGCAATGCTAGTGTAAGTATTGAATCCACCCACATGGTATCAGCTGAATTAACACAGTAATCTGCAAAGAATACATAAATATCTTCTTAGTTTCATAAAAAATCAGGACATGAATATTTTATCTTCTGCACACAGCTCTGAAATGCATTCCTTTGTTTTCCCTTGTCCTGTTCTGAAGCCTCAAGTAGTTGATAGGTACGACGTGTCTTCGTTGTAGAAAGCTACTGCTCAAAAAATTTGTGCTGAGTATTTGCAGCCTGTGGACATCCATGCACAGAACAGAATCCTTAGAGCGATGGTGTAGCAACTCTAAAAACATATTTTTAAGGAGAAAAGTGAAAACTTTGAAGTTGTACACAGGTGTCAGTAATTTTATGGGCAATAAAAGGTAGCAGTTTACCTATATTTAATTTGCAAAGATTTGTATCTCAGTTGATAGAACATCTGTGATGTTCCATCAGCCATCCAAATGGCCAGGCTTACAATCAAAGGATGACATCTGTGTCGCTAACAGGACTCTCTTGCCTTCAGCCACCATGGTGACATACACTAAGCTTGCCTTTGCTGTGCTGCTTTGGTGCATATGAGCTAAGCCATGATGGGTCAGAGGGTTGGAGAAGGAGGTAAGACTGAAGAGTCTCCATCTTGAGAGGTTTTACAGATGTAGACAGGGTGCTAGACAATGTCATCTAGGTACCCTTTTCCACGAAAAGTTGAACCAGATGATCTCTTCAGGTCCCCTCCAGACAGAGCTGTTCTGCAATCCTCATTAACATTGTGGAGCAGTGTTAAAGCCAGCCTATAGCAATCTTCTTTATTCCTAGTGACATTCCTTATTATTTGTGACCTTATTTAAAAGTGGAAATGATTACAAAGAAGACTCTTGTACATCCTTGATAGAAGAAGTCAGACTTGTCCTCTGTTTAATTCTATAACACATAATCTCTTGTGTGGTTATGCAATATTTTTGGCTCAGTGGGTTTTGTCTCAGAACATACTGGTGGAAGGTGCTTCGGGAATTTCTGTGTTCACAGTGGTCAGATTTAGAAGAATATAGACTTGATGTGCCTGGCTCGGTGCTTTCTATCACTAACTGTAATGCACCTGCTGCACACATGGTATTCAATGAGAAGGACAGCAGGTGGAGATAACAATTTGTAGTCTTTTATTTGAGAAGGCAGATGGTCTGGGACTTTCATAAGGAGTTGGCCTTGGTATTAAGGTTCAAAAATTATTGCAGTTAGTGTGGTTTTAGTTCATAGCTAGCCATTTTGTAATGGGGATATAATTTGTTAGGATGCTTGTGGTGGAACCTTGATATGCCTTTAATTGTTTATTTATAGACTGTGGTTGTTGGAAATGTGCCTGAAAAAACAATTTCTTCATTTTTTTTCCCCTGAAAGAACATGTATGTAAATGGATTTGAGCATCCATGAAGGCAATAGAAGGTCACAGAATGGTGAATTATACCATTTAAATTAAAAATAGCTTGTAAGTTTGAATGGATATCAATTTTACATCATTGCTGAATTAAATTGAAGGGCTGCACACGTTACCAATCAAAACTCTGTATCTCTCTTTCAAGTAGTATACTTATTTCAGGAATAAAGTCTTCTTAAAATTCCTAAATTGGAAATTGTTTTTAAGCCTTTGAAGATGTCTTCTCTAACAGTTTGCTAAAAATGACACTGACTAATGATCTCATTTAGACTCCATCTAAACCACCCAGAAGCAAAAGCTCTCTCAGTTTCCCACCTACTGACAGTCAAACTCCCATTCCTTTAAATATTCTCAATAGAAATAATGGTACCAGACTGCTCTTCCTTTACTGGGATTTAATTCCCAGTTTGGGTTTTGATTTGTCATTTCACAGGTATTCAGACTTTACATTAGTACACAGATTTCTCCTTCTCTCAAAAGCCAGATTTTAGTTCCCCAAGGAGCATTTATTCCACACATTTTTAATGGCCTTGCATAGGACTTGAGTGTATCCTTTTTAGGGTAACCAGACAATTTTCATGTTGTTTCATGAATGTCTGGACTGAAAACCCTACAACTACTCTACAACCACTATAGGCTGCCCTCAAAATAAACATTATGTTATGGCTTTTGCTTGAAAAGGAATGCCATTTGTGGTCCTCAGTTATGCTTCTAGCATGAAGAGGAAATTCATTGATATGAAAGGAACAGTTAAGATACTGAAGACATTTATGCTTAGTATTCTGTGTTCTGGAGGTTTTTTTTGGATGTGACGCAAATACAAAGGGTTTTTTGGAGAAGCATCTAGAATGATGTCTCTTGCAAACAACACAAAGATTAATGGGTTTTACGTCTATGTGGGTGATCTACTTAAATATTTTCTTTATTCTGAAATTTATACAAGTCCTAAGTGGACATAATAAAATCAAAATTATACTACAGAAAAATAAATACTTCACAAGCATGTCAAATGTAAGATATTTTATAGACACATAACAAACAACTGAATGTCATTCTCCAGTGCAGTGTCAATGACTCCCCAGAGGGAGTCACCTCTAGCTGCATGCAGCTCTTGTTTTTATCTTCTCTCCTTAAATGGGTTCCTGCATGGCAGCCAAAGCAACTGGTGAACCACACCCATAGAAGGCTTTATATTTGGGTTTAAAAATGCTTTTATACAAGCTTGTTGTGTTTGCTTCAGTAGCTACTGTTAGTATTTTGCTCTGCTAATACCTTACCTTCTTTCCAACTGAAAAAAAATCTTTAAAGTGACAAAAGTTAGCAGTTTTACAAGTATCAAAAGTCACACATTAGGTTTCACAGAATTTTCATTCAGCAGACAGTAATATAGGCAATTATTTATTATTTTTGAAGCTACTGATGTAACATTGCAACACAAAACCCAGTAAAAATACTCTGTGTTTCCTGTTAAAGTGTATTTCTAGGGGAAAGGTTCTGTGTTGTTGCACTGCAGAAGTGTGCATTGTATTGTGTCACGACCTTTCCTGGTGTATAGTCTTCAAGGGCTTTCACTACTATACTTTTTATTTAATTTGACAAAAGTAATCTAATGTCAGACTGTGGCTGCTGTCAGCCTAACAAATTGCAAAAATTATACTGTCTTATACCAGCAAGGGATACTTGTCTTTTTAGTTCAAAAGAGCTGTGGCTTAACAATAAAGCTTTATAATTTCTTTGTTTCTCACTACTGGTCTTTCAGAGCTTTGTACAGTTTACTGGTTCAGGCTGATGGAAAATAGTCACATATTTGGATCAAATTTGCTGAACAGCTTTGGTCACAGTGCACATTTCCTTTGTTCAAAATTGCTCCAAACCTCAGACCACAGAAAGATTCAATACTAGCCATAAGATGAATGAGCAACTCTGAGACTGAAGGACACTGAGATCAATGGGTCTCACTTGAGTAGGTGAGAAGTATACATCTACCTGTATGATGAGAGGGATCTTTTTTAGAAGCCCCACTCACAGTCCCACATTTACTGTGAACGTCTCTAAGCTGGGATTGTCGCAAAAGAAACACATATTAATAAGCAATCTAATTACTTAAAGATACTCTTCACAGGGAAAGTTTTACAGTGTCCTCCCACAGGCTGACACTTATTTCAGTGGTCTGATTCTGATTCTGCCAGTTTCATTTATTTGGAAGATCCCATCATGGGATCACAGAGACCAGTGTTAGATAATGGAAAATTCTGCTGTGGGACAGAGTCTCCAGTGATGCAAACATTGACTGTGGTTAGGTCTGACCTAAAGGTATCAAATATCCAGGTCTTCCACTCCTGGAATTGACACTGGAACCCTTTCTCTTGCAGACATTTAGAGTTCCACTCTAACAGCAGAATATTTTTAGTTTCTTAGCAAAGCCTGCTCACACAGGCTAGGATGCAGAATTACAATGCCACCATTACCTAGAATGTACAGTGAGTGTTCAAGGTAGCACACCAAGTGTTTTTCAGCAACCTGCTGTGACCTGATGTTTGGAGATGCATTCTATCCAACTTCTATGTTCAAGTCACATTTTTAACTTCCACCTTTTTACATACAAAATATGTTCAGACAAACTGTAAAGATTACAATCTAAAATTTAAAAGTTGTTTCTTCAGGTTTTTTATACATATGCAAAGTTGATTTCTCTCTCGTTGAACCTAATTTAAAGGAATATCCTATTGGTTCCCTCCAGCAGTTCAACCTGACCCATAACCACCAGAGAACATCAGGCAGGTTGGCGATTCCATTTCTGAGATACTCATTCCATTTTGTCTCACCTGTTTCCTATGCATGCAAGAGGGGTAGGCGTCAAGTTGAAGCAATCCTACAATTCTCAATTGTTTCTTCTAAAAATACGCTGTAAAAAACAGCCCGCAGACATTGTGTTTAGCTACAAACTGTGGAGCAAGTAAGAAAGGATATGTTCATAATAACAGCCAAACTCTGACTTAGGAATCAGCATAATACATCCTTTGCATCAACAACATCTATCTAGGGAAGGATATAAAACAATTATCATTAAGACAATTCACACCTATGTTTACAACATACTAATTTCTGCAGATATGCAAGCTATGGGACACTAGTCACTAGTAAAAGGTATGATCTTATTCAATAACTTCATTAAGTTTCCAGAAAGGGGAACAAACACCACATTAGGAAATGTGCAGATTTTTTATTAAGCCAGGAAGAGTTGTGAGATTTTTAAAAAGAGGAATACCACAAAAGGACCTCAAAGGAACATAAACCTCAAATTGTATACTGGTGGTTTGAACTAAAAAAAATTATACCCTCTTTATTTTAGGATTAATTTGAAACATGTAAGTGAGGAAACTAAAAGAAAGTGAAGCTGCAAAACACGACTTTCAGCTGATAGGCATCAAGTGAGAAATTATTTTCCAAGACTGAATTATTTATTTCCAATCATATTCCAATCATATTTCCTAGTATTATAACCAAAATCACTTTTCATATCACACATGGTGAATAAAAGGCTTTAAAACATATGATTCAGCATTGCTGCAATGTAAGTATAGTTTACTGCAGAAAGAAAAGGTCAAAGTAATTTTTAATATATTCACATGGATGCAAGCTTTAGGCTTGGCAAAACAGTTGTGTCATTAAGAACATCCAATACAATATTATGTCATTTAAGGCACAAAATAATGCAATGAGCACACAATACAATGTCACTTTTTTGAGACACTTTCCTGTCTGGAACACACTGTAATGTTGATTACTAGACTATTAGAGACAAACAATAAAAATGGGAGACTTACTTCCACAAAAAACCCAAAATACCATTATAGGGAAAGGTTTATATGGTAAGAGAAAGGGTTGAGCTAGAAAAGTTGGCAAACTGCTGAGAAATGCAGGTAATGTACCAAAGGGACAAAATAGGGATAGAATCCATTTAAATTGAGGACTTAATCTTTTGCACAGATGAATATCTAAGTCTAATGGATGAAATGTAGAAATAAAACCTGACTGGTAATACTTCTTTTTGCTGCCAATAAGGAAAGTGATGTAAATCCCAGTGTAAGTTCTGAAGACTAGTTTGAAAAACATTTCTACCCTGATTCTCCAGTTAACAGACCTGTCCTGAGAGATGGCAGGTTTACTATTTACAGACTTAATGTCTGTATACAGTCTTAGAGTTCCTGACAAATTATATGGTGTGTCTAACTTACATGATCTACTATTCCCATTTGTGTTTTCATCTCATGAGACTCTTCAGCTCAGTTAAAATATCTTTTTTTCAGCCTTAAAGATTTGAGTCCATTTGTTCTGAAGACTTCTGCTTTGTGCTCACAGTAAGAAAATCAAAGAGACCCTCTTTGGCTGACTTTTCTCCGATAGCTTTACTGGTGTGTGCAAGAAAACTGCAAGAAACTTGTGTGTACATTTTGAAAGTGTTAGGCATAGATGAGACATGCAAAAGCAAACTAGGATTTTCCTAGGTGATCAGGCAAAGCATTATTTTCTCAATATCTTGATGAAAAACTTCAACGGGGATAGATAGATGGCTTCTTTAGATCTGCCTTCTAGCAGGGACTAAAAACAGGAAAAAAAGAAAAAAAAAGTCATCTACAAAGAAAATGGAGATGAAGAGCTGACAGCTTCAACAGACTTCTGCTTAGAAATAATGTTAAACAAATCCCTTTATTCCACTATCTTACATCAGCATTAAATGTGTGGCAGCTGCAGGTTTTATACCTGCTGTGAAACTACCCACTAAGAGTGGGAGATTCCAGGAAACTCATTTATGTCTGTAGTTTTCCCTTAGTTTCTAAACATAGAACAGCAGCAGGAACAAGCTGAGATCTGCCATATCTCACCCATCTGAATGTCAGCTCTTGTTCTAGATGGGTTTGGCCTTCCAGTTACTTTTCATTTTTTAAATATTTTTATGGTTTCTGATGTTTCTGGTGTAGGCATTGCTGCAATGGTTAAAGTGCTACACATACCTAATTATTCCATTTGTAAATGTAAATTTATCATTCTTAAAGGATTTCATGCCAGAAAGTATATTCAAAATTCATTGATGCATCTGAGTCTGTAAAGAAGTCTGCTGAGGAAAAGCAGAGCCAAATGTTACAAATAAAAAAGGCTTTAAGATTATTAAATTAACCTCAGCATTAAGGAAGTATCATATGTTGTATTAAAGAATGGCTTTCCTCTGGGTCCAGGCTGGTTCTGGCTCAGTTTTTAAAATTATCTCACTCTCAAAGTCCCTTTTTAGTTTCACTTTAGCTCTACAACCCATTCCTTTCTGAAACACAATATCCCACCAATTCCCATTTAGTTTGAGTGACTAATTCTCAATCTTAATCTGCATTGCAACCCTCTAAAATATTTCTGCTGTTAACTGTACTTGGGGGTACTAGAAAACAATGGACCTGGAAAAGAGTAAGAGCCAGTACCAGCAGCTGCAACAGCAAAAAGCTGTGAGTGACCTACAAATATGTCTCTCACACTGACTAATCCTTGTAATTTCCCCTAATAGCCCAATGTTTCATAAACAGCAATTTAAGCATCTCATAAATAAATACTGATCCTGCACCTGCTGTTTAGGTACCTTTTCTGTTAGGTTAACAGGAACAGTCATTCTTAACTTATATTTGTTTAGTCAGACTTTAAAGTATACTACAATGGGATGATTTCTGTAATTTATTGGTTAAATCCCAGTAGTTTATGTTTCTCATATTTGACTTCTATACATAAAAATAGGATTTCCTAACATATAGGTTACAGGCTGAACTACAAAGACACTTCTAAAATATTTCATAAATAGCAAAGATAAGAAGTACCAGAAGAAACAAGGCCTCTACAATGGTGTACCATCTTGCTTCCACAGTTATAAAGCAGAATTTTTCTAAACTACAAGTCTCTTTATCTGAACTGGTTTTCAAACACAAAATTAAGCATGAATTAATTAATTAATTAAGCACAAAGTATATAATATCACCTATTTATTTATTTATGAAATGTCTTCTAGGAACATCTGGAACAAAAATAATAAAAGAAAGGGTTTTTGGCAAGACAAACATCTAATTATATTTTCAGAAGAAAGTAAGTACTTCTGCCATTTTACCCTGAAACTCAAATTGTCTCTCCACAAGAGACTATAATTTTTAAAATAAAATATCAAAGGTAGATTTTGCCATTTGTATTATTTTGGAAAGTGTTATGGGTCATTTCACTAAAATTTCTTTGTTTGAATTCTTTGTTGAAAAATATAATGATTTTATCTTATTGGCAGTTTTTTTCACTGGTAGTTAATGAATCATTCCCAATAATTTTAGGGGTACATGTATTGACTTTAGCATATTTAATTAATGATGAGGTAAAGAATTCACCCTATTCTCCAAAGTCCAGACAGGCAGAAAACAGTGAAAACTAATGCCCCTGAAATGAGAAGCAACAGAAGATTACCAACACCCAGAGTTAAATTGTTTTTAAATTGTAGTCATTAGCTGGATAGAAAGTGATGTCCTATAGTTTGAATGTCAGCAGAAAAACTGTCTGTTTATTTGCTAAAAATAATTAAGTTCTATAATGTATTTTGTGCCACAGAGAACAAAGTTTTGGAAGAGTGGTGTAATAGGTAAGTTTCCTCCAGGTCTGCCAAAATATTGGTCAGCTGGACAGATGGTGATTCAATACAGGGTAAGATCTTAAAGAACATATTTTGACAAAGTAAGATACAATTGTGAAGGAATTAAAATCTACTGTTGCTTTCTAACCAGCAGTGATCTTGACTTAGAAGCAGAAACTGAAATAATTATTTCAGTTTGAGACTTTTCTTATAAGTAAATTTTAAGAACTACATTGGAAATCAGAAGATTTCCATGCAAACAGGATGAGGCCCAAAACAATACTCACGATTTATTGAATCTGCAGGTTTTTTTAATCTGGTATACTCAAATACTCTGTTTTTCTTACCCCTCTGGTAAAAGGAAAAATGTCTAGGCTCCACTGGTCTAAGCAAACCAAAAGGAAGGGCAAAGAACATAAGGAATTAGTTTTTAAAAATTAAAAAATATAAATAAATATACAAGATGATACAAGTGTCTAGGAATGTCTTATCAGGCAATTTCTTGGCTTTGGACACTGCAAAGAAAGTTAATGTAACACAGACTTCAATCCCACTTATAATAATCACTATAATAAACTATTGAAATTATTAGATTTTCCCCATGTATTTTATTTTTCCTATGATTTCTTTTATTGGTAATGGGAAAGAAAGAAGAAAAAGAAAATATACTCAAAATTTAAGCAAAGGGATTAAAACATTCAATTATTAATTAAAAATCCACTTCTTAAAAACTGAAAGGCTTCAACACACTTTCATATAGACATGTCTACCTGCATCTGCGAGGGGAAGGGGAAGGGAATGGCAAATAGGATCTCTCTGATAGGCTGTCCCTTCAAGGAGAAATGAGCCAATAGTGTAAACTACAACAAATAATAATCTTAGCCCAGGCTCCGAGGAAGATAAAGATCTCCAGAGGGAACACATGCTACAGCTAAGGTCTTGTATGACACAACTCTGAGAAAAAGGGCAACTCTGGAAGAAAATCTTGTTGAGACCCTCCCATTTAATGGGGCTGCCCACCAAGTGGCCCCACAAGCTCTGGTTGACAGCCGCTTGACATAGAGCCTTCCTGATGGAGGAGTGCAGCAACCTTCCTGATGCTTGGGGTGCAGCAAGGTTACTCAAGCACCTTCCTGAGCCTCGAGAATGCAGAAGCCAATGCTTCCTGCAGCACTCATCCTGGGACCTGATGCCACTGAAGAGGCCATTTGCAAGAAGCCTCGCAAGAGAATTGCCCACCCTGCGAGGCTGTGCAAGAGAACTGTTTTTAAGATTGTTGAAGTTGGGCACCAGTTTAATGTGTGTCATAAATCAAAGAGTGCTTGTACCCTATTTTTCCAAACCAGGTGGTATGGAAAACCATGACAACAGCCACACCTGGAGCCGTCCCGCATCCCAAGCTCGATGCTGGTGTTCACAGCCGCACTGAGGACACGCAAGCCACCCAGTGTAGCTATGAGACAAGGAATCGGCAGCCCTAGCTTCGCTCAGCCCCTGCTCAGGATCAACAGAGCCCACCATCTCAGTGACCACCAAGTATAAGGAAATAACCAGAAATTTAAAGATGGAATTGGTGGCTTAACCAGTTTACATTCTTTCCCCCCAGTTTTTGCAGCTGAAAATCATTTTAGATGTTTAAGAGAAGAAAGCTTTTCAGGTAGAGCTAATTATTAGACTGCTCACTAAAAAACCAAAAAGGATAAGAAAAATACATGGACATGCAATCTTTTAATTTTCAGTTATTTATGGTAGGGATCAATTTTTTTCTATGAATGCATCAATCACCATACCTGGAGGTGTTTATGAAATGACTGGATGTGGCACTTAGTGCTGTGATTTAACTGACATTGTAATGTTTGGTAAAAGAATGGACTTTATGATCTTCGTGGTCTTTTCCAAGTTGAATGAGTCTATGACTCTTTGATTCTAAATGAGGAATTTCCAAACATCAGGAAAGGGTTTTCTTATGTCAGGGAGCAGGAATCATTGTGAGATAGTAAAAAACGTGGAAAGCTTAGTGCTTGCAATACCTTTACAGTCTCCTGGCAGTACAGCCTAGCAATGCTTGGTGCAAAGTTCCTTCCTGCCGGACATGTGTAGCTACGTTGATGAGTTGTATTTACGTGTAGCTTCCACGCAAATTTTTGTTGGGGATTAGAATCTTTCCTTTTGTTGTGGTTTTTCTTCTCACAGAATTTTGTCCCATAAATTGCTAGGAAACAGTAGCAACTGGGAACTTAAGAGAGACAAAAGAAGTGGCCAAACTCAGGGCAGGAGGCTGCACTTCTCTTACAGGGGTATCTCTCGGAGGGGCAGAGACACCGAAAGATTTCGACGGGGAGAACTGGGTTGGGTGCAACCCCTATTTTCTTTGCTCTCGCGGCTTCGGCGGAGGACCGTCAGAGCTGCTGCTTGTGAGAGAGAGTTCACTGCCGCCGCCGGAGCCCAGCCGGCTCCTGCTTCTTCTGCCGTGGGGTGAACCTCTGTCCCCTGTTGTCATGCTGGGGAGCGGGCTGGCAGCCAGGCCGGGCGGAGCAGCACCTTCAGCCCCCGGTCCCGGCTGCTCGCATCTGACGGCAGTAGAGGGAACCACCCGCGGCACCGGGCACTGTCCCCCGGGCGGTATCGGGGCTCAAGGCACCGGGGAGCTGCTGCAGGGCCGGTAAGGCTGAGGGTGCCGGGGCTGCCACAGGGGACAGCACCGCTGAAGGCACCGTGCTACTGTGGGTGGCGGTGGTACTGAGAGGATGGTGAGGCTTTGGGGGCTGAGAGGAAGCACTGAAACGGAGGGGTCTGGGGGAGCTGAGGGTGACGGCAGGGACTGAAGGGACAGAGAAGTGGCATGGGCTGGAGGGCTCAGGGCACTGGGGACACTGAGGGGGATGGCAGCACTGTGGGGACCGACGGGCTTGGAGGCTCTGAAGGGACTGGGGGAGCCGCAGGTGTGCTGAGACTTCAGCGAGGCTAAGGGCATGGTGGAGGTGACTTGGTTATTTCCTTTGCTTCCTAAATCTCCGTCTGCTCCAGAACTGCAACTGAGGGGAATCATTGCAACTTAGCGGAAATGTACAGGCCGAGTTCCATCCTTATCTTGTTCTCTACATATCTGTATTCAGTTATGTTTCTGCCTATATATAGCTATGTTTCTATATGTCAGGAGTTGTATTTCAAATTATATACCATTATACTTATTTAGTAGGGGTATATAGAGATTTAGATAGGTACTTTAGTATATTCGGTAGGTACTTTGCATATTTATGTATACGTTCACCATGTATATCGTTATATTGCTACATTTATACAGATGTCAATATATTTATATACCACAGATTGTTATGTTTATATATGTATGGAGTTCTATGTAAAGCTGTGTAGAGTTGTACAGTTTAGTTATTGCTTTGTGGATATTTAAAAAGTTCAATTCATGTATGTCTCTTTGTATATACACATATATATGCACTACTTTATACCTGCAATGCATTTGATTGTGTGAACTGAAAGTGATATTTATATCTTTATAAATGGTCAGTGCACTTGTACCAATCTGTAGTAAGCTTTTAAATGAAACTAGTATTTGTATATAAGCAGCTTGGTCACAAGCATTGGATAATCAATGAAACGTTTAAACTGAAAGGGGTATTGAATTGTGGTATTTGAAGCAATTAGCAGATGCCTACCTTAGGATCCAGGGCGATTTTGGCAATGGGTGATTATAGGGGCGGGGTGGGGGGAAATAGGCAGGCATGCCTCACAGATCCCCCAGTTCCATAAAGGCAGGGAAAGAAACTGTAGGGTTTGGATAGGCAGTGGAGCCACACATTCAGGGATACACACACTGCTAGGGCCTGCTAAGGAAAGCATTCCAACTGCAACTTCAAAAAAGGGAAAGAAAGCCCCAATCCAAGAGGACATCTTATTTCTTTCAGGACACCATTACTTTCCCACATGACAAGCAGACGAACATAAATCAAGCTCACATACAGTGTATCAATTCTTCAGATATATTTACACTTGTAATTACTTTGGAGTCCAAGAAATCCATCGTTCAGTCTACAGTGTATTTGTAGATTTGTGTGCTGAGAAATTAATTTAAAAATACAACCCTTAGCATTTTTCAGACAGTTTCAGACATGTAAAATAGAAATTTGCCTCAGCTTCTAAAACCCCCTCACAAGCTATCCATCCTCCTACTCCTAGGGAATTTTTACTGCATTAGATGGGTGTTCGGATGCTTTAAAAATTTAGTAATATTACAGATCATGAGAAAAATTTCTTGCTATAGGTAAAAGCACTCAGTTTTAGTTCCAATTTACTTAAACGAGCATGATATAGGATAAAATAATCTGTTATCCTATAACGGGATATTATAAATCAATGGCTATGCTTGTAGAATGAATCAGCATTAGTTAAGAGAACATAATTACATGTATCACCCTGTCAGTTATCTTGTTTTCTTCATACTTTTTGCTCCAGTAAAAAAGTCCATAGCAGTATGACAGTATTAGATCCTAAGAGAAAAGAAGTATTTGTATGACCTCTAGTGAAGCATCTTCTTTGCTAAGCTATTTATTGAGGTAAGTGGTAAAAACAGAATAATGAACATCTAAGGCTGTAGAACTTTGTATACTATGTAGTTCAGCACGAGAAGATTCTGCCTCTGCTTAGATCTGGCCACAGTTCAGCCAGAACGAAACAAAGCCTCTGTCCAGGGGTGTTGTTATGGCATATTCAAAGGGAATTTTACCTTTGAATGCTCAAAAAATATCCTGACATGATGGAACTTACCTTCTCCTGCAGATTCTTTTCCTAATTATCGCCCCGGTGAGGTCCCCTATTTTATCCCAGTATTTTGTCACCCACCCTGTCCCTGCGCTGCCACTTCCTCTGTCCCACCGATATCCCCTGCTCTGTTCCCGATGTTAGCGTTCAGGAACACACATAACCACGAATTATAATATGAAGGTGCTTTATTTAAAGAGCTCTGGGTGTCAGGGGTACACATACCCAAATCTGACCCGATTTGAGTTTTCGAGTCGAACATATTTTATACTCTATCGTTATGCAACTTACATATTAATTATTAAACTTACATTGTTCTATTGTATGCATTGTTTTTACCCAAGCATGAATTTCTCGTGATCCCCCCTTAGCCCCCTAACATAGTTCCCCACGTTCTCTAAACAATAATTATATCTAACCACATCTAACAATTGTATCATTTATCATATACTGACTACACAGGTGCAGCTTGACCTGGTCTTTAGCAAGCACAAGGCCTAACATTTCCCAGGGCCTGCTTTTCCTAGGGCTTTCCAAACCTAAGTCCCCGAATTTTCTAAGATTTTAAGACCTTTTATTATCACCGACAGTGCACCGGTGTTGCCATTTGCCCTATCCGGCCGTGTCCCCTGCCTGCGTCAGAGGTCTTCCTGTCCGATCTCTGAGGTGCCCCTGAGCTATCCCCTTTCTTGTCCCAGCCGTGCTCCCGACCTATCCCGGCGGGGCCCTCTCTCCTCTCCCGGCGGTGTTCCCCATCCTGTCCCGGCAATGCCCCGTAGCGGCCTCTCGCACCCGCTCCGCCTCAGGGGCGCGGCCCGCTCTGCCGGCGCCCTCGACGCTTTCTGACGCAGCAGCGGCGGAGCCCGCGGCGAGCGGGTCGTTGCCGCCAGGGGGCTGCAGGCGCCGGGGCCAGCCGTGACGGACAGCTCAGATAGCCAATAGAAGGCAGCGCAGCTGGAGGGGCGGGACGGACGCAGCGAGGGCGCAGCCGCCACCGCCCCATCGGGGGTCCGTGCCTTTGTGCGCGTCGCGTCACATCCCGCTGCTCTGGCTGCTGCCGTGGCTGCCTGGCCGCGCCGCTGGAGCAGGAGGCGCGGGAAGCACCGAGGAGCAGGAGGAGGTGGAGGGAGAAGCACCGTGGAGAACGTCGCCCGCCCGCCCGCGCCGCCGCCTGATGCCGCGGCGCTGTCCTGTCGCCGGCCCGGCAACCTGCATGGCCTGGCATGAGGAGCGCTGCGCCCTCCCGCGGCCCCAGGGCTGAGCCACCTCTCGCCGCCCTCCGGCTGCTGCTCGCCGCACTGGGGCTGCTGCTGCTGCTGCTGCTGAGCGCAGGTACTGGGAGTGTGGGGCTGGAAGGGACGGGAGCACAGCCGGGTGCCCAAAGACGCGAGGAGCTGGCGGGTCCTTTTCCTTCAGGGAGAGCCTTTAATGAGGAGAGATTCGCGAGCTGGGCCTGGTCCTGAGAGGAGAAGGCTGATAGGGGATCTCGTTAATGCGTATAAATATCTCCATCCGAGGGGATGGTACCAGACTCTTTCATTGGTGCACGGCAGCAGGAAGAGGAACGATGGCTTATAAACTGAAATACAGAAGGTTTCACCTCAGCATGAGGAAGAACTTCTATGTATTAAGGGTGACAGAGCACTGAAACAGGCTGCCAGGGAGGTCATGGAGTTTTCCTCTCTCGGGACATTCATACCCCACCTGGACACGTTCCTGTGTCACCTGCTCTAAGTGATCCTGCCTTGGCAGGAGGGTTCGACTAGGTGATCCCCATTCCAGCCCTAAAAATTCTGTGATTATGTGATTTATTCGACTGTTTGGTAACTTGACAGACTTGCTCACCTAGCCTGATTTTTTGTGATTAAAATAATATTACGAATGCAGCTGAAGGGAAATAAAATTTTTGATGCTTTGAAAGTCTGGCTCTAAACTCGGGATTCCCTCCATCATTTTGCTTGGCATGGGTGTTTTTTGTGTATCTGAAAACACAGAAGTTGATTGTTGTTAGGGATTTTTTTCTGTATTTTGCAGAGAATATGTATGGCTTGCACCAAGAAATGTTCATCTTGCTTACATGAATCATGGTCATGCATAGCTGTAGGTGGAGAGTTCCTCATTCTACTTTGTTTTGTCTTGGGATTTTGACAGATTTGTGTTAGCTACGCATCACTGGCAAAACGTATTGCCCCTATAAATTCATGATTTGGCCATTCAGAGTAAGTCACGTGAGCACTGACATAGGAAGGTCAGCTAAGGGGCAGGCAAAGAAATTGCTGGTATCCTCTCGTTACTGTGTGCATTGCAGAAAACAACTATTTAAAAATGAAAAATGTTGTTATTCAGCCTATTTTCCACTTCTCACAGCTCATGAGTTTTTCATAGATATATTATGTTTTTCCTGGTTTTTTTCCCAGCTCTTCAGTGTGTTATTGTAGGCATTTTTGTGGCATTCAAAACTCGCTTTAGGATAGTGAAAAATTGCAGATAAATATTCCTACAGATGAATTTGAGTAGATAGTTTTGCAGACTTGGACAGCTGTTGCATGAAGTTGTGCACATATTCTTTATGAAGGTCCATTTTCTCTTTAGATGGCAGAAAATGCAATCTGTCTTAGATTGTGGACTTCCTGGTTTTAACCTGAGTGAAAAGTGTGGCTCTGTTTCCCTTAGTGTGTCTTGTTAATTTAATTTTTGCTCCTGGTAAGTTCTTTTTTGGTAAAAGTTACCTTCAGAAAGCCGTTGTTAAGTCCCCTGGGAATCTGGAGGGGTTTCAGATCATACTGTGAGAGACTGTGGAGGAGACAACTGTAAAAACTCCAGTTTGCTTGCAAGGGTGTTAACTGTGCTTTTTTACTGAAACCAGGGCATGACTAGTTTGCTCTGTAAACGGAACTGTGTAGCAGTTATATACATCTGATAAGTACTTCAGGCTTTTGTTGGGACAGTGTTTCTCTCCCCTTTGTCTTATTGCTGAATTAGGCTTAATTTTTTCTAAAATGCAGTATTTCCCTGACAGGTGAGCACTCTCTTTCAAGTTTCTTCCAAGTTTCTTTCAAGTTGTTTTCTACAGTACTTGTGGGAGTGGAAAGGGGTTGGCACCTAAGAGGTTTGCTTTTATGTCTTTCTGCTGTCTATTTTGTGCTTAGGTGACTGTCAGCTGCACACATCTTGTGGAATCCAGAAGTGCACCACTGATTTTGTATCCTTCACTTCACATCTAAATGCAGCTCTTGAGGACTTTGATTTGGAGTTCTGCAAGGCCCTGCGGGCGTACTCTGTGTGTACCTATCGCAATTCCAAAGTATGCCGTGGAAACCTAGTCTACCATTCTGCAGTGCTTGGGATCGGTGATCTCATGACCCAGAGAAACTGTACCAAAGATGGACCCACATCCTCCACCAACCCTGAAATGACCCGTGATCCTTGCAATTACAGTGGCTACACAGAAGCGAGAGAGCATCATGGGGGAGAGAAGACTCCTCCTCCTACTTATCTGTTTTGTGGCTTGTTTGGGGATCCTCATCTGAGGACTTTCAAGGATCACTTCCAGACGTGCAAAGTGGAAGGTGCTTGGCCCCTCATAGACAATAACTACTTATCAGTACAAGTGACCAATGTGCCTGTGGTCCCAGGATCCAGCGCGACTGCTATAAACAAGGTACAGATTTTTTTGTGCACTGTGCATGCACGGAGAGGTAAAAGGCCAAGTCAGTTAAGTAAGCTATTTAGCCCTTAACAGTGAAGTGAAGCTTGAGAATCTTCTCTGCAGTAGTATAAAAAAGTAAAACTCTTAGCATCTTCTTTAATGGGCATCAAACAAAACAGGTTCTTTTCTTTCCTCTGCTCCTGCTTATTACAAGAAAACCTGTGCGTTTCACCATACAAGCCTGTAAGGATACTGATGTAACACTTTGAAACAGTTATTGATTATTGAACATCTGTGACTGCCTGTACACTAACTAGAAATATAAAAAAATCATACAATGCTTTGGGTTGGAAGGAAACTGAAAGATAAAAAGAATGTATGTCTCTGCTTTTCATTAATTTTCTAAACTTCACAGCTATAACAGTAGGAAACAAATAATACTGGCACAAGGAACTAGTTACCAAAATACTGATGGTTCAGATCAGAAACAAGAGGGCAAACTGCAGAGGACTGAGAGGGGGTAGCAAGCTAAATGCTTGTGACAAGGACTTAGTACCTTGGCTTTACTAAACGAGCAATGGCCTTGAAATTGTGCCAAGAATATTAAACCCTTGTTGAGACAGGCATGGCTTAAGATTGAACTCCTCTCAGATACTTGAGTATGGAGTAGGAATACATCCACTAGTATTTGATAACTGATGTTATTTCTTTAACTTAAGGAAAGTCCTAGTCTCTTCCTGCTGAATGCAGGTAGCAATTATGTCCATCAATTACTTGAGCCTGTTTTTGAAGCTGATACTGCCACATACCTCTTGGAATGAAAGGGCTTTGTAAAAAATTGTGGTAATGTAGCTCTTGTGTTGTCAATCTATGTCAGGCTATATGTGCACAGCTTCAAGACATTTACACCAAAGAATTTTCACTGTGTTGTTAAACCTGGAAGTCGATATTTTAATTACTAGGAGTTGTCTGTCACAATAGGGTAGAGCCTACACATCTTCTGTGGAATTGGCTGAGCAGTAGTATTAATAGTAGGAAAATCAATTTTACTGTTAAGTTTGTGCTGGATTCTGAAGTATTGACTAATGGCAATGCTTGTATGAGTGAATAGACATTGGAATGAAGCTCAGAATTACATTTTCTTAACTTGTGCCAGTTTCAAAAACAGTCTTCATTGTGAATGAGCTCTGAAGGTGTATACAGTAAGAGAATGATGCTAACATGAGTAAGCTTTGCAAAAGAGACCTATGTCCCCTGCAGTTTCCTCCACTGGCTTTTCCTAAAGACTCCTTAAAAAGTGGAAGAAAAAGCTGCATTTCATAATCTGCAGTAAGGTTTTATCCTCAGTTTGGCTAAACTCTTACGGAATTTTCTTCATTTACTTGTTCCTGATAGTGGTAGAGGAAAAAGTTAAGGCTCTTGTGTACGAATCATGTGGATGGCTAGGACTGTAGTAGATAGGTGATCTTAAGTTTAGCCACATTCTGAAAATGACTGACTGTGGTAGCACATTATGCTAGTATATGTCCTTTCAAAGAGATAAGAACACCAGTAGTAAATGTATGTACATGCTCAAGGAAAGTATGGTTTTAAAAGGTGTGCCTTCTGCCTTTATTTATTCTCAAGAGGTTGGGTTTTTTTGGCTTTTTCTTTGACTTGGGTAAAATGGTTTTTTTCTTCTCTTCTAGTAGTCCCTGTCATTGCCCGAGTACAGCTAAGTGTGCAGAAACAATTAAATAAAACAAAATCTATGGTTTACAATATTAGAAATATTTCTAATGTTGAAATATATTCTATCATATCTTATATGTTGCACAGTCCTTGAATTTTTTCTCTTTTTTTGGCACCTGTGGTAGGCAAGGAAGGTTGTTTGAATGTACAGGTGACTTACCTTCTAAGTTTTAATATCTCTTATGCATGGTCTTGACTCTGTTATTTCTAGTACAAACAGGTTACTGTAAATGAAATAGAAAAGGCTTGTTAAGCTACACTACCACTGCCAATTTCATTCCCGTAACATTTTCCTCTTTGTATTTCCTTGCAAGTATTCCACTTTGATTGTGGTTGACTATCTGGTGCTGGATGTACTTAACTGATTTTGGCCACAGGGCCAAAGCTGTAGCTTAAAGGACTTTTAAACAGCTACACTTCAGTGCCATTTATCTATATAGTGTAATCCGTAGCTGAGAGCATGCCAGTAGGTCTTCTACCTTCATCATAAAGAAAATTTTCAGCAGTTCCTTTTTGTTAGTCTGGCTGTTTTTTCATTGCATGTATTTGAAATAGATGTTTAATGGGAAATAAAAATAGAGGTATATGCTGAATTTAAATTGTACAGAAGCCAAAGCAAAATCTAACCTAATTAGTCCTCTCTAAAGCAGGCCTAATGCAAGGAAGGACAATACGAGTAGATTTAGTTTTTCCTGTATCATTTTTCAGGGAAGTGTTTTAAGAAGCCATAGAAACAGAATGGTTAATCTTCAGCCCATTGTCCTTTTGAAAGGTGCAGACCATCACTTGCCCTTGTCGGGAGTTAGTACGTTTCACTTTTATCCTCAAGTAAATGTGATTTACTTGTGCATTTATCCTACTTTTCTGCTGTACCAGTCTTTGAGGGAGTTGGTAATGAGGGCAACCTTATGTGTGAAGTTTTCTTCTCTCTCAAAAACCTAAGAGACTATGGGAACCCCAGCAGTCTGAGGACTATCCAATAAGTTCATAAAGGACAGGAGAATGCCTGGAGAACACATCAAGTAGGAATGTGGGGAATAAGTGCATGTTATTTCTCCCCTACTCCTCACTGTGCATCTGGCATGAGAGTATGAGAAGCAGGAAAAATATCTCTTTAATTCCTTAATTGGAAGAACACATCTTGTGAGAGTTGTGTACTTAAAATAATGCTCTGGAATTTGTTTGTAGGTATTTTGCATATTTGTGTTACTCACAGTAACATCTTTTTTTCACCATGAGAACAGCTCTTTTACGTTCTGTGGTCTAGCTGAAACTTTGAAACTCCAGGTTTTTGAGCGTGCCTGATGTGCTTATGCCGCTTGGCATAGGATTCTAGGGCCTTTCAAATGGAAAAGGAAGATCATCAGCAAGTAACTGGGAAACTGAGTATAAGCTCCATTTTCTTTTTATTTCTGACAGACTTCTTGCATAGATTTTGAATAGGTCACTGGCATTATTTATGTTTCATTTCTGCAACTCTAGATAAAGAAAGAGCTTCCCTGTCTTGGAAATGGTTTTGCAAATACCCGAGAATAAATATCTATTACAAGGAGCAGGTAGGAAGGATATTGTATAGTGCATTAAATAGAAAGCTGGGGTTTTAAAATTTTATTTATTGTATGCTTTATTTGGAGTCTTTATAGTCTTTTGCTGCTGTGACAGGTGTTCTGCATATCGCTAGACTATTTGGCCCTGAATAGCAAATGAGGCAGAGATGCTTGGGCTTGCCAATGGAAAGCTTTCCTTCTTGTTTGGAGGTGTCTTCTTGTTTGCATTAATTGGAAATTGAGGTTTTCCTTTCCAGGCATCTTATAGTAGATAGCTTGAGGCTGAGAGAGTGAATTTAGGGGCACAGAGAAGGAGAAAAAACTACAGAGCTTTTTACTGTAGTGATTTATTTGGTATAAACCTTGCATCCTGGGAATTGGTGCTGTCAGCAGGGTAAAGGAGTTTGGGGGATAAATGTTCTTTTACCCAGAGTCAAAACACTTTAAATACCTCTTTTGTAGTGTGGTTTCAATTTTTGCAGGAAATCATTGCAGAGTGAGCACAGTGTAATAGAAAAATAACTAAAAGGTAATTGGAAGATAAATGTTCTAAATGTTTTCAGTAGAAAGATGAGGTATCTTGTCACAACTTGTTGTTCTTTTCATCTTTATGGACATTTTGCTTAAGGTAGAGATGAATTTGTCTTATTAAGCAGAAGTAGCTTTATATTACAGTTTTGTTTGAGGTTGCAATAGAATCATTTAGGTTGGAAAAGACCTTTAAGATCGAGCCTAATCGTAAACTGTCAATTCCACCACTAAACATGATCCATGAGTGTCTACATGCCTTTTTAACATTTTTGGGGATGATGACTCAAGAGGCTGGCATGTGCTCCAGTGCTTGATGACTCTTTCAGTGAAGAAATTTTCTCTAATATTCAATCTAACTCTTCACAGTGCAGCTTAAGTCCATTTTTTCTCATCCTATTACTTGCTACTTGAGAGGAGAGACTGACTCCCACCTGTCTACAACCTCCTTTCAGAGACTTAAAAAGAGCAGTGAGGTCTGCCTTGAGTTCCCTTCTCTCCAGGCTGAACACCCACAGCTCCCTCAGCCTCTCTTGATCAGGCTTGTGCTTCAGATCCTTCCCAGCTCTATTTCCTTCCTCTGGGCTTTCTCCAGCACCTCAGTGTCTTTCTGTTTGTGAGAGGCCCAAAACAACACAGGATTAGAGATGTGACCTCAGCAGTGCTGAGTACAGGATACAGTCACTGCCCTGGTCCTGCTGCCCCCACTGTCTGACACAAGCCCCAGTGTCCTTGTCTTCTTGGCCCCTAGGCCCACTCTGGCTCATGTTCAGCTGGCTGAATAACCAGCATCTCTAGGTCCTTTTCCGCTGGGCACTTTTTCACTCAATCCTCCCCAAGCTTGGCGGTGTTATAATAATGGTTGAAGTTAATGATGTTAGAGATCTTTTTCTACCCAAACCTAGAATTCGATGAAATGCATAGTAAAATAACATGTAGTGATACCTTCATCATTCTAATTGCATTGTGACACTAGGGAAGACAATTAACTCAAGAGTTGAAAGTGATGTTTTTGTTTAAGGCACACAAGTCAGGGACCTTCTACAAATACATAAGGGTCTTCCCTAGAAATGACAGTTTTACAGCTTCAGTAACACCATCTTTGAAAGGTTTTGCATGTGCAGTGGAATTTTAGGAAACTTTGTGATCAGTATACTCATCAGTACTGGCATCGGTAGGAGTGGGAGGATAAAGTCCAAAGTGAAATGTGCAAATTGTATGTGTGGGGTTTTTAGTAATCTTAGTATAGCTGATGTTTGTTTATTGTATCCTCAGATAAGCCTCTTGAAACCTATATTTTCATCTTTGGCTCTGTATTTTCATATTTCATTTTCTCTGTATTTTCATCTTTGGGCTCTGTATGTGCCCAAAGAAAAAGGCTGATACACTGATAGTTTAAAAAATCTTTATGTGAAGATTTTGGCATTTGAATTTTTCCATCCTAAATTTAGAAAGGGCAGCTAATCTCTAGTCTACTCGCAGTACTGCATAAGCAGCTTAGTGAAGGTGTTCTTGGGACTCAAAGTATAAAGAATACTGTAGGTAGATAAACATATATAACATGTGTTGAGTTTGTTAGAAATAACCATTCTCACTTTTTAATGTTCTCTGTTACACTGAGAATTTGAAGAGAGAAAGCTCTGCAGTGAAATTTTCCTTCATCTCCCTTTGCAACAGGTTCTGGAGTATCTGTCAGTACCAGGGCATGATACTGAGATAGGAGTGTGTAAGGCAAAGTCCCTGCAGCACTCTGGTTTTACTGATCTGGCCTATGCATTAGATGGATGTCACACAACAGACCACAGAATATTAAAAATCAGTGTCTTGAGCTGCAGTGTTTAAATACAAGTATGTCCTTGGAAAATCTTAATGGTCTCTGTTAATTCTCTAGAGTGTCCTTGCAACATACATCGAGGCCTTTATTCATCTAACAGTCTTTCAGCTCTCATTCAGCATCCATTGTTATTGCTAATCTTAAATCAGGGTAAAGGCTTCTTGTTCTTTCTCTGTGTTCTGAAATGGTGTGCATTTCATTCTTGTAAATGAGGAGGTTCTGGAGAGAGCAGTTTGGTAGCTGCTTCCTGATAAATTTTGCAAGGTGACTTGCTTAAATGTTTTAACAAGCAGCCAGTTTGGTGTCTCATTAAAACAAGAGACTTCTTTTTGGTTCCAGTGTTGTTCAAGTGCTAAGGACATTTAGAGCTTTACTTCTGTAGGTGTGTAAATCATTGTTTACTCACAGAACAATGCAAATGTGCTCAAGGAAGTATCAATGCTTCTTTGTCTGAGCAGGCTGAGATAGAAGTCTGTCTCATCCAAACTGTGTTACACAAAATAAAAGGCCTTTTACTGCCCTATGTTCTGGATTATATGCAGAATTACTAATCATTTGAGAGACCTCAAGTTTCTCTTCTGTACATTGCAGAGCTTACTTTAGTAATCACAAAGCTGTGGGGTGATCTTTACAGCAACCAGGGCACTTGTGCTTTTTCTGGATTTTGGGCATAAGCATTCCAGCTTAGCTCTGGTTCACAGACATCACTTTACTGAATTACTTGACTACAGATGGTTTCAAGCTGTATAGCTGATACATCTCATGCTGTATAACTGATTAATTAAAGAAAAAACATTGAAAAATCAGCAGTAGTGAGAACATATGAAGTCAAAATAGTAAGTATTGTCTGTGTTGTGAGACAAACACTGACAGAGCCTCAGCCATCTGGGATGAACCAAGTATTCAAAATAAATGTAATATTGTTTAGGGTATGTCTGCGTACGCCAAAGAAGAAATTGTTGCAGTGGGAGGAGAGAGGTGGGAAGACTCGTGCCTTATACAAGTGGTATAGAGATGTGAGGCTAGTGAGGGCAGAGGTTTAATTCAAATTGTTTGTAACTGCCTCCTGATTTAACCTCTCACTCTTACTTTAAAACAGGCAGAAATAAAAGTTGTTGTGCAGAAGTATGATGGTTAACTGAAACTAAAATCTGAGGCTGCTGATTTTATGCTTAACATTGGTTTAAAAATCCCTTCTGATATGTTTTGAAGTAATCTGAGTGTTTTAAGAGACTACTTAAATCATAGACTGTAGCTAATTTGATATAATCAATCAATGATGAAAATAATTATTAAAGTATCTATTCTTGGTGCAAAATGTCTTTTGACCGTTTCAAAAAGTCATTCTCCTCTAGTCATCCTTCTTCTAAAGGAAGTAGCATATCTGTTTGTAATATTTAGATGTGAATTCTCATTCTGATTTTTGTTTTAGGAAAAGCTGCTAGACACTCCAAACTTGGTCTGCCTTACAGCCTTAATTATTCCCTTCAAGTAAGACTGGAGGACCGTGTTTTTGTTTTGTTGTCACTTACTCCAATAAGTAGAAAGGTTTAATAGACTAGTTCTAATTTAAAAAAAAATATTAATTGCTTTATGCTAATGATTTTGATGTTGAAAGTCGCTCATTCTTCAAATGCACATCTTTGGGTATCTTTCAGTCTTGCCTTGTTTCTCTGTGGACACATTTCTAACAGCGTGAACTTGAAGTGTCAAATCTCCCAGTTCCTAGGACTGATGTATCCAGTATGCTGTTGCTTTCCTAGTTGTTGTTCTTGGTCCTGATTATACCTTCCACTGATTTTGCATGGTCTCATTCTGGTTTTGCCTTAGTTACCAGCATTGTAGGAATTACTCTGTCCTTAGGCTTCTATGTCATTGCAGGATGCATGCCAAAGGGTTAAGAAGCTGTTGGGCAGGAGGCAGTTGTGATGCCTAATAAAATATAGAGTGTTTTCCTTTCCTGACCTCAAGGCTGTTGCCACATGCTAATAGTCTTGCTTCCATATCAACATGAGAACAAATTGAACATTTGCTGTCCGGTAAAATACTGCTTTAAGCGTGTGCACAGTCTGTTTTCTGTAGGCATGAGTTGTGGACAGCTATCAGGTTTTAAGGTAGTTCCAGATGTATTCAGTTACAAAATGGAAAAGGGATTGAGATGATGATTTCTTTCCACTAACTTTACTGCTTTTTCCTCTCCCCCACAGATAACTGTTATCTTCAAATCATACCAAGACTGTACAGACCAGAAAGTATATCAAGCAATGACTGATGACTTGCCTGCAGCTTTTGTTGATGGTACAAGTGGAGGAGATGGGAACACCAGGAGCTTGCACATTGTGGAGAAAGTCAGTGGCAAATATATTGAGATTCATGCTAGGTACATTGGGACCATGGTGTATATCCGCCAGCTTGGGCACTACCTGACCCTGGCCATTCGCATGCCCCAGGAGCTGGTCATGGCCTACGAGGAGAGCCAGGATCTGCAGCTGTGTGTGAATGGCTGCCCTTCCAGTGAGCTTATTGATCAGAGTGGCCACCTGCCATTGCCTGTGATGGGAAAGCTGCTTCCTTGGGGTGCTGCAGCTCATCCCCGGTCAGGGTACACACTGGAAACAGCCACCACGAAATGCCATGAGAAGATGCTTGTGAAGGACATCTATTTTTATTCCTGTGTATTTGATCTACTCACCACAGGTGATGCCAACTTCACAACTGCTGCTCACAGTGCCTTGCAGGATGTGGAGGCACTGCACCCCAGCAAAGAGCACTGGCATATCTTTCCCAGGAGTGGAGGTGGTAGTGTGGGCAGGGATAGCAAATTCTTCATCAGTCTTGGACTTCTGTGCTTGATTGTTGTTGTGTATTTGTAGGATTTTTCTTTTTTAGACTGTAACAAAATTTTGAAATATATATAGTCATAATATATTGAGTAAAGATGAATATATATGTATATACCATGTATATGAAGGGATGTTTTATCTTTGGGCATCCTCCAGATTGGATGTTAATTGTTTTCATGTATGTTTGATTCAGTATTCTCTGTATCTATTTGTTTTACAGTTGTTGAGAAGTTATTATAATGTCCCTGCACTGGGACTTGATAAAAAGCACTTTATTTTTTACATATTAAATATCTAAGTGTGTATCTGAGTAACTGTGTATTATACATGAAATACTCAGTGCTCTCTCTTCTCTAAGTACTACTTGATTTAACACATTTTTTTTTAACTGAATTAGCTTGTGGGTTTTCCCAAGAGACCTTCAGGTAATGTCAAATGTATATATTTTGAAGCTAGTGAATGGTCTCTGAAGAGAGTGGAGAGAACTTAAACTTAGAGGGAAAACACCTTTTTTTTTGTTTTGTTTTTGGGTGGTTTTTTTTGTTTTTATTTTTTTTTCCCTCTCTTCACAGGCCCTCCAGTTGTCTGTTATAGAAGGCTACAGATTTATATTTTTTTCATGGTTGGAAACCCCACAATGTATCATTCTTTGCAAAATGTTTTAGATGTGGTTCATCAGTATACCAGTAAGTATTTGTGTGTATGTAAAAGAATGGATGTGTAGTGTGTAAATATTTTAAATTGTTATAATAGAAGAATAGTTGCCACCCCCTGCCAAGGAATGTCAGTAAGGTGGTATAAGTGACCCCTGGTGGGGTGCACAGAAATTGGGGATGTAGACCACGTATTGGGCAGGTAATCTATAAATAAATTCTCAGTTTGTCTCCTAGCCAAATAAGATGGATAGGATATTGGATAGGAATGTGCTGCATACAGTTGCTACACTTCTTGAAGATGCTAGTTTACTTCTGCTAAATAAGACGTGTAAATTTTTGACCAGCAGCTGCAAACCAGGCCAGTTTATTGAAAAGACTGTGTGTGGGAAACTAAGAGGAGGAATCCCTCAGGATCCCAGTTGTGCATTTCCTTTGTAGTGTTTGCAGAGATACTTGCAAGAACTTCAACACAGGGGTTTGTGTTCCTGCTGCATCCCTCCTGAGAGGCATTATAAAAATCCTCTTTTCATGTTATTGGAGAACTCTCAGACCAGAATCTGCCTGGAACAGATTTTTTTTTTTTCTGTAAAACTAAAGAAGAGGTGGTGAAATTGGAATAAATGATACAGAAGAGTCCACAAGATTACAGAACTTAGTGTAACAAGATGATCTGCTAAGTACATATGGAGTATTTCAGCTGCAAGGTTAATCACACAGTGTGAAGGTAAATTGAAAGTGCCAAAACTTAAAAGAAGTTATGTCAGATACATACAAAGAAATTCAGACCTAATAAACCTAATCACAACTGTGAATGTTGCTTCACTAAGCTTGTGTTACAGCTAGAAGTTGAAGTGTGTGAGAAATAATCTTACCTGGAAGATGTATCAGTGAAATAAGTTGTGGAAATGGCTGTAGAAAGTAAAAGGAGCTTTAAATGTTTATGTTTACTGTGCACAGAAGGCAGCTGTGCACAGTACCTGTGGGAGCTTACTCAAAAGTGTCAGTCTCACACTACATGCTCTGCAGAAGGCTGTGTAATGTATTCACAGCCATTACTCATGCTGTCTGTTTGCTGGCCTTTGTCTTAAGCTGCCTTTGGATATTAGTGGCTTACATAAAAGGGTTTTTTAAGTATCTGCTAGAGCACGCCTAACGATATGGTAACAGCTTCTAACAGATGATGATAGTTCTCTGTGGTTGTGGAGTCTGACAACTTCCTTAGTAAGCATGTTGCAGGACTGGCAGAGACTGTATGCCTAATCTTTTATTTTGTGTATACAGAAGGCTCCTAAGTAAGGATATTATAAAAAGAAATAGTAAGCTCAATTGCCTGTCAAACCAAAAATTCTTTTTTTCTTCCTGGAAAACCTATCTGGAAGAAAAACCTGGATAGAGCATCTGTTAAGTGGAACATAACCGGAGAGTACAACCTTTTGTTCTTACGGTCAAGCTACAGACCTTCAGTATTGCATTTCCTTTCAGATTGCTGCTATACTGCCAGAAAATAGAAAATTATTATTACTACCATGCATTTGTTTTATGAGTTTTGAGGCTGTGCAAGTGTCTGTTTACTTATATATGCTCCAAAGTAAAGCAAGCAATTCTGCAAGCTTTGTGCAGCCTAATGGAAGTTTCATTAGTGGACATATTTTGAAAAAAAGCCCAGGAGTCTCATGGCTTTCTTCTCTTCTGAAGAGACACACAGTGCAATTTAAAATCTTGCATTCATTTTCTTCATGTAAGTACAGCTGTGGTTTTTTACACTGAAGTTATCATGCTTTGGTTATTTAATGCCCATCTATGTCTTGACTGATATAAATTCTTTTCTGTCATGCCCTGCCAGCTGTTGGAAACTGCCATCTATACAATGGTCGAACAGGACTAGTAATGATTCCATTTTTTTAAGCAGGTATTCCGTGTTTTTTACAAGATAAGCATTCTCTGTATTGTGCTGCTACTTCACTGTATTCAAAACAAACGGATTGCAGGGATCAGTGTTGTCCATTAGTTTTTATAGTCCTTGCTCTGGAGAGCAACACAGCCACAGATCAAGTACAAAGGTAAATTTGTGATGCTGATGTAAAGAATTGCATCTGATCTGATTCAGAATTATTTTTGTTTGTAACTAAACTTTGTTGAAATTAAAAGCTGCTATTAGTAAATTAACTGTGAACAAACAGTAAGATTGATTATAGTCTTTGTGCAGGGGTATATATCAGAACTCTATATATAAAAAACTATGTCATATGGAGTGTGTCAATTATTTATAGGAATTATTTTACACTTGTTTTAAAGCTTCATTTCCAGTTCCGTCTACGCTGTAACAATAGAAGAATACTCCTTTATATACACAAAATATGTACATGTCGTTGATTTAGCACATGCTGAGGGCTGGATCCACAAAAGTTCTGTATGCCTAGTTTGTGTGTGAGGTATCCAAATCCAAAACTGAGACACACAGTAAGGCCTTTTCAGCTTGAGCCCAGATGTTTCTCTAGGATCTCTAATTCTCTTCTTAGTCCAGTAAGCCCGCTTAAAGAATCTGTATTTTACTACTGAGCAGAGAAAATGAAAGCAGTTCTGAGGGTTGTACCTCTACCCCAGCCAGAGTCATATGTTGGTCATCTGCCTGGTTTACTTGCTGGGCTTTTTGGGCAGGTTCTTGACTTGCTCACTCATGTTTGGCAGGTGATGGTGGAGTTGTTTAGAGTATAGTGGTGTGAGCATTCTGCTGGAGTTTGCGAGAGGCAAGTTGAAATTCCTCTTTCTGCCTCGGTCTTTCACATCTTGTGAGAGTAACAGCTGGGAGCTGTTATTGAATAAACACCATTTAGTGGCAGTACAGGGGGATAGCTTTATCCAGACTTAGGTCCAGAGGCCTTAGGCGCCTCAAAAGAGGCTGGAGGCATACTTCAATGCTTGAGAGGTATTTCACCTAAATTCAGCAAACTAAGCCTGCAGTCTGCCTCTGTAGTTGTTGGAGTGAATGGCAACATTTTAGATTGGATTGAGTTATCTTCTGGAAATGCGTATTGCTATTGTCCAGGAAAGGAGGAAACAGCTATTTTAACAGCTGAAGTCAGGTGAAACTGGTCCAGCCCTGATGTTAAGATGATGATCTTAAATTCCAGCCTAGGTTCATACCCAGGGGCAACATATGTTCACTAGAGACAAGCTGCCTGATCTAGCACTTCCTGCACAGCTCCATGTCTCCCAGACCTGGCTGATGGTATCATCTTGGCCTGGGAAAGTCTCACACCAAAACTAGGTCTTGCCAGTAGTCTGAAACCTACGATGTTTGATTTCTCTTACAAGTAGGACTGAAGAAGGCAATGACACCACCTCATCCTTGCTGTATTGGCCCCTTCTCCCAAAGCACTCCATGTGGGTTAGGTGAAGGGTGGAAAAGAGAAATGAAGAAGCTGAAGTGGGTGAAGAGGAGACCACATGGGTAATGTCTTAGTGGTAGTGCTTCTAATTGTAATTTTGGTCTTTAAATCCCAGGCTGTTTACATTTTCCAGTGTATGATGTAACATGTATAACAAGTGTGCAGAGGAACAAGGGCTGCATATTCTAATTAGAGTATTTCATCTTTTAGGCTTTTCTTGGATGTGTCCTTGCTGCCATTACCATAGAAGTGTTTTACAGAAAGCAGAACAGTTTCAACAGCTGAGGCTGGCAAAACCCTTACATACGCTGCTGGCATAATATTAATGCATTTGACTAGAAAGAGACAAACTGTGTGAATGAGATGTGTAAACAAAGGGGTTTTTTTACCTGCTTGGGTGACTGCAATAGTTACCCTGCTTGGCTTACCATTTTTATCTGGCAGTGATAAAAGAGCAAGTTGCTGTCCTTTCTCAGGAAAAATCTCTTGGAAGTGTATGAGACCTGACTTCAAAGAGTGTATTGGAATTGAAACCACTCTATAGGTGGGGTATGTCAGAGGAATAACTTTCTGTAACACTGTACAGACATCTCAGTGGTGGCAAACCCTTGTGGGCAGGTCAAGTTAAAAAGTGGTACACCACCATCTGTGATACCATCTCTAATCCCTTACTTCTGACCTTTGTTGTGCCAGTGGTTTGGCATGACCTGCCTTCATCTAATTTTTGCTCCTTCAGGTGCTGCCAGGCATCACTTGCTTAAAACACCATCAACTAATTCTCTGTAAAAATAAGTAAGTTGATACCCAGCCACGAGAGAGAACTGTTACCAGAATAGGCTTTTTAGGGGGGAAGAAAAATTAGAATGCTTTTGCAATTATAAATCCCATAAAAAGGCCTTAATCATTAAATTGTGCCTTGCGCAGTAGTGTTTGGGATTCTTTGGAATGCTACCATTTCAGAATGATTTTTTTTTTTAATGTGCATGTAAAAAAGTCAAAGTCTCACCTTCTTGCAAATGAGATGAACTTTATGTGTGTTAAAGAGATCAATAAATAGTCCCGTTGGGAAAGCACAAACACCTATTCCTTTATAATAAGAATAATTGGTAAAAAATCAGATGTGCCTGTGTCTACGGAAATTACAGTCTTCTGCCCTTTCTCAGCAACTAGTCAAGGCTTCTTGGCCAAAAAATCCTGTAAAGATGACCCTCTGTGTTTGAGTCTTTGAGAGCTTTCCACAAGCAGGCCTCTCTGTTCATTGACAGAAGTGCTGGACCATCAGCTAACTATTTTTAAGACAATGGATGACTTTCTGACTTTCTCTGGATGCATTGTTTTCTGGTTTACTCTGATCATAAAATCTCACAATCCTGATGTTGCTGTTTCGCGGACAGAAAGAGAAGACCCCTGAAAGTGGAAACACTTTCTACTTCAGAGTTTAGACTCAGATAAAAATCCAAATTTCATAATTATGAAAACAAAGCCAAATAGAGTTCTTTCCAAAAATGTGTTAGGATGTTGCTTCTACATTGTCTGCTGAGAGCAGATTGTGTAGGGAAATCTAGTTGTCCACATATGACAGGATTTTGCTCTGAGTTTTCTCTAGCTCACAGCAAACAGCTGTCAGCAGCTGGAGTGCGTTACATGATCTTCTGAATATTTCTTCCCATTTAGTTCTACCAGGAAGGATTCATTTCCTCCATTGAAAGATGTGAACCAAAAGCAGGGTTAGAGGGAGAATGAAGTAAGGAGGTTCACTTCAAAAGTGAAAATCTTCCCAGCTCTTTCAGTATTTAGAAAAGATCAGTTGTCTGGTAATTATAATGCAAACCTTTAAAATCAATATTCTGTGTACTATCCCTGTGGGTAAAAAATAACCACCAGAACCCTGCAATCTAAAAGCAGTTCATTAGTCAAATGATAAAAAATCTCCTCCCAGTTTCAACTTTGCTTAGATATTTTTACTGGCTAGTTAAAGTGCCAGTAGTTAAATGGCAATTGGTTTAAGGCTTCTGGTGGAGGCCTTAAAGCAAGGGCTTCTAATTGCAGTGTAATTGTGGGCAATAGGATTATGTCATGTGTTATGTTACCTTGACAGACATTAGTGAAGCTTCCTGAGGTAACAATTTAAGCAGGGCTTTTTACCACTGATTTCCTCTCAGTGGAGTTCTTTATTACATAATGTATATGGACCACTATGTACATAGAGAGTCTCCTTAATTTTTAGTTTGTGGATACAATTTTCTTTTGTGCCAGAGTGTTCAGTGGTTTAGAGACTAAGAAAATTGGGAATTTCTCCATCTTGCCTTTTCATCTCTGGTGCTTATACAGAGTCAGCCTTCAGTATTCCACTCCTAAACCGGGAGTACAATTCTTCCATTCTTCATTTATTTGACCCTTACACATAACTTTGAACATGGGATTATTGTGTATCACCTTTAAAGCACTGCACCCATGAATCTCAGACAAGCTCTTTCCCCTGCATGTGACTTCCAAAGCTTTGTTTCAAACTCACAGCACTCACCGTTAGCTGCATTTTTCTACAAAGGGACACAGCAATGCTTGTCACTTCATTACACTGATTGTCTTATGCTACCAAGGGGCAACTGAGTCGAAGTTACCATTTCCTTTCTAGGTATCCAGCAGTGGGCTTCCCACTCTGCACCCACAAATGTAATTTTAGCAAGCAAATAAGCATCCTACAAGAGGAATTTCACATGTGAAGTCAACAGAGCCTTGTGTTCTCACTTTTCTTATATTGATTTTCTTCCTAGACAGAAAAAATCCACAACATAACCTTCTACACATGGATAAACCCATTTCTGGGATTATGTCAAGAATAACATTACAAAAGGCTATTATCCCTGCAAATTAACAAACTCCAGTTCTTGCAGATGCGCTTTAATTTTGGATATCCACAAATCCTGGGACCTAGTGAGTTGCATCTCAAGATCCTCATCTTTTGTATTTGAAGAGCCATGGCTGTCAGGTGAAGTCTGTAGTGGCTACATGCTCCATGCATGTAGAGAGGCACCCAGTTATGATGATTTTGTGTTAAGATGTGATAACCTTCACCATAATGCACAAAGTCCTCTTTGCACATCCTTGTTTGTGTGGGCTGGGCCCCCTTCTGCCCTGTTTTGTTGGCACAAGGTTTCTACTGTCCATGTCAGCTTGAGCCCTTCACACATCAGTCCAGGTCACAGCTTCCTCTCTTGATCCTTGTGAGAAGTACTCTCTTGCTGATAAAGTTGAAGGAGGACAAAGTCATCAAAGAAACATTTATTGATGCAAACAAGTCACCTGAGTCAGATGCATCTCACTGAGGAGGCACACCTCTCTCTAAAATGCACAAAGGTCTGTATCCTTCCTCAACCGGTGGTGTCCCTGTCCTTTTTTCCTGTCGGGGAAATTGCTGATTTAATTTCTGACTGCCCACAGTGCTCAAACTTATACCTCCCTTCCCCTTCTGTTCCTCTAAGTAACAAGCACTGATTAACTCCCCTTTTCCTTGCCTCCCACCCCGCTTAAGCAGCCTAGGCTCCTGCTAGCTACATCTTTGTCTAAATGACATAAATATACATTCTTATGGCTGAAGCAAAATATTATTTTATCTCTCACATGGTGGATCATCATCTCCCCACTTGCTGTTTCTAGTTCAAAGCTCTTCTTACCAGTTTGCGCAGACCTGACGGACATGAGAAGCTGTTTTGGCATACTCAGTCACATTGGACCAACTACCCAACTTGATTTCAAAATGGGCCTGTACTCAAAAAAACTGAAGCTTTAATCAAGACCAACAGTGGTTGTTGACCTGTACCATCTATCAGCTCCTCCTCAGTCTCCTCCTTTCACTGGCAAGTGATACCTCTGGGCCCTGGCATCCCTGGTCCTCACTTCCAGAGCTACACACTCATTCCTGCTCTGCTCCAGGTCTCCCCTGGTATAGGGAAGGAGTAAAAAATAAGGAATGTTTCTTATCTTTTGCCTCTTAGAAAATGAAGGTTTGAAAGTTGAAGTGTTGAACTGCCTCTAACAAAAACTTTAGAAACTGCTTTATTTTAGAAAACTAGGCATTCTGTTTCAAGTCATTCAAAGAACCTGTAGTTGATACATCAAGAGCAAGTAATAAGCTTTAAAACATCACACCATCCTGCACACCAATGAAGCCACCTTCATGGGAGCAAATAAAGTCATGATGGATGTGACCAACCTGCCCCCTTGTCTAAATTCTCAACAAAGTGTCGTAGTCTTTGCTGTCCTTCACTGTCCTGGCTACTCCTACAAAGCTGTTCATCCCTCCCCCTCCCCACCCCTGCTAGTCTGGCCGCCTGGCTCAGCTCTTCTGCTGGATTGCTGGCCAGTTCTTGGAGGAACTTCACCAGGGAAAGGCCTATCATGCTTGATAAAGATCTTCCCCATGCACTCTGCAAGCCGTGCTGGACAACCACTTTCCTGTGGTTTTCATAATTATTCTTGGACATTTCCTATTTTTCTATCTCCTTTCTCTCCTTCCTTCATGAAAAAATAAGTGAGTTATCACTTTGGATCCAAACATCCAACCTCATTTGTGTTTTAATCTTGCTTTCAGATATGTCTAGAACCTCATTCCTTTGCTCAGTTGTGGGTCAAAGCAAAACTCACCTCCCCTCATCTTAAGGAACTGGAACATCTGGCTGTATGGTTCTCAAACTGGCCAAGTAGAGAAGCCTTACCAGCCTCCCCACAGTAGTGCTGTGAAGCAGCACATCTCCTTTATCCTGACCCAGGCCAGGTGAGGTGACAGGAGGGGACCTCTGCCGCCGTCTGTCATATTAACAACTTCTTTAGGACTGAGGATCTATAACAGCTTTGTTATGGAGAGTTGGTGCCATGGTAGTTTCATGTGTTGCTCAGTCGTCTACTACATCTCACAGTTCCAAGACTGCAAAAGGATGATGATTCAGTATGCTTATACAAATCAGAGCTTTCAAGTTTGCCGCGCTCCTTAGTGATTAAAAAGAATGTCTAAGTGTCCTTTGGTTTATACAATATAGGTAGCAACTTACTAGTGCTAGAATTAGGGAAACCCAAATCCAGTAGCTAATTTTAAGTGATTAGTGAGATTACTTTCCAAATGCTTCAATTACTTCAGCAAATACTAGCTCTGTTGCAAATAAAACACAGTGGAAACCTAAGAGTACTGCAGTAGTAAAAGCTGATTATTTTCTCTCATGTGATCAATGTCACACGATTTTCTGCTGTGATTTCTGGGTGGTTTTTTTCAGAGAAGAAACTGGCCTGATGAAAAACCTGTATCAAGTAAATAATATGTAATGTCCAAGTGTGTTATTCAGGCTTCAGCCTTACTGCTTGAATTCAATATAGATCTAAAGTAATATGTTGAAATGTCTTGCAGTAGCAATTTCCAAAGTCTTCAAGAAACACTGAGGGTGAAGCTGTGGGGTGGGAATTTGGGGGCTGCACTCTGTACCAGGCTGGGCTATTCTGGTTTGAATAGCAGGGATCAGAGGGACTTTCAGCACCCTGGGGCACCATTTCCTTCACAGTCACCAATCTGGCATCCAATTAATATTTAACTGACTCCCTTCACAGGCACCCTACACAGCTGAGGCTGTAGCCTTCCAGCAATGCCCTTCTTTTTGCTAGTGCAAACACGGGCTCAACTGTGGTAATGCCTCAATCCCAAGAGGAGTTTTTGAATAGGTTTATGAAAATGCTACCAATTATTTAAAAAGCAGAATTATTTTGTTATGCAAGGTTCGGAAATAGTTATTTTCTTTTCAACAGGACAACAGCAATTCTTATGTCTTTATGCAAATTAATAATTACCACTAAATTTCATCTTTTATCCCAAAGCAATTTTTCACTTGCTAAAAGCTTTAAAAATATGAAAAAATAAAATAATTACTAATAAATTGGAAGGGCTATGGGCCTGGAAAATACATGCTAGAAATACTGGTTTTGTGTTGGCCATATCCAGATATACCATAGGAGTTTAAGGAAAAGGTGGAACAAAAGGTACTTACCATTACTCTGGTGTTCTCAACTTATATCTTAAGATAGGTAATTGGAATGGAGGAAAATAGAAAGAAACAAACAATTCCATGAACCTTATCTTCATTCTGCTCCCATCAGTGTCCCACACAATTATATTCATTAGCTACTACTTCTGGACTGTTTCAGAAATAAAAGATTCAGCGTAAAACTTTAAGAACTGAAGTTTAAGGTGTGGCTACACTATAGTGTTGGAAGAATGAAGACAAAGTGACAGCACTACATGCCTGTCCCAATACTAAAAGAAACCTTGTTTGCTACAAACGGATAACTCACACCAGGTATTACTGGTTTTAATATTATTTACTACTCTCTAACAGAATTGACTACTCTCTAGTCAATGTCTCAAAGGGAGACCAGGGTACACTCCTTCCGTAGGAGTGTCATGTTACCACCGCAGGAACTGCCATCATTGCTGCCTGAGTCTTTTGCAAGTCCTGTTGTGTATGGTGACTCTCAGAAACCAGCAACTATCTGAATGCTGCTCAGACACCACCACATCTGCACAGAGGATCAAAAATGGGGGAAAACACAGAGCAACCGTGAAATGGTAAATGATGAACACATCATCACCCTTGACAACTAACAGCAGCCAGAATATGCATTTCTCTGTCCTTAAAACTTTAAGAGCAGTAATATGGTTTATAAACTGCTTTTTCATACTTAACAACAGTCTAATGTTTTTGGGTAGGACCAGAATGGTACACTAGAAATACGTAAAAGGATTAAGATGGAAGCCTTAGACTCCCATGCATGGTAGACGGAAATGCCTAATCCTTTATACTTGCAGTCCTCAGAATTCTTACTTCCAAAAATCTTTGCTAGACAGACAGTGATAGTATCTGATGGATGCTTTAGAACTGGATACGCTCCCCGAAGACTTTTCATTACAAATGAGCCAAGGAATGCTCAAATCTCCATTTTGACTGAATGACAGATGGCTCATTTGCAGAGGATATGGAATTGAAAAGTAAGATACACCGTAACAGGTGTTACCAGTTGATGAAGGTAATTTCCATCATCGAACTTGAAATATTTACAACATAATGGAAACCAGAGGGGAAAAGACTGAACTATTGCAAATGTGATTTGTGTATCTGTAAATATGATTGAATAAAAGTTACAGTTACAAAGCATAAGTAGACTAAAGATCCGCATCATGAAAGCCATCGTCTATTTCAGAGACCTGAGGTACCACAGACCAGCCATGTCATGTCATGTGAGGCCAGTGCTGTATCACAGCCACACTGGTGGAGAACAAGGCTCCGTGGGAACACCCTGTCTATGCTCTAGGGTGCATCTGTGTGCTTCCCAGCCAGGAAGAATTGTGTCCTTGGCTGGAGATGCTCCAACTTCTGTTTCCACCTTTGGAAGTGGAATGTGCATGGTACACACAAATAACCTTATCTGCTACCTCAACACTGTTCAACAATCAAGCTTGAAAGCAGAACCACTCAAACCCCTCAGATCCTGTCAAGATGAAAAGTTACAAAATGAAGCAGCATTAATTAACCAAGTCGCAGCCTACACTAAATGAGCTTAATACCTAATGTGCAGCAACTCTGCCTACAGTAAGATCCTGAGGGATACTCTGTGGACAGATCATGGCTCTATGGTAATGCTTTCATATAAACCTGCTTAATTAGAAAAAATACTCCACATTGCAGGAGCAGAGAAAAACTGGAGCAGCAGATGCAGCTCCTGCCACATGATGCCAGACTAGGTACCTCCTCTAATTATCACCAGGATTAAAATTCAGTACTTTTAATGTTTTTATGGTAAACCTGGGGGAAAATAACACTGTATAGAAAAACACAGCAGAAAACTACAAGACCCGTGTATCCTTTTAGTTTAAATTTAATTTGTCAGATAGAAGTTATTTATGTACAATCAGTGTGCATTGTAACAATTCTGTCAATAAAGTCATAATTCAAATCTTCTAAAATATTAACTACCTGCATAGCACATTTGACATTATTGCCCATGTTGTAGAGGGAACATATGAATTTACAATTAATTTTGATTGATTTGGATACTGAAGTGTTCAGGTATTTGTCACACCTCCTTTAAAACCAATGCACCTGAAAAGCTTTCCAGAGCACAGTTTAGCTAGATAGTTCTTACCATTTCATTACAAACAATCACAACACCAACAGTTTAATACAGAAAAAAGGCCCCCTCAAAAAAAAAAAAAAACCAACAAAAAAACAAAACAAAAGAAAACCCCAAACAAACAAATAAAAACCTGAAAAAACAAAAATAAACCCCACACACAAACCCCACCAACAACAAAAAAAACCAGAACTACAAACCAAAACGTGTATCTAAAGTATCCAAAAAAGGGAGTACTAAATGGAATAAAGTTCCCTTTCCCCATTTTTACATTCTGAGCAGTGACTCCATCCAAATCTTTTATTGAAACATATAAGTACACCAATTTTGTTTCATAACTGTGACAGGAAGTCCTGAGATGGGGGGGAAAGGAACAGTCAAAAAAAAGCCTGAGGGGGGGGGGAAAGCTCATTTAATAAATTTACAACAATTTACAGCCATTGTTTGTGTTTTGCTTTTTTTATTATTATTTGTTTGTTTTGTAAAAAGGCATTGTAACTGATCACAAACAGGAGAAATCCTGACTATTTTACAGTTATAGGTACAGAATTTAAATATTCAAGCTTGTGATGAAAAGCGGCAAGGTGGTCGCAGTGTACAATGTAAACAAGTAGCTTTGGAAAGTGAATAAAGTCCTTGAGAGTTCTTTACTAAGAAAAAAAAAATATTCTCCCCATTCCCTCCTGAAATATGAGCACAGGTCAGTGTTTAAAAGTTCGTTTACAAACATAACTTAAAACATTATCAGCCTCAAACCACTTTGACATGAAGTTTTATAGTAAGATCCAGTCTGAAATGGGCAGTGTTGAGGTCCCCATAAAAGTAAACATCTTCCATTTCTTAAAAAAAAGTGCCACAGCATTTGCAGCACAGTGCAGCATAAACTTTAAATACAAAAATATTTTTCTTCTGTTGGGATAATAGACCTTGCATCCTGTAAAGAAGTAACAATACTGCTACTGATAGAATATCCCGTCTGTATCTTTCAAGTCATGTAAGGCAATTACTGTGTTAATTTACTGTATATGGCTAAAAGAAGGTCCAGAAAATATCAGTCTTTGTTATGTTTTCCGGCTACTCCATGTATGTTCAGGTGTACTTTTGTGATCTGATGAATGTTCAAATGGAGATCTGTGACCTAGGGGAGATCTTGAACCGTAAGGAGACCTCTGATCCAGTGGTGACCTTGGGCCACTGCCTGAAGCTCTGTGGTCCATTTGCCAGTCTGAGTGGTATCTATAATCTCTGGGAGATTTATGATGGCTGTACTCAGAATAGGAACGGTGGTCTGAATGTATCCTGTGGTCTGAGTGGGAACGGTGATCTGAATGAACCCGGCTGTCTTTTAGACTCCCTTCCAGGCTTGACCTGTGGTCTCTGCTCCTGTAGTCATCCAACTTCCTATGTTTACTGTCACTGTGGTATCTAAAAAATAAGAACTTATTTGTATTGGAGTTACTAGTAACACATCAAGAGCCACAATTATGTTAAGTTGTCAGATCTGTATTAGAGAAAGATCACTTGTTGCAATCCTGTGTCACTCAGAAAATATTGTTTGGTGCTTCCTACAAGCATAACTACAAAAACACAAAGGGAATTCTGACCAGATTTCAAAATTCCTCAAGAAACTCACCTACTCTCTTGTTTGTAATGATCCCAGTCTCTGTGATCTTTTCCATTGCTGAAGGCTGAATAGGGCCTTTTCCTGGAGTCACTTTTCTTGTAAGCATCTCCCTGATGCCTGTCCTTATGGTGATCATGGTATTGTGACAAATGTCTATCAGAGGAGTAGCTGTCCCTGCTACTGTCATCATGGTTTGTATTCTCCTTCAGTCTTTCCACATCTGTTTAATAAAGCAGAGGTTATAAAAGGAAGCATCATAACAGTTCACCTAATTGAAACACAACTTCTACCTGTCAGCTGTAAACCAGTGTTTAAAAGAAACAAGATCTAAATAGCTGAAAATCAAATGCAGTAATGCCAGTGAACAGAAGAAAACCTCAGAATTAAGTGGAAAGCAAGCTAGAATGTAGATGCATAGGACCTGGAAACTGAACTTCTCAACCTCTCAATCCAGTCTATGAAGCTAAGTGTCCAAATGAGCAGTAAGTAGAGGGTTCTTTGAGTAGAGCAATTTTTGACAGAATGGCAGCAACTGCCTCTCTAAGAAGGGATGGACTTAGTATGAGTAACAGTGCTAAAGATACACCTTGTTAGCAAAAGAACTGCAGTGGTGCTCCTAAATACCATGATTGCTGATTTTAAGTCCATGACAATCAGTAACACAAAATGAAAAAAAATCAGTAACACAAAATGAAAAAAAATCACTACATTCCAAAAGGCAGGTGTGGGAACATGTGGGGAAAAAAACAGCCCCTGTAACCAATAACAGACTGTGACTGACTAATAAAGTGCTTTCTTACACCCCAGTAATACTACAACAGCTATGAACAGTCATGGAATTTCCAAGAAGTTTACAGGTTTTAAGTAGACCTCTTGCCCTCTCCAAAATTTAAAACAAAAACTGTTTCTTTATTTTTTTAAAGGACACTCAACCTGGTAAGTACCAGCTTCATTCTGCTGGATTTCACCAGCAAATTAGTGAAGCTTTTCAAATTAGCCTGTCTCTGTGGTGATAGTGTGGTGATTAGCAGTGTGGACAACAGACCCAGGAGACACATGAACTGAAATAAACATGAATACTTAAGGTATTTAACACAAGAATATACTTGAAAGTTTCTTACCTGGATTTCTAGTTACATGTGTATTCACATTGCTGCTAATATTCTGATCGTTGTGCTGCTAAAAAAGACAAATACATTGGTAAATGTACTTACTGGTAAATCCCAAAGTTCATTTGAATACATTGGAAAAATACACTAACATATACTGCAAATACAAATACTACTTGAAGTGTATTTCCATGTTCTTTATAGTCCTCTAAATCTAATAAAAGTTATAATAATTAAAATATATATTTGTGTATTTTGGAAGGATTTGAAAATATTACCTGAGACTCTTGACGTTTTTTGATTGCATGTTTATACAGTTTGTGAAGCTTTCTGGCATCAAATTCTGTAAACTTAGAGACAAAAATCCACAAATTTCTGAAGAAGAAGAAAAGAGAAGCTGTAATTCTTCTTTAAATTTCTTCACATCAGAGTGTGAAGTGCATAGTCAGTAGTACTAATAAGAACTGTTAAATTTTTGTGAAATTTTTATTAAAAACATAGCTATCAGTTTATACATATTGTAAAAACATTGTTTTTTATAATTTTTATAAAAATTTGCTTGAATTCTGAGTATTTACAAGTCTGTAACTAAAAAAATTAAGTACATAAAGGAAGTAAAAATTCTTTCAAACTTGAAATCTCTTACAGCATGAGACATTTGACCAACAAAACCCATTATATTAAACCAACAGCAAGAGAAATTTTCCACAGACTTTGAAAATCTGGTCAAGGCTTTTGAAACCAAGTAAGAACTGTGGAAGAGAATGAAGTCATAGGGAAATAAATCTGTGCCTAATCTGTGCGTGAAGGAACCAAAGAAGAACAAATTAAGTCTTTTGCTGTCAAGATGCCAAAATTCTGAAGAAAATTCTTCCTTCCATGATCACAGGTGAAGTTTTTTCAACAGATACTGATTTTTCTATTTTTGTGAAAATTAGAGGTGGAATGCTTAAAAGAGCCTACAGAATAACAGTGTTCAAAAAGATTTGAAGTGTGGAGGCTCAGGAAGCAACAGTGTGCTTCTTCACTGTGGTTATTTAAACATGGTAATTTCTGTCCAGAAGTCTGCACGAGTAGGCAACCAGTCAATGGTGTGTCTAATGAAACCATTTTAACTTAATATAAACTACATTACTTCTTATCAAATATAGCTGAAATTTTATTTATCTACACGTAATACCACAGCATTATTATACTAACAGCTCTATTACAAGTTTCCGCTTAAAATAGTAGAAGATTTGCCAAAATATTGTAAATATCATGGATCTTGTTTTTGTATCTCAGATCACTTTATCTTCAAGTAAAGGAAGTAAAATCAGCAGAAGCATATTACACTAACAGAATTCTTCAAGAAAATGCAGTACTTAAGAATTTGATACATGTAATCACAGGATGTACCCTCAAGCATAAAGACATTAGGTGAACATTCTGACAAAAGTCAAATTGCTTTAAGAACTTATTAATGAAATACAAGATTATGTATTCTTTTTGGTTCATTTTATAGTGCCACCTGATATATTCCCTCACTTTTAAAGTCCATCTGAGTACATTATGATAAATACATTTATCAAGTCATGGTTAAGACATAATATGTCATTTAATTCTAAAGTACATTTAAAAAAATAAAGAATTCTGCAACTTGGAATCATACATACAACACAATTTCAGAACTGTGTATTTTCAACACCTTTTTTATTAAAAAAAAGAAACGACCTGAAGGTGAAAAATTAGATCTTTAAAGGTAAGAATGGTTTTAACTAAGAACAGTGACAGTGACAAGTCCCCATCATTTGCTGTCAGTGTTAAGCAGAGAAATGTCTCCACCCTCTGGACAAAATGCAGCACTTTGCATCAATGCTTTAAGTCAACCCATTACAGGTCAGAACAACATCTCTTAATAGACTCCTATTTAAAACATTGGAAAGATACAAGAAAGAAAGAACAATAAAGAGGAGAAATAACAAAAACCTATTCTTCTCAATGAAACCAATTGTCAATTTCTCTTTCCCAAGTAAAACACAAGAAAATAACTTACTTTCTCCATTGTTTAATTTGTTCAGGATTTGTGTACTCCTTTAGACATTCAGTAATATGATCCCCAATTTTAATAAGACACTGTCTAGTATGTTCCAGCTGTTCTCTTTCAGAAAGGCCCTTCTCTGGTCGATCCAGCTGTTTCAATGCTGCCTTAACAGGTCTCATTCTTTCTTTGCACTGTAAAATGGAAAAAATCAATGCATCCATTTAAAAGAAAAAAAAATTATTCTAAAGCATGACCCAGCTTTTATTGTGATATATAATCACAGGTGAAGACAATATTGTTAGAAGTCAAATGAAACACAGGACTTCCTCACAGGTCTTAAAAACATTTTATGTTTTCTTTGGAAGATTATCAATCCAATTGGAAGTCACTTCTCTATGAAAGCATTAGACTGTATAAAATGCATGTATCGAGGTGCTAATGTGTGTACCTCAAACACTAGCAGCCGAATACATGTGAGGCCACTGCTGTGGGCTTATATGGCAGGTCAGGGACTGACATGCTGATTTGCATTCCAAGTGTGTAATTTATTAATAAAACTTTGTAAGCTTTTGCAGACCCTCTCACTTTTATTGTTCCTTTGCCTCACAAGTATCCAAGAATTTAGGGTGATGCTTTTCCCTTAAGGGTGGAACACCACACTAGAATTTGAGAAAGCACTGATTTAATATATAGGATTTCTGCGGAAACAGACTTCCTACTACTGTATTTTACAATCAAAACTTTAAGCACAATCATGTAGATTAGACTTTTACAAATGCAATGTCAAAATTAAATGTGAGAGTGTTCAGTACATTTCAATCAAATACTTTCTGCAACCACTAAACTTGGCATTCAACAAAGGATCAAAATTGCTTCCCTGAGCATTTTTTAAACCTTACTCCTATGCAGATACTAGCAGAAGTTAGTAAGTAACTTAGAAGAAGTAAGCTGGTTTTAGTATAGCACCATAAAGGTTGGAAACTATCTCCAAGGATCATTAGACCCAACCTTTCACTGAACACCACCACACCCAGTGAACTATTTCAAGTCCCACATCCAGTTGTTCTTTTGAACACTTCCAGGCATAGTGACTCTATCTCCTCCCTGAGATAGGCTGTTCACTGCTTAGTCATTTTCTCACTGAAGACATACTTCCTTAGGAGGCTTCCTTCAAGCCTCCCCTGAAACAACCTGGGGCTGTTTCTCCTTGTCCTGTCACTGGCTCCCTGGCAAAGACTTGACCCCGATGTGGCTACAACCTCTGATCAGGCAGCTGTAGAGAGAGAAGTCCTCCCTGATCCTCCTTTGGGCTCAAAAACCCCAGCTCCCTCAGCCACTCCTCCTAAGACCTGTGCTCCAGACCCTTCCCCAGCTCCATTCCCTTCTCTGGACTTGCTCCTGCACCAAAATGTCCTTTTTGAACTGAGAGGCCCAGAACTGAACACAGCACTTGAGATGTGGCCACAGAGAATGCCTACGCTAGCCACAGATAAAGGCTGTGCAATCTTGAATTTTTGTATTTTGAATCCAATGTTTTAATAATAAATCCAAACTGGCATGGTTTAAATTGCAGACGCTTGCTTAGTCATACATCAGACTCCAATAGCATGGTAAGCATGACACACATACCCTCCTTGTCATCAAGGGCACAATCAGTTAAGCCTGAACAATATTTCCATTTGAAAGTGCAGTTAAGTATGTTTAATTAGACTGCACCTGACCATGGCATAATGATGAACACGAATCACCTCCTTCCTCCATTCCTCCCTGCTACACACTACCAAACCTAGAAAAAACAAATACCTGGAATAGAATGAAATGGAATATCACTATTACCAGGTAAACATCTAAGGTCAACTCAGAAAAACTGGGGAAGCTGTCCCACTGCCATCTCAAGCCACAAAGCAATTAAGCATCCGGTTTAAGTATTGTACTCTCCACAGATTGAAAAGCTCCTTTTAAAGGAGCTTTTAAAAGGACAGCTTATAGAGTGCAATTCTTAAATAAAGAAGTGATCAGAAACATATGCACATGGAAATCAAATGATTTTCTGTCATTAGCCACACAGACAAATCCACTTGCATCACTCAAGGTCAATGCTGCAAATCACATGTAAGTTACTTGGACTGTTTAGAATAAACCCATGGACAGTACTGCCATACTCATGAGAATCCTACTGTGTTGTCACAGCCAGCACACACAAACAGACCAGACATACCTGGCTGTTAAAAACACAGCTGTTGAAATCTGAATGACAAAACAACCACAGCTGTTCCAAGTAACTCACTGATACTTTTCCATAGGCCTCAGCCAACATATAAAACTTCATATAAATTGTGCTTGTGCATTTTTTTTCTCAAATATTAGTTCTATTCTTATAAGCAGTAGTGATTAAACAGCATTCTTCTGGTGTCAGAGACATTACCTCAGCAAGATATTTCTAAGTGCTTTAGCATTGTTTCTTCCAGTGTTTACCAACTAAAGCCTGCAACACTTCCAAAGGGATGTGCTGAAACCTAGTTTTTCTTGCTATCTTTCAAAGAAGAAAAGCATATTTGATATGGTGAAGCCAAAGACTCCATCAATTCCAATTATGTTTATTCACATCTTCTCTTTAAGAAGCAGGATATACAAGTGATTCTTGAGGATAAATCTTTAGAGCTCATATTCTCAACCTACTAATCCTACAAACTACTGGATAAGTGTTTATATTATCCTGCATAAACACAGCAAAAAAACAAAACTGCTATAACAGAGTCAAAAATTACTTTAGTACGCTGTCAGTAACATTTATTGATCCAAGACTCAGCAAAAGATCACCTGTGTTACTGTGCCAAGTAACAGCATCAAGAACATCAGCAATTGTCCTAATTTAGACTATTAAGTATACACACTAATTTATCAAAAGGGGACTTACCACACTAAAAGTCTTCTGATCTAGCTCTTCAGATTCTTCTGATATAGGAACTGGTTCACTAGATGCAGTAATATGAACTGGAGTATCCAGCAATGGTATTTTTTTAGTTTTTTCCTTATTTTCTGATTTGATTTCATTTATCTATGAACAAGATACAAAAATATTTAAGTATATTTTATTTTGGTCCTGCAATTACAATATATGACAACCCCCATAACTACTTAGTTCTCTTCAATATGTAAGAATAAAATCTACGCTGACATTCAGTGACAGTACATTTTACTTCCTCTGTGAAATGGAAAAGGAAAATGGGAAATGTTTTGCATACATTCAGTGTAATTAAGAGATATATCACTGAAGATGTACTTCCCCATTTCAAATGCCTGTCCTTGTAGTTTCAGGTAGTAAAAATAAAGCTTCAAATGGCATAAAAGACTTTTTAATTAAATGACAACTGATCTGATCTAAAACACTTTTTCATCTCAAAATCATTCACATAACCTGCTGGCCTTCTCTAGCACTATATAACATAAGTAAACCTAGTTACCTTCTCTTCCTTTACTTCTTTTTCTTTCTGTGTGGGTTCTCTTACTTTGTTTTCTCTCTTTTCCTTAATATCCTTTTCTTTCAATTCTTTCTTATCCTCTTTTTCTTTTTTCTCCCTTTTCAAATCCCTCTTATTTTCCTTCTCCTTTGTCTCTCTTTTTTCTTCAGCTTCCTTCTTTATACCGGTATCTGGCTCAGGCATTTCTTCATTTTCTTTTTCTGCTTTAAATTTTTTATGCAGATGTTTCACTGAAACAATCTCATCCTGCAATATGCAAGCATATACGTCACATCAAACTGGGTTCCTATCTATACAAGTTTCACAGCTATCAGATTAGAACACTTTTTATCTGTGCATTTTTTTATTTCTGGATGTAGATTTATCAAATTGCCTCTCAAACAGAACTGAATGCAGTTGGTAAAGAAATATGAGAGCTATGCACTCACTTTCTTGATGTGACAAAGCAAGTACTGATTTGGCAGAGGCAGCAGTTATGAGAAATTGACCATTTAACTTAGAATAGTTTGAATTTGGTCCCTTTAAAGGCTGTTAGACTGAAGAACTGAAATCTAAAAGGAATACCGTCTTGCAAAACTGACCTGACTGGTCAGAACAAACAATGTAAGTAATGGGAGACGTTAGAAGTCCTCTGATCTAATTAGCTTCATCCCAATCCGATATTAAACACTCACAGGAGAAGGTAACAGAATCCCAACTCTGTCTTTTCCAGAACTGTTTGTTCTACTAGGCTTTAAAAAAATATTTAGTTACAGACTCTCCGTTAGGTGCCCATTTAACTGTCTGGAGGTGAAAACAGTATTACTCACTGTCCTTTAAAAATACTCACTGTGAAGATCTGAGATGGAAACTAATATCCTTTCAGACACAGAAAAATACTATAAATAAAGCATTATTATAACATAGGTGGAAGAATCATTATCATGTTTGAGTTTATTTGAACATACCAGAAAGTCACATACAGAAACTGCTTATCTGTTGCATAAAAACAGATGAAAGACTGTCTAGTACAAGTTACTCAAAAGAGGTGTAAAGTTATCAGTCCAACCAGGGTTGTGTTTTAGTGTTTAGGTATCACAGAAACTATCAAAAATCCAATGATTTACAAACTTTGCTGATAATTCTAGCACTAAAATAGATAAGTTCTAAATACTGAAGACAGTATGGAATCTAAGTAGCTAAAGCCAGTTGTTTAGGAAGGTTGTAGTACACAGTCCAGTTTTCAGAAATTGTTATTCAGTGTCCGAAAGTACTGAAGTGATGAGTACCTGCTGTTAAAAGAGAAGACAGCATCCTAGGCAGTTTCCCAAAACATAGTTAAACTGTCAATCAACTGGTGGAAGTGTCTTCTCTTTTGAGTGGAGATGAAAATTAACATTCATTTTTAAAGTAGTCTGAATTAATTTGCTTAGGTTTAGGGTTCAGTTGTCCCCATTAATTTACTGGGAACTGTGGCAACATTTACAGGTCTTAGTCTTACATTCTAGGCAAATTATTGTAGCTATAAATACAAGAAAATCTACACTGAATTTTTATTGTCGGCTTCACATTTTATTCTTCACAGTACAATTTAAATACACACACTGAAAGGGTGTATATACTACTATGTATGTCCTACTATTTTTTCATTTATCACGGGTTTTCTAATGCTAATTTTAACTATGTATTTCTGTAAGTATTTTTACTTTAGAACAAGCTGTCAATTACAATGGCTTGTGTTTGCTTTAAACCAAGTAGAGAGTAGTTCATTAATATATATAGAACTGCAGTGACTTATTTCAACTGCTTTCAAATTAGCTGTGACATGATCCTAAACTTCATCCAAATTTTTTTTCATCCAAATTCATCAAATTTTTATGTCTAGTGATTTTTCTATGTGATACACGACAAAAATAAAAAGACACAACAAAAGCATAATACTAAGATTAATAATGTGAAATAAAAAAAACCCAGCACGGTTAAATAGTCTTTCTGAAAAATGAGAGCACAAGCTTTCATATGCAAACCTTGAAATGTAATTTTTTATGCTGCTCATTCTAATTGAGCTTTTTCTCAGCCTCCATAAAAAACCCTTTACCTTAAGAATCATTATCAGCAGTTGTAACAAATGAGCAAAACCCAGCAGTTTTACAACTGTGATTTGCACTTCAAGTAAATACAGTGCTAATGACCTCAAAAGATTGTTGAAACTGAGCAGTATCACTAGTAATTAGACATTTTTGTAACAATTTGGAAAACTCATAATTCCAAATTTACTACTTTATCATTAAATTGAAATAGATACGGTCTTCCATGTGCTTGTACTGATGTAACATCAACTGTAATGGCCACAGGAAAAGCGTAACATTGAAGTGTTTTAACTTTATTAAGCTGAGCAGAAGATTAAATACAAATTGACACTAACAGGAAGAACTGAATAGACATCTTTATTGCGTGGAAGATACTCACCTTGTTATTCTCATCATCATCTTCATCAGATTTTTCTGAGGGTTGGGGTGAAGAATCACTTTTTATTTCTTCTTTTAATTTTGCAGCCTTTAGCACCTTATTCTTCTTAGTTCTTGTTTTCCTCCTCTTTGAATTGCCCTGAATGCAAATTGATCTCTTTAATCGTGTCAACTGACAAGCATCTTTCAACTGTATTTGCAAAGTAAGATTTGGTTTTACATCAGAGAGAGTTCCTTTTATTTTATTTATTACCACTAATGACCACCACTTTACTCAGGATTGGAGACAGAGCTTAGTGCAACAGTAGAGAATACACACAAATAGTAAGAGAATAGTACAGCATGAAACTTGCAATTAATGTCCAGAATTCGTCTTATGTACTGCCTTCAGCAATAGAGTAATACTACACAAATAAAAAGTGCAGAACTAAAAAATGAAAAGGATCAGGTAACATGCCCATAAGGATATTGTTTTACCTTTGTAATGAATGCCACATTTTACTTACTGCTCCAGCAAGCCTTTGTGCTTCCTTCCTTGCAAGGTCTTTATTCAGTAATTTAATGAGGTAGTCTGCACGGGTCTGTAACTGCTTTGCCTGGGGTTTCTTATCTGGATCATCAGGCAAAATCTGAGGAGAAAATGATAGCATCACTGTTGTGAGTATAGATTATCAACTTTAGAAGTTAGCCTGGAGCACACAGAACAGAAAAAGCTGTGCGAAAGGACATGGTAAACAATCCACTGCAATGATACCTAGTAAATATGTCAGAATGTTTAAAGCAAAGGAAATTTCTTAAAAGTTCTCATTTCTCTCCAGTGAAACCAATGCAGAGCCTTAGAAATTGCCTGAGAGTTTAAAATGAACTCAAGAAACCAGCCTCAGATTTCTGTCTCCACCCTGATATTTCATCTAAGAAAATCCAGGCACCTGTACCAGTCAGTCACGTAACTCCTGGTTCTGACTTATTCATCTTCTAAATGCAGCAGCCAAGAATATAAACACGTGGTTTCAAAAGCCAGACAAAATAATGAAAGGCAGGAGTAGGCATCATTATTAAAAAAATTTGGACACAAACCTAGCTCCTCAAATTCCAAAGCTATAGGTTGTTGGCACTGTCACAAAGTTTACCTCACCTCATACTTCTCAGTATTTGCTGCTGCTATTGCTAAGAAGCTATTGCACTAATTCTAGTACAGCCACTCTCAATGTTGGGAGTGGAAGACAGCTTCAGCTGAAGAATATGTCGATTAAGTGGGGATGGAGAAAATAAATCTCTAGAAAAACTTCCCTTCTCAAAAGATCGAGAATACAAAATTAACAAAATCAGAACATCTGAAATAAAGGAAAAGGACTGAAAAAAAATCAAATGACACAGGGCCAACCATGTGAGAATATGGAAACACAAGTGATTGCAAGAATGCATGCTTCAAAATACTCAAGACCCCAAAATGTAGTAATATACCACGAGAAGAATATGAAGCATGTATGAAGTACAACTGATGTATAACATTTCTGCAATTTCATTTATCATAAAATAAGCTCTTTTAGTAATGCTACTTAGCAGCATCAATACCTAAGCAAATTGTCCTTGATAAACTATTGTAGATGACATACCTTCTGTGTCAAACTGAGATCAGGATCCATTTTTATCATTTCCCAGCTGCCATAACCATATTCATAGATGCCTATTAACAAATTGGAATCATCTTCCTTACCCCAATCTATATCAAAATGGGCAGCCTTAGTGTGGCATGGGATGACATATCTAGAAGAAATATATTAGAAAGACAAATCATGATTTTTACATCTGAAACTTAGTAAAGGGGGAAGGGAACATACTAAAAAGTAATGTAACTAGATTTATTTGCTCTGCTAAGATGCTGGTATATTTAAGAAATTAATACAAATATTTATAATAATATTTTATTAGTATTTTTATAAAAAGTTACTGAAATCAGCACTGGAATGTGTTTTAAAGCTGATACAAGACTAAAATATGAAGAACAGATATCTGTCTGTAGCCATGAGCTGTGTAACAGAATTGGCTAGCCATGAATAAAAGCAAAAATCATCATCCAAATGTTCTAACTAAGTGGATAATTTAGGAACTGCAATACACAAGGTGGCAAGTTTAGAGAGTGGGAACAACTACTGCACTTTGATACCCCTCTCAAGCAGAGATGACACATTCAGCTCCACAGCAAGCCTCAGTTTTAGTCCTAATTATTGGTAGTAACTGAATACAATTAACAAGTTAAAGCTGCCACTGGCTTCTGTAACAGCCATAACTTCTGGCAAATGAAAAAAAACCTAAGTACAGCTGTGGAGCAGGTTACCACTGCTAGCTCTTAAAGGGCCTAGAGGGACAATGCTTTATTTTAATAGAGTGTTTGAGTTACAAAAGCTAGTAAGACTTGAAAAGTTTTCTGCATTACTGCTCCTTAAAAAAATATAAAAAATCAGTACCTTTTTCTTTCTTCTGGATCTGAAGGAATGGATTTGTGCAATGGCGCCAATTCTTCCTCATGAGAGATGACTAACTTTGCATTTACTTGCACTCCTGAGATTCGGAATGTTGGGCCTTTAACTTTTCCAAGTCTACCTCCTTAAAATAAATGACAAAGGTATTAAAATATTTACCTTTACAAGTAACATCAGAAAAATGTAAAGAAAACAATTATATCACATCAGTTTTTCTTGACCAAATGCTTGAATTAAATGCTTCAGAACTAAAAAGCTCCTACATAACAGGAGTACTTCTAAATTTAACAGCAAATAAAAAACCTACTGCACTTTTCAGTGGCAAGTCATACAGAAAGAGGAAAAAATAATCTTACTATAACCCTGTTTTTTTTAAATCATCCACTACACAACCCCACCATTTTTGTTCGTATTTCCCAACAAAACTGTTTTCTGTTATGACCAGAGTGCAAGAGTAATTCATTCCTCTTGACATTTTTCACTGTTCCCTCAAGCCCCCTGAATACTGTACCTGCTCGCTCTTGTCCAGATGAATTATCCTTTAAGGCTTTAATACATCCGTTATGTACAAGCTCTCCCAAACGTCTCAGATCTGTCTCTGATTTATCAACTAGCTCAGCATCTCTAGCTACAGCATCTAACCTGTAATAAAAAAAATAGTCATTTTTTGAAACTCTGAAAATTTGGCAGTTGTGAATGATTCCTTCAGACTTCAAAACTAAAGAAAAGATCACATAATTTATCAGTCACCAGGATTTCTACTTGGTGTAAAATTTTGATCCAAGAGAAAAAGCCCCAAATGATTCAGGTATGAGAACAATAAAACAAGAATTGTAAAGAACCCTACCCTAGTGTTACATTATTGCACATTTCTTTAGAAAAGAAAAGGAACCATTAAATCATATATACATATATATATATATATATTTCTCATATGATCATATGCACTATAAGTATTTCTAAGGATTAGTATTTTTAAGAATGGGAAGTTTTTCTTAAAATAGGACTAATGAAAGAAGCTTAAAAATGACAGTTGACAATAGGTAAAATGCAAAATTAACTTTGACAGTCAGAGTGGATAAACTGATAGGCTTTCAATAGGCTTATCAAATGTGACAAGTGAATGATTATTACCAATGAAGATTAAACAAGTCAGCAGATAAATATAAAGGAATCATCCTTCCAAATGGCAAGGTCTGTTGTGTGGCTGTCTGCACACACACCATACATGAAAAAATGGAAGATATTACACTGAAGTCACACTATATTCAAGATGATGTACCTCCCCTACTGCCTAAAGTTTCATGGTACATTCTGATTTTTGTAAAAAAGAGATTCCAAGTTGCCACACAAATAAGAATCAAACAACTTTACCTCTCAAGAGGGCCACCAAATTTCTTGTAACTCTTGATAAACCTAGTAACAGAAAATAATTTTGCCATTTAAATATATACTTAACAAACAGCATTTGTTTAAAAGTTGTATTGATACACTTGTTAATCTTAGTATAATGCTATGCGGACAATGGGAATAAAAAACGTAGAGAGAGCAGATTAGCTTCATATATTCAGATAACTCAAAATCATTTTATGGGTTTAAGAACTGATAAAAATAAAACAATAAAGATACAATTTATTTCAGAAATTACTTTATTAATTTCACAAGACTGAGAATTCCACAGCTGTATGTACCTAGAAATGAAAACTGAATGTGGATTTACAGTAAATTAAGATTTCAGGCATTATGTTATGTGTAGTTATACAGTTATTAAAAAGAGCAATCTCCAACAGGCAATCGGAACATTTTGGAAAATGACATGAAAGATACTTTCTATTGAAATATCTAAGCAATGGAAAGAAACTATAGATACTTGGAGGAGAAAGGAAATTAAATAAAGTAAAAATAAATAAATAAAAAGAAGAAACAAAACTTCCTAAACAATGAAATTACTTGTGCAAGCACAAGAACAGCCTTTAAAAAAGTATCCATCTGCCTTGCTGTTGGATGAGATAGAAAGCCAAAAAGGATCTTTGAAGTAACTCCTCTAAAAAAATACTCTGAAACTTTACAGCATTTTAGAGAAACATGCATACTTAAATTTTAGAAGCAAAGTAGCATTTCACAACCCAAAAATGTCAACCAAAAATAATTCCTCCTTCTTCTGCCAAAACAATACTTCAGCAAATAATTAGCATATACAGAAGGGACTAATGATAGCACAAGCTTCAAACAGGATTTTTAGTCTTCTTAGTTTTAAAAAAAGCAGGATATAAAAATTCAATTATAGTACCAAGAAGTTTAAAAAGAAAACAAAATCCAATCACATGCTTTCATTTGTCACGAAATAGATCTTCTTTCAGCACCACAGGTTTTAGATAAATTGATGGAAATCAGATTATTCTGCTTGTCTCTTTGTAAAATCACTGTCAGTAATCATCCAGTGGAATTACTCTCTTCAAAGGGTGCAGGAACTAAAAAATTTAAAACCAATCATAAATATTTTTCAAACCTAATTTTATACCTCATTAAAACGGATTCAAATTCTTGTTATAAATTCTTGCTTGTTCACTGTGTCAGCACCACAAGGTAAAAACATTAAATTCCTAGAATAAAAATATTTCAAGCAACTTCAGGCAAAATAGATTACCAACTGTAGTTTTGAGACAAATAAAAACATTATTAATAAAAATAATTGTAATTTCTTGCCCCTTTAAATATGCATGTCCTCTCATATCTTACCGCCTGATCTCTGCATCACTAAATCCTTTAATATTTTCTCGAGGAATAGTTCGTGGTCTTCCACGTTTTTTCGGCCTTTTTCTTTCTGAGATAGAGTCACTATCAGATCCAGAGTATCTTCTACTCCTACTGCGCCTCCCTTCGCTGCCATTGAAGCTAATCTGGAATTCCAGAGCAAACAAGCTATGTAAGTAACAAATATAATCAAGTTTTACCTGCTCTGCCAAAAAAATGCATCCAGAAAATGAAAAAAACAACCCCAAACCCCAAAAGCAACACAGTCAGTAAGAAACAAGAGACACCTGTTTTGCACAGTTTCTCATCCTCGGAAGCATATATATTTCTTCAAGTTCTTTTTGTCTTTCCTCCTCTTCTATTCTTCGCCTCTGGACCTCTGGAATGATTTCTTCCCAATTTCTCGAATTTCTTTCTGGTTCCAACTCAATATCATCTTCATCCATATTGGAGAAGTTGGCGACCTTGTACATCGAAATGTAAATACTTTCATCAAGTCAATACTTAAACAATTCAAAGAAGACTTACAGACTTAACTACTACTTTAGGAAAACAAAGTTAGACGCCATATTTTATACGTTTATACGTATAATATTCACATATTTTACCTATTTATATATATGCCATTCTTTCATAAATATAAAATTTATAAATACAAAATGTTTCATGAAACAGTCTGTAATGAAAGTACTTTTATTCATTTAGGAAAGACAGACTCCTTTCAGCATGGGATATGATGAGATATAAGGCGAATCATGCCACTCACACCTGATTTAATGTGAAACTATACTAACATAAAACTAACCAAACATTAATACCATTCAGGTATCAAAATATGTTGTGAATGAGTGATTAGCAGGAGAGCTACTTAATAATATCCCGAACTAAACAAATATATCATGCTCTGCATTTTTATTTTTTTTTTTCCACACATAGTATGTTTAACTGATAACATTTAAAAATACCTAGCATTCCAAGTCTACTTTGGGGCTATAAGCAACTTGGAGAAATGATCAGCTAAGAATCACAAAGAATATATTGCATTTAATGATACTATAGCTGCTTAATAACAAAGGCAGTAAATAAAACACAAAATCAAAATTCTAATATTTTACACATTTATAAATACATCTCATTTTATTATCAAAATACATAATGTATTTTTAATTCTTTATAATGATGGTAAAGTACCATGTATAAGCAAAAAACCTTTTACTATGAAGTGATACAGAGCTGACTGACTGAAGTACCTATTTATGAAGAATGAAGAGATAGCTACACAGAAGATAAATATTTCTGTTTAAAAAGGAAGTATAATTATGGCAGGAAGCAGACCCATACCTTGAACTGTGAAAGCAACTCATCTCCTACAGTTAACGGACCTGGCTCATTTTCCCGAGTTTCAGCCCTCTTCAATATTTCATCTATGTCCATTTCCTGAGGATAAAAAAAAAGAAGTTTCTCTTTACAATTAAATAATTCATACATATTTTCACCTGTTTTATCTACCTAGTCCAGAAGTGCTACTTACTTGAGGCTCCTGTTCTTCTCCTTCAGGTTCTTTAAAAAGTTCCTCAGCACCAAACTTCAAAATTGCTGACAACTCCTCCTTATTAAAAGGTGTTGAGCTGAAATAAATGATGTTTCAGGAAACACATTTTAACTTACTAACTTGGAAAAGTTCTCTATAATCATGGGTCAATTAAGTTTTGTTTTTACTGTTAAACTCTTCATATATTTGAGATACATTTTTAATATGCCAATAAAAATCTACAAAGACTCTGCATCTTGTGTTTTGCCTTTCATTTACAAGTGAAATATTCTTAAGGGTAAGTTGGTATAAAAACAAATACAAGGTACCTTGAAGGAGTAGAGCCTGTATGCAACACAGTTTTCCCTGTAGTGTCCATTCTCTGAATTACTAAATGATCTAACACCATCTTTTTCTTGGCTCGTTCAAGAATATCTTCTTCTACCGATCCTTTTGTGACTAGTCGATAAATATTAACCTATGTGTATTTAAAAATAAAAAAAATTAAAAGTAGAAATCTCAGTCTTCATTACTTTACTTGATTTTTTTCATGGGCTTCAAATATGAAATACTACTTTAATCACATTACCACAGTCTTTAGAGAAACGTTTTTCTTTATAAAATTCAGTTATTCTTGGCACAAGTGTTGCCAGAGGCAATGTCATACTTCTAACTATTACTGTATCTCTTCTGTAAGAAGGAAACAATCCTGCTGAGAACTAGAACATTTAGGCACCATGTGCCTGATGTTATTGTATAGAATGACATTATACCAATGAATGTAAGACAGACAACTCCACAACTCTTCTCCGACTCCCACTCAAGTATCACAGCTGCCATATTATTTCTTCCTGTACGGAGACTTAGGAAAAAATGAGCATTACTGACATTTCTGAACATACACAGAAAGTATTGTTATTCTCATAAATACATGAGGACTGAATGGTGCTGACAGAGAGTGGATAGCTGATGTACAGAACTGTCCTTCAGGTCTGAAGCTTAAACTGAGTGTGTTTACCTGTTTCTTCTGTCCAATTCTATGTGCTCTAGCCTGTGCTTGCAGATCGTTCTGTGGATTCCAGTCAGAATCAAATATAACCACAGTATCAGCAGATGCCAGGTTGATACCTAATCCTCCAGCTCTAGTAGACAGTAAAAAGCAGAAGTCCTGAAATCATAAAGTAGGAAATAGTTTTATATACAATACTTGTAATATTCCTAAAGGAACCAATATACTTTATGGAGTTTGTGGTGCAGACTGCAAAATCATATACTACTAAATCCTTAACTGCGCTATGCTTAAAGCCTCTTTCAATAGAAAGCAAACACAGATTACCAATTTCTTTCATGATGTTACTGACTTCTCACCACTTTAAAGAAAGCAGTATGCTAGATGAGGATCACTGAGCAAGACATCCTGACAAAACCAGACTGGCTAAAAACTATCAAATCTTACTGTCAAAGCCTTTAATGTAACAGAAACTGTCTCTCACCCTCCCTGCCCCAAGACCTGGAAGACTAAACACTCATGTCAGAGCAGGGAAAGCACTTGAGTCTACACCTAATTGATTAAGAGACAGGCAAAAACCTTCTGCCAAGTTCAATGCTGTTCAGCTTATTCATAAGCAATATGAAAATGGGTAAGCAGCGAGAAGAAAAAACCCCATAGGCAATATAAAATTATTGACTCAGTCTTTCATAACTAGGAAAGACTGTAGAAGGATATTGAGACATGCAAGAAACCAATGTATGAAATCCAAGCTAAAGTAAAGCAGGTTAAAAAACCCCAAACAAACCAAATTTTCAGTACAGTTACAGGAAACAGCAAGCATTACAATACGGAAACAGCCCTGAGAATTGTGTTAAAGATTTCCAGGTAGCCCTCAGTTCAGTAATACAAAAACTATACAAAATCCCCTCAAAATAATATGAAATTTTAGGAAATAGAAAACTGTGAGCATTCTTGTTCTTGCTGTACAAATGCAGAGCTTGCCTCAATTTTAGAAATGCATGGTTTAAATTCCTCTTCATCTCAAAAAATGTACAGTGTAACTGCTAAGATTTCAGAAAATGTCAACAATGGCTATGAAAGAAATTTGAAAGAGAGTTAGCTTTTGTATTTAACATGGAGTTCAGTCCTTCTCCCTCCACAAAGCAGAAACAAGCTCAGCAACAACCAATAAATGCTATCCTTGAATACCAATTAAACCAAACAAACTAAACCTCAAAATCAATGACTGACCAACCAACCAACCTCCCATCCCCCAAATATGAGAGTGTAGGACAAAAGATTTAAACTGATCCAAAGATATGCAATGATTTGCATAATAGGAGTGCTAAATAAAGTATAAATATTCCAGTTCAGAATCTAAAGAAATGCAACAGATGCCTACATACTCACAGGTTGCTTACAAAGAATTGCTAGAAATCAGTACCTTACTATTTCTTCCATGGCATGTAACAGGTGGCAACAAATGAAGATAAAAGGTATTGTATTTGACACAAGTAAAATATGATTGTTCATGCAAGGATATATGAAGTTAGTTCCACCCATTGCCAATGGCTTTTTGGATGCTAACTGCTTAAGTTCAGCACTCTTGTAAACGTTATTAAATTCTACAGAGGAAAAAAGTTGGGGTTAAAATTCTGCAGCATTTACAGAGCAATCAGCTACCATTTTCCTGATCTACGTGTTTTCTACTTAACCTTTTCTTAAAAAAAGGATTATATAAACCTTATACACTAGGCCGCAACAATGAATTTCCAACCTTACTGATACAATCCTCACTTTTTTCAGTCATCCTTTTTTGTGCAGTGTCTTTTTGTACTTCTTGGGAAGAAATAAAACAGATTCCTCAGGAAAAAAAATTACCATACCTCTGATCCTTCTGCATTAAAATGATCCAGTGCTTGTTTCCTCAATTCCCCTTTTATCGATCCATCAAGTCTCTAAAGAGATTGAGAAATACAGTTAAAAGGTATTTTTTATACTATATTCAATAGCAGAGCAACTTCGATTGTCAGCTGCCAAAACTTTTGTGTGAAGGGAAACAAAACAGCTCATGTAATTTTTAATCCATCTGTTTAACTTCAAAGTAACATTCATCACAGAGCCACTCCCTTTCTAGAAAAAGAAGATATTTTCTTCCACGTTTTTTTAATCAAAGGGGTAAAAGTCACATAATCACAAACAAAACTGAAAGGGACTTCCAAGGGTCATCTTGTCTAAATCCCCTACTCTGCCAGGGACAGCTAAAGCATGTTGCCCAAGGTCATGTCCAAGTAGCTTCTGGACCTCAACAAGAGACAGAAATTTCATAACCTCTGGACAGCCTGTTCCATCCAGTGTTTTCATACCCTCACAGTAAAGAAAAAAAAAAAGATTAATATTCAAGATCAAAGCTTCTTAGCTGCTATTACCAGCAAGTTTTTTACCTGAAATGGGAATTGACGATATTTCAGATATTCTGCCAGGATGTCCAGCATCCTTACCATCTGTGAGAAAATCAGGACTCTGTTGCCACGTTCTCTCAGACGAATCAGTAGCTTGTCAAGAAGGATTAGTTTCCCGCTGCTACGTATTAAATGCTACAAAATCCAAGAAACATACGTTGCAAAATAAATTAATCTCAACACTAATGCACACTGGGATATGTTGGACATTAATCTAAGGCTTCCTTTTCTTTCTATTACTGTGGGCAGAAAAAAGGCAAATTCTGACATTCCTAAAGAATTTTACAGTTTAAAACATCCATACAATAATAGGTAATTAAAACTGTGCATATTTATTTAGTCTATTCTCTGTCAATTATTCAGTTCCAATTAAGAATCAGAAAATACTTCACTGTAAAAACCCAATTATGCACATTCTGTGAAAATCTGTTTTTCCTTGATACACTTCAATAAGAACTAATAAACTGCCAAGGCACTATAAAATCCTGTGAAAACTTTTTTCTTTTTTTAATTAAAAAAGTGGCATTACCTGTAAGGCCTCCTGTTTATTATAGAATTCATTATCATCTGGTGGTTTAATGAGGTAGCAATGGTTGCAACACTTCTTGAGTTCCATCATGATGTTCAAAAAGCCTGAGGTACTGCCTTTTGAACCTTTGCTAAGGGCTTTGTAATTCCTGGTTAAAATCCACCTGTGAAATAAGATGTACAATATTAGTAACTTTTAACCATATGTGTAAGTAAGGCATATGTAAGCTGTCAAAATAGGAACAAGCTAAAGAAAAAAAGCATTTCCCAAGAAAGCATCTTAACACATCAAACAAAAGAAACTACATAAACAGACATTACACCAATGTAATTCCTGAGCCCTTGCTTCACAAAATTTTATTGCTGTGAAACCCTGTAGAAGCCTCAACTTACATACAGTATACAAACCACTGTAATTCAGCGAATTGTACATAGACATATCACTGAAACAGCAGAACACACAAAGAGCTGGTACATACTTGTAATATTGTTTCTGCAACGCGCTCATTTCCATCCTCAGAATTTGCTCAACTTTAGCAGGTAAAGACTTTTCTACATCTTTTTTAACTCTCCTCAGCAGAAATGGTTCAAGTTCTTTGTGAAGACTTGCATAACCATACTCTCTCCCTTTGCCATGCTCCTCTTCAAAATCTTCCCATGAGGAAAACCTTCAACATAATAAAGTATAAGCACAAAACAGTGACATGCTATGAACAACCTGATGAAACTCAGGAAGAATAGTAACACATATACAGAACATGTATACAAAGACCACAGAAATACATATATGTTTAGATTTCTTCCCCACCTCCCTTCTCTTTTATCAAATTTCTGAATTTTCATCTCCCAAGAAATCCCAGATATTGTGCCTGTAAACAGAGGAATGGAGTTTTCTAAAAATGTATACAGAATGAAAACTTCTGATTCCACAAAGGAAATGCAATGTTTTTCTTTTTCTGCAAGCCACTTGTCCAGATGGTTGCAGAAATTTCAGAAAATTCTGTTATTGTATTTTAACAAGACAGCATAAAAAGCCATCTCCATGTTTAGAGGGTGTGCAGGAGAACAAGAATATATTGAAAACGTGTCTTGCAGCTTGTATGGTCTAGCTGATGTGTAGCTATTGTCTTCACAGACTTGGATAATGGAGTTCATGATCAAACAAATGAATAATGGCTACCCAACCTCAGTGGCTTTGCTGGCAATGTTCTCAGGAAAATCATAGCTCAAACTAAATAGAGCTATGGTGCTTGGCATTTACAAGATGTCTGAGACGAACACGTGCTCCAGTTTATCTTAGGTTTAAACAAGTCAGTACAAAATCAGGTCAATGCAATAAGCTTACCATATGCAAAACACACAGGAAAACCAGCTATCTGATTGAATTACAGAATATTTATAATCTTAACACAAATTTGTTTTTATTAATAGTACTAATACAAGAAAGATTCCATTCTTCTTCCCCCAGAGCAAATCTATATGGTTTTTCTCTCAGGCTAAGACAAAATCTTTTTTCCAGGTTCTGACCCACACATCAATCCATTACTTTTGAGCACTGCTAAAATGGGAAAAGGTGACATTTGCTGCCAGCATTACTTATCTAAAGCAGCATGAAAAGACATATGCATTTACTTTATATAGGATATTTAAGCAATCTTTCAGTACAATTCCCTACATCTACTGATTCTCACATCATTACTCTACTTTGCTGTAACAAACTGTAACAAAAATCTCTTTCTTACTTATCTGGCATGATGAAGTGCAGTAAAGACCAAAGCTCTTTGAGAGAGTTTTGCAGAGGGGTTCCAGTAATAAGAAGACGATGGTTAGACTTAAAGTCTATTAAAGTTTTGTACAGGAGAGAGTCGTCATTTTTTAAACGATGAGCTTCATCAACTCCTATGAATGCCCAATTCAGACCACCAAGGAATGACTTGGAAAGAAATGGAGAAGGTGTGAAACATGATTCAAATTATCACATTCAGTGATTTCCCACATTATATAATCAAGCTATAAACCCAATCACTGCTTGGTTTATTGTAATAAAATAATAGCTATACGTTTTAGTGCTAATTATGGCTTTTACATTTGCCAGGTTCAATGAAAAGCCGTGTAGTCATCCTAACATAGCATAAATTAAATTTATTATTTTAAAAAAATGCACAGAAATCTGAAGCACATTTTTTTTCCATGGCAAAGGAAAAAAAAAATCATTATTGACTTCCTCCCATACAAACAAATGAAGTAAACAAAGTCAAGTGTTTCCTCAATTTCCACATACTCTTAGAAGGATCAACAGTAACTCTGTGTGCTATCACTACAAAGAGAGTAATAATAGATGTACACATATTCTGTATGCACAGTATCACAGAAAAACTATATGGGACATCCTAGTTGTGAATCATATTTGGGACTAAGGACTGGGTTCTGTTTCAGTTCCTTGATGGCAGTCTGCAAAGAAGTAGAGCACGAAGTTGTAATGATCATTACAGTAATGAAACTCTCAAGCAAAGTGCAGAAAATTAAGCGTTACCCACCTCACAAAATGGGAAAAGGCTGAAAAGCCTCACCACACATATGTAAAAACCAAAAGTGCTTAAAATAAAAAAAGCCCCGCCCAGCCCCCCAAAAAAACCAAAATCCCAAACTCCATACTGCTGCACTTCTGAGAATAAAAACTATCAGGCTCTACATAAATTTAATGGACCATAAATTAAACACACCCAAGTCTAACGAGAATTCTATACGGGGGAAATTATTTTTGTCTCCCCACAGAAGGGCAATTACCTTATCCTTTAGCAAAATTTCATATGTTGTTAAGAGTATGTTAAATTTCAATCGTTTGGTCTGTGGATGCATCCATTCGTGAGTTCTTATCTATGAAAAGAAACAAGTAAACTATAAGCTGCAGAAAAAAGCTCGTGCTGACTGGAATAAATTTAAATACTGCAATAATGCAGGTATTTAATGGCACAAAACAATATGATAATGAAAAAGAAGGACAACACACACATATGTAACATTTATATATATTAATAGATATATACATATTAAAATATATACATTTAATATATAAATATATATGCATACATATACCCACTATATATACACGTACACATATATAACATAGAAGAATTTTTTACTTTAATGGGTAAGACTACTAACATTAACAAACAAACAACTTCTCAGGAAATAAAATAAGACCATGACTAGGTTTCTTACATATTTATTTTCAATTATATCCATGTAAATAATCACATGGCAGAAGATAGCTGGTTTTCAAACGCAAGACAAAATTTTTAATACTGTTCACTATTAAGCAGAAAGGAAATTTGTCACACACATTTACATGAGATCAAAATCCAAGCTTTCAATTCACATTTTGAAGACATAGGGCTTCAGCAAATATTTGCTCAGTCCCAAACAAAATATTTGAGACATGCAGACAATAAGAACATGAAGTATGTCTTGTTCACATTATGTACAATATGTACAAGCCTTTCCAAAGACAAGGAGAAATACTCACCATATTTCTACTAGTTATGTCTCCTAAGTAAACTACAGCATTCATCTGAGGAGCCCAGGTTTGAATCTCTCTTTGCCATGATGTCAAGGTAGAAAGTGGTACAACCAACAAGAAAGGCCCATACAATTGATGCTCGTGAAACAGATAGTTCAGAAAAGAAATTGTTTGTATTGTTTTACCCAGACCCATTTCATCTGCGAGAATACAGCTATTCCCTCTAAAACAAGAGAAAAAAAAAAAAGCAAGCAAGCTATTTAGGGGAGGTGTGGATATAGGGAAGGTTTGGATAAAAAGAAATTATCATCTTTTGAGTACAAAACCTACCCATGAAAATTTTCAAGACTTTGCTACTATATATTTTGATGAAACTTATATACATTGTTTTTCCATAAAAAGATTTCCAATTCCTCCTACGCACTTAAATCAACAAAAAGGTTGTAAGCAGTCTCCTCCCTAGACTAATTTTAAAAGTTTAACACTAATGTTGACATTCCAAAAATGTTTGTTTGGATTTTCCCATTTTACTGGTTTGGGTTTGTTGGTTGTTTTAAAACTGTGACTTACTCCATTGAAACTAAAAGCAAAGTAATGACACAGCTTAGCTGGTTTTTGTTGAGAACAGCCACAGAATGGTAATTTTTGGTACTACTTACATCAAAACCAGTTCCTAAAGACCTCTATTTTGAGCTTACTGTATGAAAGTCTCCAACTTAAAAAAAAAACAAAAAAAAAAAAAAGAAAAAAAACATTTTAATACTTTACAAATGCTTGCAATTTGAGACTACTTACTTGCACCATGAGTGAGCAAGCCAATTCAACCCATTTAACTGATAATCTCTTAACTCTAAATTTTCGGGTCCTCCAATGTAAGATGGTTGCTTTTTCAGTGCAACAAACCGTGGCCTTTGCTTTAGAACCTGAGAAAAGCAAATTGATCATCAGTCAATCATTGAACTGTAACTGACTGAAACTGCCAAAAGATCTTCCCCCATAGAAAAGGTAATAGGAGGCATTTACTAGGCCATTAACTCTAGTTTTTATCCATCAATATAATCAAGGCCATAGAAAACCACCAAAGTAATTTGCAATTTGAAACTAGTTTGATTGCTGATCTAAATGACACAACATGAGTGACATTAACTCACTCAAAGTTTTCTTTTAACTACAACACTTAACAAACACACTTCTGAATGCTAGTAAAAATTCAGGGGACTGGCATCTACAAAACCTACTCTCAGCAGTGATATTGCCTATACATCTCACTATACATATCATCATTGGTAATTTCAAAATACCAATTTCAAAAAAAATTCATAATATGTATTTGATATGTGAATAAATAAATAAATAAAATCACGTTTTTACTATTGCAACTGATGCGGTAGCTTGAACTTGGCCAGGAGCCAAGCTGCCACCCAACTGCTTACTCACTTCCCACCCTAGAAGGACAAGAGAGAGAAATGAAAAGGCAAAAGAAAAAAATTTTGAGTCAAAATAAGGAGTGTACTAGGTGAAGGAAAAACACCTACCCAATCAAAACAAAAAAGCACATAGAAAAAAACCCAAAAGTGACAGAACGTGAGCCACACATCAATTCACCAGCAGACTGATGACCAGCAAATCTCCAGGCAGCCCCTGCTCAGCCCACCCAATTTATTGTTCAGTAAGACACTAAATGGCACCAAGTACCTTTCTGGTCAGCTGGGATTCAGCTGTTACTGGTGTGTTCCCTCCCAGCCTACTCACGGTGGGGCTAACAAACAGGACACAGAGAAAGCACTGTGCAAGTGTTCAGCAGCAACCAATATGTGTTACCAAAACCATTTAGGTCACAAATCTGAACCACAGACTGTAGAGGCTGCTATGAAGAAAATTAACCCTACCCCAGTCAGACCCGGTACAACTGATTATAAATCCACTGCAAATTACCTACTCACCTTGCAATCTTTAAAGGGAGTGGTCTTGGATTGATTTCTGCTGAAGTACTCGTCAATGCGTGCCTGAAACTTTTTGGCAATGAGAGCTCCATCTTCCCAGCTGCATTCAGAGTAAGGCAGACCCTGCCACTTACAATAGTAGTCTGGATAACCAGCAGCTGATTTCTGATTTGAATGAGCTGTAAAAATGCACCAGATATCTGATCAGCATTTTACTTCTACAGTGTAGAAAAACATTCATTTTAGGTAAAAATACAAGAGAAGCTAGACAGCCTAGCTAGACAGCTAGATCCATACAGACAGCCTGACAGCTCTTCTCTTTACCTGAAGTTTTGTTCCGGATTTAAAAGTTTGTGATATCAATATTTTACATTTCTTAACTACAAATACAAGAGCACTGAGAACATTCAGAATCCCTGACATTGATTTCTGTCCATAAGTTTGTAACATACCAATTATTCTTTCCACTATCTGGTATTGTTTATGTAGATCATCTGTAAGCTCCTGCTGGCAGTTGTAATATTCCACATCTTCTGGAGAAGCGTTTTTCAGCCTGGAGTGAGAATTAAAATTTACAACACTTATTACACCATATACTTCTAAAACTAAGAAAATTCAGCAGCTCTATAGCTCTGAATGTAATCATGCCATGAATCTTTCCTGGAAAACTTTTTGGAAGGAGCAACTTAAAAATCCCTACCACAAAACAGCTGTGTCTGGATTAAGTGCCTCATCATTAATGACTGAAAATACTTATTGCTGAAATTAAGTATTCTCCATTAGTTGCTTGACTACAACTGGTACCTGTAGTAGCTGGGTCTCTGGGTAAGCAGTACACTTTACAGTTATTTTCATGGAATAGCAGTCAGAGTGGCTCACTCTGTAAGAATCCATCTAATGATTAGTTGCTAAAAATCCCACCAGCGTTCATTGATTACATTAAACATACTAATAAAACTGGACACCAAAGACATGACTTTAAAATGTGTGTATTTCTTCATGTTTTTGTTCTCAAGGTTCAACCTCAGGTTTCAGCGAAGAAAGCTGAATTTTTCAAAGGAACGTGAAATGGCTAATGCACCAAGAAAACATTGATCCTTGCAGCAATTCCTGAAGAATTCCAATCAAAGTATAATGGAAAAATTACTAAAAGCAAAAATTTATTACTCATTTTTCAACACTACTCATCTTGTTAAAACTCCATTTATACCACACAGACACATACACACACACTCAGCCCCCCCACACCAGATTCAGAGGATTATGTTATTGGAACATGTTAAAAGGGGCTTTGTCTTTCTCAGTTTTTTTCTTCACACTGCACAGACACTTGAAGTTATGTTCTCAAAACAGGTAACAGGTCTCAGAAACACAATAGAACACCTATAACGTTTCAAAATAATTATCATAAAAATAAAAAGATTCACCATCGTTTTGTTTCCTGATCCTTTTTCTTGTAATTGTCAAGTTTCTTCATTCCTTTAACATTTTGTTGCTTCAGTGTTTCCTCCGTTTCCCAAGTGTTATGGATGTGTGACCAACCTTTCCATTTAATAAGATACTGTATTTCTGCTGGCTCCTTTGATTTTTCAAACCCAGCGTTTGGGTCACCATCTGCCTCAACTGCATATATTGTGGTTGCAGCACCTGTGGCTGAGAAAGAAACCACATCACACGCCTTGAGTAAGTGTGCATTATCGTAAGTTAACCAGCTAGAAATGTAGTAAAGTAATTGGTGGTAATTTGATGAGCATATACTCGGCTAGTGTCTACTGCACTCATGTCATTATTATTATTCGAAAGATTATGTATTAATACATACACAAGTAGACAAGAGAATCAAAAAAGCAACCAAAACTTCTACACCTAACCTGCAATATCCTATCTTTTCTCATGAGATTTTTTATTTGTTTTCCTGGTTTTTAAAGCAGTCACTAGGGAATGCTCCACACTAACATTGCTTGTCATCTTTGTTTGTTTGTTTGTTTGTTGTCCCGCCTCTGTTATCTTACAAGGTAAAAATTATAAAGTGCAGATTAAGTACACACTTTATTGTAACTGCAGCACACTAGCAGCAGGAAATGGGCTCATTTTGGTGAGGACAGCTTACAGAATCACAGAATATTCTGAGCTGGGAGAGACTCACAAGCATCATGGAGTCCAACACTTAAGCCTGTATGGAGATCAAACCCGTTACCCTGGTGTTATTAGCACCCAGCTCAAACCAAGTGAGCTAATCTCCATGGTGTTGATAAGGAAATGAGACCACCAAGCTGCTGGAACAGATAAATTCACAGAGAAGCAATGCCAAAAAGCAGCAACAACATCTGGGCAGGAAGAAGGAAAGAAGCTTAGCTCCTAAGGCTTTGACCACAGCAGTAACACCATACACTGGAGCAGGATATGGGATAGCACGGGAGAGGGAATTTGAAAGAAAGAATAGTACAAATTCTGAGAGAGGTCAATAACTTTAGACACTAGGTATAATTAATGGAGAAAGGTAGCCCTATAGCACAAGGGGCTCAGCATTTGGGTGGGGTTTTTTCACGTGTTTGTTTTTATAACTAGCCGTCCTAGTATGGAGGAACTGGGTACTCGGGACAAGGAGCAGGCTTCATCAGCAAGTGACTCAGCCACACCAGAGAAAGCAAAGGCAGGGAGGGAATGGGAGAACAAAGAATCATCCACTCAAGCAAAAGATCAGATTTGAGACCAGTTAAGGAAACGGAAAGTGCACATGTCGGTGGAACCTCACCAGATACATCTACTGGTCCTGAGGGAACTGGCGGAGGAAATAGCTAACCCACTACTGTAATTTTTGAGGCCATGGTGGTCCAGGGAAGTTCATACTAACTGGAAAGGAGAAATATAAACCTCATTTTTGAAAAAGGGAAAAAAAGAAGACCCCAGACTCTGGGGCCCCCACCGTAAGAAGGATATGGACATGCTGGAGCACATCCAGAGGATGCCACCAAGAGGGATGGGAACACTTATGGTACAAAAACAGGCTAAGAGTTGGCTCTGTTATGCCAGGAGAAGAGAAGCCTCTGGAGACACCTTACAGCACCTTCTAGTACCTAAAGGAGGCTATTAGAAGGCTGGAGAATGACTTTAGTCAAGGGCATGTAGTAGTAGGACAAGGGGTAATGACCTTAAACTGAAGGAGAGTAGGTTTAGATTAGGTATTAGCAAGAACTTTTCCTATGAGGGGGCTTGCCCAGTTACACCCAGAAAAGCTGTGGATTCGCCACACCTGGAACTTAAGTGCTCAAGGCCAGGTTGGATGGGCCTTTGACCAAAGTGGTGTAGTGGAATGTGTACCTGCCAATGGCAGAGGAGTTGGAATTAGTTAATCTTTAAGTTCCTTTCCAACCAAAACCATTCTATGAGTCTATTATTTTTACTTGCAGACTCAAATGCAAAGCAGAATTCTAGATATTCTAGGATATCTAGACACAATTTTAGATGCATTTTTGTAGCCATTCCACACATGGTTCTGTATTTGTACGGCAGTAACTGAAATCACAATTTCAGTGGTGCAGCCCTGCCAATACTGTCTTTCAATGCTTAGACTACTAGTCAGCTCTCCAATCTAGCCTATCTTCTCCACTGCATTGTACATAATTTGTACTGACCAAGTACCACTGAAGTGTATGAACAGTATTTTAACAATATGGTATGCATTTATGCAATACAGAGCTATCTCCACCTGACTTTTATTTTCTACTTAGGTGTGCAATTTTTCTGAATTTTATTCTGCTATACTTGGATAGGAATAGGATCATTCTTATGAATATGAAAGCTGAAACAGTATAACTTCTTCATAACCTTAGAACTATTGCTCCTTAACCTATAGCTGAGAATATGCATTGAAGCTGCACCATGAGCTTAACAAGGATCTTCAAAACACTTTGAAAAATACCTCCTTTACGGCCAATTCGACTATCCATAAATTTCTCTATAGTTTCAAATTCATCTTCTTCGGGTTGTGGAACATCTTCTCCACAAACTTCTAGCAAATCATCAGAATCTGTCTTGGTTTCTTCAGCTTCTTTGTAACTAATGTTGACTGTTGCCTGGCGACGAGATCCCCTCTTATCATAATCATCATCATCCTCCTCCTCATCATCATCCTCTGATGAATCAAGTTGCCTCTTTTTTAGTCCGGCACTCTTTTTCCCACTTTTTGGCTTAATTCTTGAAGACAATAATGTATGACACAACAATGATGTGTCAAAAGGGACAACAATAAATCATCTGCATTGTTTTCTGAATACATGTATTTAATGAATGTTCAATTACTCTGCTTTCATTTAAAGCAGACAGGAAAAGGTATTCACTAGAAAGCATGTTATTTATTTATTTGTTTGTTTGACATTATCATGTTATTTTAAAAAAAATTACTTTTTTTTTCCTCAGTATTATTATTTTCAGCTACATGTGTACAAGTAGTAAATACTCAACTGCTTTTTAGAAATTGTATCAGAGCATTCAAATGCCTAACTTCTTACCTGGTTGGAGGTTTCCGGCTTCTGACCTTGTTTTTTGGCTCATAGTCAGATTCACTCTCTTCACAGCTGCTTTTCTCCCTGTCTTCCTCCGATTCAGAATCTGAACCAGTTCCTGATACTGACCCTGATCCTGACATTTGCCAGTCTTCACTGTACACAATGAAAGACAAAACAGTAATTTCATGTTGTTGCATTTTTTTAGAACAGTTACTCATCCATGAGGGATCTGCTGTAATTTCAAGACTCTCCACAGAAATAAAAATCTTGTTACAGGTATTTCAGTTGATGAGACAGAAAATTATCCCTGGTGAACACCAGGTAAATAAAAAAACGCCTAATGGAATCAGAGGGATTTGGACTAAGTTTTCTGCTCTCAAGAGGTAGATTTAAAATCTAAAATAACAACAAAAATCTGGATTTCTATATAAATTTTGGCATGAAGAAATGAGATAACTTGACATTAAGAAATCAAAGCACTTAACAAGTCTACTTGGACAGATACATATTCATCAGAAGTCAGACATGTTCCAATCAAAGTCCTATCACACTGTATTCTGTTGAGTCCCATACTAATGCCTACTATGAGTCACAGTGAGTATGGGTCACTGTGGCCCATGTGAAGAATCAGCAACTAGACACAAGAATCGAAAAATAACAGAGGCAGATTTGAGAAATCTGCAGAAAAACTTGAACTGCAGCAACTGGTGAGTGGCACTGGCTCCCAAAAGCTCCCACTCAACTCTCACATCAGTGCTTCATAGCCAGGCACGGTACTGCAAGTAAGACAATTGTGACTGAGTAGCTGGATTCCCTAGTTTCTGCTTAACTGAGATTTTTTACTTTGTGACAGGAAAGATGATGCACAGTATCTTGATCCTAACTCTGACCTTATACAGGAAAATTCAATCTTAATAGATTAATTAACAATTTAATAAAGCTTTTAATATCAAAACTATAACTTTTAAGCATGTCCAAGGAAAGGAATAAAGGAAACAAAAGCAACCCCACAAAAATAGAAAAGAGACGCTTCAACTGGCTTCAACTAAGGGATTCTAACTTGAAATTGCTTTGAGACAACCTGTTTAAGTAGTTTCCCAACTCCACAGGAATTCTTATGGAGGGCCTCCAATTCAAAAGTGAACTGTAGTAAAGTATTTTAGAAATAAAAGCACTGATGAATGTTTTCAAACAGTATTACAGACTCTTTTGCTGAGAAACTAGTGTAACAGAGATGTTAATTTGAGAATTTGTTTAAAAATTACAAAACTAGAAATGAAAGATAAAGACAAATGTAAAAGAGAATTTAAGCATTTCAGGAGTGAGGAAATCAAACCTAAGTTACAAGCATCTGTCTCTATGATAAAAAATGTGTGCTATTACTTAGAAAAATATCTTACTCTTTATGTTTTTTCTTCTTGGTTTCACTGGATGAGTCATCTGCTGAATCTTCACTACTTGAGGAGTCCTGCAGGGGAAGGAAATAAACCAAAGCAAATTCATTATTACAAAAAGAATTAAGTACCTCTAACTAGTAGATTTTGAAAAAATACATCCGCATCCACTTTCAAACTGAAGGCATATTATTTGTATTTTACCGTCTTCATGCCTTGCAGTTTAGCTGTTAGAATACTGCTATAGTTTTTGTATTTATCCATCTATGAGTACACTGTGCCAGTACCACTCTGGAGAATACCACATAAAATCACCAACTTAAAAAATTAACATTGTACCATATAAAAACACTCTTGGCGTAAACTGCTCCACATTAATCAAGATGATGTGTCTGTAAAAATCTTAATGAGATCTCCTACCCTCAAGAGCTTTTTCACCTTCCATATTTTTTCACATTAAAACACCAATGTAAAAAATTTTGAGAAGAGCATGTCCCTTCTCTCTTCACAACAGAAGAAAAAACAAGAACACTCTTAAAGTTAGATTTTCTTAATGCCAATCTCATTGTCTTAAACTTAGTTTAGAATAACTTTTAACCTGAAAAGTATCTTTCTGGAAGAGAGTACTTAACAGCTGTAAATTAACGTTTTAATGACATGTGATTAAGTCTTCTGTTTAAAAGATGAGCTGTTAAATCAGACAAAAATAGAAATCCAACCAAATGAGTGTCACTACACCGAAAAGTCTTTGTAATACAGGACAAAAAGACTGCTTTACAAATAAATTGTATTTCATAGTTCCAATCAGTGTTCTTAAAAGACATTCCTACTGCAAAAAGTCAGCATTTCTTTAGCCTATTATTTAGGTTTTGAAGTACCTGGAATACCGGCCTCATTCTTAAAATATAAGGATTCTTTTGCAGTAAATATTACAAGACTTGTAAAAATTAGTTTTCTACTTCATATGGAATTTCTGAAAATTACAGCAGACACCTTTTACAATAACACACTGAAAAAAAAGTTTAGTATTTTTGTTTGTCTACTCAAAACTCAAGAAGGCAGTAATACAATGTAAGTCAGTACTGTGTGGTTTGAAAATTTTCTCCAGACAACACAGAATAGCAACATAAAACTACCACAGAAGACTGTCATAATTTTGAGACAACTCACTTGAAAATAAGTAACCAGGGACACCTTTACTTTTCTGTTTAAAAATGTCAGTTATTTGAACACTAATTTTATAGACTCATCCCAGGCTTCTATGTGCACTCAGAGAATATAAATTTGCTCTATGTAATTTTATTGCAATGTGTAAGACAATGAGACAGGCATGTGTACATTTTAAAAATTACACTAATCACCTCTTCTGAAACACTGTCTGATGATGCTGCCTTTTGTTGTTGTTGCTGCTTCTTGAGCACTGCTGATCTTTGCACAGCAAGTATACTTGGACTAGACTTCCAAAACTAAACAGGAATAGATGCAAGAGTCAGTTAAACATACTGAAAGTCTCCAGTTTACTACTTTCCTAAGCATCTTATCAATTAAAAAAATTCACTACAGAACACTGCATTAACTAACAATATCAAACAGCTTTTTAAAGTTGTAAGATTTCTACAAAAAAGAATGTTATATGCTAATCACCAGGATAATTAACGCAACTTGTTTAATATAGTCGTGTAGGTAATTGTTAAAGCAAAACTTTATAAAGTATACATTTTTAAATCCACACAGATAAATTCTTGCAGATTGCTTAACTGCTATGATTTTGTTTCACACATTAATACTTAAGTACATGGGAAAAAAAATTAACAGAGAATGCTAAACAGTCTTCAGTTCTTGGTGTAACTGATCTATAACATTCTTCATAAATACGGTACATCAGTCCATAAGCATGGGAGAGTGTAGGTAATTCTGGCCCACTGGATTGAAGAGATTATTCAACACTACTTTTTCCTGGATTTTGCTGATTTATTCATAAAGAAAGCTAACTGTTTGTAAACTTGAAATTTTTATACAACTATTTATTGATACAATGAAACTAAGCATTAGAGAAACAATGTAAAAACAGAATTCAGAAATAATATGTATTTTTCTCTTCCATACATTTCAGTAAATTAGTGCATGCTTCTGTATGATGAAATTTAGGTAGGCTTTTAACTCAAAGTACTTAAAAATGTGAGAATTTTAAAAGCACAAATGTAATTACTTACATGAGAAACCTGCCCAATGTTTAAGGCAGCAAAGTACATGCTTTCACTAACCCATTCAAGAAAAAAATCTAATTAAGAACACTTCATTACCTTATTTTATTTTTAAAAGGAACATTGCTCTTTAAAATAATTTCAAAATATTTATCTAGTATTTCCTTGCTACCCTTCATCAAAGGATTCATTTATCTGCTTACCTCAGATCCATCAACTTTTGGTGGTTTAGATTGAATTTGTTTTTTCTCTCTAGATGTGTCAGACTCTGATTCTGATTGAGTGCCTGACTCTGAACCAGAGTCAGAGTCACTGCTGCCTGACTGGCTGCTGCTTCCGTCACTACTGCTTCCAGAGCTTGAACCAGATCCAGAAGCTGATGCTGACCCAGAATCATCATCTGATCGGCTGCAATGACAAGTTAGGAGAATATTACCCAGCTGCCAAAGTAACAGGATTAAAAAAGTCACCTTAGGTTTTCCAATAACTCAACTGTTAAGTCAGACAAACAAGTGGGTAGCACACAAATGGAGGCAGTCGACTAAAAAAGTTGAGTTGAATAAAGCTAAAAATAAACACGGAATAAGAAGTCAAAGTGTAATTAGATACTCTATGTGAAGCCAAAATAAAGATAAAGCAAAACCATTCAAATTGATACGGCAGTGTCACACACAGGAATTATAAGTGGTAGAAATGCTTTGTAGTCACACAAACTGTAGAGTTTCACTCCCTTCAAAATACCCGCTTACTGCTCAAATGCCATATTAGCTAGCAGTTTAGTCTATCTCACAAAGGCCTATCCAATATTGTTTTCAATTTTCATAAATCAGTGGCAGTCCTTAAAACAAAACAAAAAAGCTACACAGACTGTCCTCTTCTGTTGAAAGAGCAGACAAAATTCTACCACACAGACAACTGAATTTGTCAGAGGTGGTATGACTTGTGCCAAAGCACTTTCTCTGGCACACACTTGACCTGTCTAAATTATGTCATTTGTATATTCATTTTATACCAGATTTAACTTAGTTAGAACACACAGTAATTAAATATTTTATGACCATTCAAAAACTTCACAGCATTGTTTTTTCTAGAACAACTTCACAGAGTAGATGAGTTTGAAACTTTAGTAAAACTCCTCACTAGATTAATACTGCATTTCAAAGATATCTTGAGAAAGAAACACCACAGAGCAAAATAATTTTGAATTATGTACACACTGACACAAATGCTTAAAAATCAGAGCAAACATGAAGCCTGAACTGAAAATATTAAAGCCAAAACTTTATCAAAGCCTAGTTAATCTCTGCCAGCGCAATTAATCTGGCTGACAGTCAGCTGGAGGTGAGGTGGGGGAGAGGGGAGACTGATCATCTGCCCCAGAACATACTTAACTATTCCAAAACTGCAAAACAAAGCAAAACGACTCCTCTGCTTTTGCTGCCACCAACAAAACTGTGCCAACAAAGAAATGAAGCTGTTCATTAACTGACCCCTGCAGAGTGCACCTCTATTAGCCATCTGCAACCAGCAATCATGAAATAAAGAGGGGCAAAGTGAACACAGTGAAGCTTCCTTGCTCTGCAGGGCAAGATGTGGAGAAACATGTTGCTACTGGGTTCCTTGCACTTGCTGAGAGGAAAACTGGGAAACAACAAGCCTGCTCTGAAATTTCAAACTTCTTTCATCAAAGTCTTACTTCAGGCATGGTGCTATAACACTAACCTCACTTGCTCAAAAAGCAGGTTACAGAATATGACACTACAATATATGACCGGAGGTTAAATGACACCAGAAATTAATGGCACACAGTTAATGACTGGCTTCTTAAGAGATTTTCATTGTAATAGAGTTTTTGCACACAACTATTACCTTACTCTAAATACTGGGTGAATCACACCTTTATAAAACAACCGTATTTCTCAGCAAAGCAAAATGCCTTAAGTACATGTCAGGGGGACTACAGAAGGCAGCACTAACTGTAAATGAAGATATATAGAAGAAAACTCAACACGGAGAGACACAAGAAAATACCAGTTGAAGTTCCATTCATAAAAAGTTACCAGAAATATGTAAATGCTACAGAACCTTGAAAGAGGGTAAAGGAATCAAGTACTTTCATGCAGGACAAGGCTTGCTCGAAGAGGACAGTAATAATGCGGATTACCAAATCAAAAATTTATGCAAAACACTAAGCCATACAGATGGTAATTAAGTTAGCTTTCCATACAGCAGTAAAATAGTTCACACATACTAACCAGCACTAACTTCACAGTGCTAACCATAGGTTCAATTGCACACAGAGACAGAAGCAACCAAAACAAAGTGCCTGTTTTCTAAGGTAGCTTGGGGAAACCAATACTGGAGTAAGATACCTTGGCCAACTTGCTAACATTATAGGAAATATCTAAACCAGATATAGAAGAGAATGGTGGAGAGATAAGAGAAAAGATGAAAACCAAAATAGTTTACTTAGATAAGTAAGCAAGAATTGCACGGATTAGATAGAATTACAGAATCATTAAGATTGGAAGACTGTCAAGATCATCCAGTGAACTCAGCACTATCACTGTAACTCCTAAACCGCATCACCTAGCACCAGACTAAATGCCTCTTGGACATCTCCAGGGATAAACAATTGATGGGGAGTTTTAAGTTGTTTAATGTTTTTCACAGGAATTGAGTGTAAGTTCAAAACCAAAGAGACTGAAATAGGGAAAATAAAACTCTAGTGGATAATGCTATTTGCTGTAGAGTTGGATGCGAAAAAACAGCTAATGCCAAATCTTATTATTTACTAAGAGATCAGCTAGTTATCATCTAAGGTCTCTGTTAAACAATACCAACATGTCAATATGTGGATATTGATGCAGATCACACAGTATTCAAAGAAAAAACACAGGCACCTTATCTTGCCAGCTAGCTCTCATCAAAGCTCTGAGTCTGGTAATGAATTCCCATGAGAAGGACCAGCAAAGTAAGTGCTATTCCATAATCCCTGCTTCTCAAAATAAATTGGCCCGATTTGGAGAAGAGCAGCCTAATACAACTGCATCACAACTCAAAGTAACACCTGACAAAGTGAAAATCTTAATTCAACCACATTACTAATAAATGCAAGACTACAAAACAAACTTATACTCAGAAGTTAAAAGAATGGGGAGAGAAATTAGTGCAATTACAAGAAGAAAAAACAAATAATAAAGTTCACCACAACTGATTTAGAGTTGCTCTAATGATACTATGCATGAAGGACAACATAGGGTCCCTACCAGGGATTAACATATGGTACACAGAACAGGAAAAAACTGTCATATGAAATTCAAAGACTATAGCATCAATAATATCTTACTAAGCTTTCTTATCCCACAGTGTTGAATCAGAACAAGGGGGAAAGACAAACTGAGCAGCCTGAAGTCATTTTACAACTAAGGTAACGACAACGACTTGCTGGAACACTTATCGAAGTTTAGTAAGCTATGTCAGTTTACATACATGCATAAAATGTTTGAAATTAGCTTAAAAAAGCTCTACAGGAGTTCAAATACACAAAGTTATTGTGATGAGCTTACTTCAACTATAATCATCCAAATTAATTCAGTTGTGTGAAACTGGTGTGAACTGCAAGTTCTGCCTCTGCACCATATGCTCCCAGATATCTTCATGGAACTACAGTGCATATTAAAAAAATTAGGTAAGAATAAAAAACAGGTCTTCATTTCTACTGAATAGCAAAAATCTTCCCTGTTTCCAGGGAACTTTCCACAGGACAAGTAACTAACAGGCTCTGAGGGCCATCAAAGCAATGTTCCTTTTATCATGTACTTTCATACACTGTTTCAACCTGAAACTTGGAGGCACACAGACAGCACTGTACATCAGAAATCTAAAGCTCTCGTTTGCAAAGGAGGCAGAAAGTGGAATAATAAATAAATAAATAAATAAATAAATAAATACAAATTGCAGATCTTTAAGACAGTATAGAGAAGCAATGTCTGCATGAGATATAACACCTACAAATCCCCAATAGCTGCAACAGTCCATACATCAAAGGACTTTCTTTCCTCCACAGAAATATGAAGAATTTAAACCAACAGTAACAGTGATGGGGCACATAAGGCAAAAAACACACCTATAGTAAGAACTACAGGTTTAGGGCTCAGTTTGCAGTGTGTAAAGTATTTTCAATGTTAGAGAGAGCATTAATATTTTTCTTTCTATCTTATAAGTCAAAGATCCAAAAGAGAACATGTTTATGCAAAGATAAAAATATTATACACTCCTGGATGCATACTGTCCCTTTGCTTTTCCTGTACTTAAAAAAAAAATATCTAGCACTTCCAATGATAATCTTTTGTATAACACAGCAGTTTAAAGAAAACATTTTTGTATCAACCAAAAAAAAAAACCACCCTTCTATTGTCTAACAGGACTAGCTATCTATTCAAACAGAAACTGAATAGAATTTTTCAGCCTAAGAATTAGTTCTTAATTAGTTCTAAAGCTTTGTATCTACAAGGCAGACAGAAAGAACACTTTATTATGAAGTGTTTTTTTTTGTTTCTTGACATACCTCATGCAGAGCAGTTTTAGACCAATATCACACCCAGCTAATAATCTATTTCCAATGTAAATTAGTTTTCTGCAAAATACCTGCAAGAAAGCAGCAGCAGTGAAGTAAAAACATAAACCTATGTAACTTTTTCTAAAAATTAAGAAATCCACCAAAATATGCGAAGATTTACTTGGGACAAAAGGAGAAAAGTTACATAAAGAGGAGAATAAAGAACTAGGTTTCCCCTGCACCACAACAAATGGAAAAATGAAATCTATCTGTGGCGTTTTCTAGCCATGTCTCTTAAGCAGTGTCCATAATGAAAAAATGGGGCAGTGAAAATGAAATCTTACTGAAAACCCAATGTAGCAGCAGTTTTCCACTGCAACTTCTACTCAGCATAGATATTAGCAGTTTACTGTATCGTCTCAATTTAACACACAGAGACCAACGATTTCTAGCACTTTGCCTCTGCAGATGTAACATCACTGGGGCATTATCTGTACTTTTATTTTTGTTTCACATGTAGTGCTGACCTAAACAAAACTTAACTATGAGTCATTCCTTCACATTACCCCACAAGCCAGAGTGACCCTGCTTTGGTACTTAACAGTGAAACTATCTCTTAAATGCAGCCTTCCTAGTGATAAAGACAATCCATACCTCAAACTCTCGGGAAGAATACCACTAGTTACCTAAGGGCTTTATCATGTGCTAAGGAGCCAGCCTTTTAGCTGCAGTATTTGCTGTAAGGCGTTCTTTGAAAGAGAAACAGATTTCCCCTCTCCCAGCCTCACCACACCCTGAGGAGACAACAGTGGCTCATGAAGATGATGTTTTTTAAAGAGGAGCGCACAGGAGGTGTGCAAGACAACTCGTGGGGGTATGTAAAGAATATACTGAAACTGGTATTTAACTTATTTTTATCTAAGACAAACAAAAAACCCAAAACAGAGCAACCCATGAAATAAAAAAAACAAAACAAAAAAACCACCAAACCCCAAACCGCAAATTCAACTCTACAAACCTGCAAATATTTCATATGTGGTTTGACACTTGTAAGCTCACTCAGCCCATATGTCTGATGGGCCAGTGTCACATAAGGCAGTTGAGGGCCCTGGGGGAAGTATGTGCTCCACAACCCAGATGGGTGTGAGTGCTGTGATCAATCCATTCCTTCTGTGTGCAGTGAGACAAACTGCAGCTGGTCTCTGCCTGATAAGGTGGATTCATGGATAGTATTACTTAGTTTTAACTAAACTGACCCTTACAGAATGGAGAAGTACTTTAAAGAGTCCTGTAAGGAAACAATGGACTGAAGGTACTGTGAGTGCATGTGAAAAGAAAATGACAACGCTGACACTTCTACTGCAGTACAAGCTCTTCATAGGCTATACTCCAAGGTAACAATGACAATTTAGTGACATCTGACAAGAAGCTGGATTAAAGAAAATTTCAATTATCAAGACTATTCAAAATATGACTTACCAAAGTTAACAATTAGTCTTACCCTATCTTGAGATATTAGCCAATGGTACCACAAAACCATCAAAATTAGCAAGACATCCGAAAACTAAAAACTAACCATCCAGAACACAAAGATAAACCTTCATTTTTTTCCAGCAATGTTTCAAAAAATGCAATAGTCAATCCTGTACTTTAAAAAATGTCCCTTAATTTAATTATATATGTTTAGTAGCCTGCACTAAGGCTATCCTACTTAAGATCAAGGGGAAAAAAACTACATGCCATAAGATAATTGAGATTTTGTTGCTTAAAAATAGCTAAAATAATGCATGGAAAACTACAGTGACAAACTGAAGCACATTTTTTTGTCAGCAAATGGTGTTGAAAGAAAACATAGAAAACATTCCTGAAGATTTGAAGAAACAAATTAATATTAGAACAAATCATTCATTTCAGGAAGTTTGCTGTATAGTTGGATCAAAACACAGATGCTCCTAACATGTCCCAAATTCGGGACTTTCAATAGTGAGGTACGCAAAAAACTACTTTTCCTAAATCACTAAAGCAAAAGCATTAGAGAAATAATTTTATCAACAGTAAACTACTTTTATTAAAAAAGAAAAAAAAAAGGTTTCATGAAAAAAACTCTGTAAATGAAACTAGCAATGTGTGGTTGCTTTCACTGGTAAGAGATTGCAGTAACAAAATAAATTCATCCACTCCATCAACAATAGGCAAGCTATTGCAGCAAGGAATCTGAAGTCACTAATGTTCCTAATTTTACGAAAACAAGTCCACTAAATATTAAAACATTCACAAAACTTTGTAGCAAGATAGGAAATTAACATAAAAAAATATTTATACCATAAGAGATTGAACTGCTAAGAAGCATTGTTGACCAGGAATATTAGTTTTGGGTGAGTTCTGAGGGTGTTGTTTGTTTGTTTTATAAAGAAGAGTGTTTTGAATATACTGACCATTTCTGTGGAAACAATTTGTTACCAGTAGTATGCTACCTAGCAGATATTTTTGAAAAAATAAACAGACTTTATGTAACCCTTCCAAGTGAAGGTGGCATTCTAACAGTGGAAAAGCAGCTGCTTTTCAAAAGAAACTCAAGCCACAGAGATAGGATTTTGAAAACAGATATTTGGAAAGGTTTCCATCATTATGTGATCCTATTACTAAAACCAATGCAATGCACATCACCTAAAAAAAGCTATTGTATCTATACACATTAAAAGATGGGAGACAAAAATTTCCAGCCTTTTAAAAAATCTTTCAAAACATTTCAATGGGTTTTGAACCTGTTTGTTAAACACATGAAAACTGCAATCCCTTCACTTTAATATGACGAAATGACTGACAGGGTAGTTTGAAATTTACTAAACAAAACTTAAGAAAAACCTTTGCATAATTAGCTGATGGGTTTGAAAAAAGTAGTACTATGACTCAGTAAGTGCAGTAAACAATACACTTCTTCCATCTGAAGCCATGTATCTTTGCTAGGTATCTTCTTCAGATGTGCTAGTCACTAAAATAAACTTAATGAAGAACCATACCTTCAAACCACTGTGTCACAAAATGTTAAACCAAGATATTACTAAACAAGAATATTCTTAGTATTTTTTTAGTAAGTGCTAAAAGGGTTATTTTACCAATAAAAACCTAATATTTTCAGATATTAAATCCTTATCTCATACTTTTAAATTTTCTTTTTCTTGTCTAGTGCAAGTATTACTACATGTATATACATCATGAAAGAACGATATATACATTGAAATGCATGCTGAAATATTGACAGGAGTGTGCAACCAACAATTTTGGAGACCACTGCACTAAGGGATAAAAAAAAAAGGTAAAGGAGAGATGTCCTCCTATCTCCTTAACCCAGATATATTAAGCAAGCCTTGATTATTAAAAATGAACATCAATCTGTAATCCCTTTTGCAGAGTTAACTATGACCCTCTTTCACATGAGAAGTAATTCAGATAAAATCCTAGTATGCCAGATGCTAAACTTAAGAGTAAAAATGGAATTACTTAAGAAAAGGATATACATTTACACACAAGCATTCAAGGAGAGCATTTACATGTCATGTCCTCATAGTAAAAGGGGAACACAGAAATAAGGAACACAGAGCTGTAAAATCTCTCTTTAACTTCTCCTACCTTTGCTCTGAGTTACAGAAATATTTACACAATTCATACTGGTAACAGTATGCACTGCCACACTCTGAAAACACATTCAATCCTCACCAATACATTCACCTAATGGTGAGGGTATATAAAAATAACTTTTTCTGACATTGATATTGCTGCCCTATCCAATGTCCCCTATGGTGTCAGTACCATCCACAGAAAGAATGAACAGAGCTTTTCTAAACAGCCTCTGCCATCATAAACACTCTTAAGCATCTATGAAGATGTGGAAAGAAACAAGCAAGAATGATCAAGAAGTATCTCTTGAGACAGCTGTTCTGAAACTGAAGCATAAACCAGTGGAAATCAACATAAAATCTCGGAAAAGACCCTAAACCAATTTAAAATGAAAAAGGTGTCTTTTGCAGTATTCAATTTCAGCACATTTACTATATGGTGTAATACCATCTCTCTCCTTTTCTACGTCACGTGGCAGGGATGTGACTAATAAAATGGGCAACAACATAGAGAACTTGTAGCACACTGCAGTGGCTACCAGCACCACTGCAAATTTAGAGCCTGTTTATCAGTATTTTAAATGGAATTGTTTGAGTTTTTGAAGATCATAGGAAAATACATACAGAAGTTTCAGACAGATTTTTAGTAGCTCAGCTGACATTTTCTTCATCTGAAATAGGACACTCCAACATCCAGCTATAACAAGGCAAAAATAATTATCAGAGCATGAAGACAAGGTATCTCGTATTTTAACAAGTAATCTCTGATTTAAACAACTTGTATTAGCGGAATTCCAGAAATTTTTTAACGTTCCTTGAAGTGGAAAAGGAAAGGATATGTGAAATAAGAAGAAAGTATGTATTTTCTGAAAATACTCAATGGAAGCTACCACTGCAAACCAAATGATAAGTGAAACTATTTCATACTGTGCTAAAATTTGACTTTTAAAATCATTGCTACAATAAGGACCAAAATCTTTCTGACAGAAAGGCACTTTACTTGCATTAAAGAAATAATGCAATAAAGTTCTGCAAAAAAGGTATTAAAAACACAGAGAGGTAACAGTAAAGTAGACATAATACCTGCTTGCTTTCTTTTTCATGTTTGCCTGTGGGATTCTTTAACTTTGAATCTTCAAAGGCATAGTCTACAAGCAATTTATTTTCTAGCCAAAGAACTTTAACTGTCAGCTGACATAGTTTAAATAGTGTCTGTAATTTGACCAACTTTCCTTGCAACAAGTAATGCCCATTAGGGCAAAGTAACACCACTGACTTTCTCAAAATTCATCACCTGAACTGACATTAAAAATTACTGAGATTCTGGTGTCATATCTCTACAGGGGGAATGCAAGGAACATTGAGTATTTCCTCAAACACTGATTGGAATACTGTCATAATTAGCTGTCTGTTGCTTTATAATGCTACAAAAATACTGTCTCAGGAACAGGGCTTCTGGGTCCCTCTCTTAAGAGTTCCTTTAACAGAAAAAGGGATGCCAAGTGTTATTTCTTGACAATTCTTCCTGTACAAGCCAGGGTCTTTGCTTAAGTTGCTCTGCTGGAAACAGTTCAGCAAAGCACAAAAGTGGATACCTTACCCACACTCCTAAGGTGGAATAGGACAGATGGCCTAGATACAACTTAAGCAGCCTTTTCCTTTCCAGGTGCATCTGTATCTACTTTTTCTTTCTTCCTGATTAAAGCCTGATTAAAACTGATAACTAAAAGAAAACTCCACTATTTTTAGGGCAGCACAAATTAGGATCTACCTCTGCCTCTCCCTCAGCCTTTCCAAACTTAGTCAAGATTGTCTCTCTACAGGACAGTAAAAAGTTGGAACTCATTTTTTTCACTCAAGTCTCCGAGCAGAACAGTCACTTCACCTAACATAATCAGAGAAACTATTAGCATTACAGACTTCGTTCTCAGTTAACTGAGAATGTTTGTCATGAATCAAATTCACCCTACTTTACCATGTCACATTATCTCTACCCCTTCCTTGCTCTGGTCTCATACTGTTGACCTCTTCTAACCAATTTTACCTTATTGTCCAACTTGACTTTTTTCCTTGCCCTCTTCCCAGACAACTGGATTCCAAGGAGCCAAATGGCTACAGAAATCATAAACACTATCAAGACCAGAACAGGAAGTGCAGATGCAAACAGGGAAAAACAAGTTATGCTACAGAAAAGAGGTGTTAATATAATAGATACAGTAATAGAATATTTACTAAGATTAGAATATTTACTAAGATTAACCACTAAAGTCCATTTATGCTTCTACGAACTTAACTCCATTATCCAAAACAAAATTTAAGTCTGTCTTCTGTACCATATAAGCCTTCTTCCCTCCTCCACCTCCAAGCAAATTACATGTATTACTTATTTTTTGGTAATATGAAAATGTCATTATGTGTTTAAAAGTGCTCCTGAATAAAAAACCTTACATTGCATTCACTTTGCTGAACTGAAATAGAAAAAACAAACACTCAAAAACCCAGCCTCCCCTCTTCAAACTAAACGAAGACAGTAATATAAAAGACTGCCTAACAGTGGACCCTCATAAGGATATGGAAAATATAAACAAACATGATGGATAAAGCCCAAATGAAAATCTCCTTGGTACTGCTGAAGTGAGACTATTTATTCACCGTGCAAACAAACCCCAGTAACAATGAAAAATTCAGCAGTCAGCAGTAAGTTTCAGTAGCAGGACACCGGCATACTCTGAAAACGAACAGCAGGTCTCAGGATGGAAGCTCTACAGAAAAAATTAGTTTCATGTATGCTGACAAACTGAGGTGTAAAGTCTAGAAAAAGCAATTTCCAGGATATGCCCCTAAGAAACCTTTTACCTCTAGCTCTTAATAGTTCCATCTGTACAGCGGCATGTCAAATCTGATTTGGTATGGAATTTAGACACACTGAAGGAATTTGTCAGTTTTATTTTTATGATCACTGTCTCTGGGTTCCCCCTACAAGTTCACAATTCTATGCCTGAACGCACTATTTATTTGCAATTTTTTTGAAATAAAAGCAACATATGTTAAAGAAGATAACAAAGCAGGTAACAGGTTAAAACAAATGTATTTTTTTCCAGCTCCGCCAAATAAATACCTATGTAATGAAACCAGGGAATGCTTTAGGGAAATGATGGGCTTAAAGCAAGTATCCGGCCACAGAGCCATGTTTAGCTGTTTCAAAACCAGGTGCCCCTTAGAGGATCATACAATGAGAAACTGGGCACTAGGAATACAAATCCTAAAATGGAAAGCTAAACAAGTCACATTTCAAAAAAGCTGACAGAAAATTTAGACTCTTGTCTAGGATAATAACTGATCCAAGAACAGCTAATCTAATATCACTGATTTCAAGTGCATTCACTAGACAACGTGACCTGACTGATCTTCTGTTTCAAGGCCAGCAAGACAGAGTACAACTTAAGCAAAACAAAGTTCAACACACTAAAAAAGAAAGAGATTACTATCTGCAGAGTCTTTGAAACATATCTGAGATGACAATGGACTGTGTCCTTTGCTGCTTGGTTTTTGGGTTTTTTTAAAACAAGCTGAAGGAAGAAAAGCACTGGAATATGAGGAGCCCATTCAAAATGCACAGAAGTAACAGATACTAAATGCCAAACTCGTAAAATAGCAAGTAAGTTTCTACAGGTAAATGCTTTGTAAATAGTACACTTCTCTAGTTTTATTTCTTCAAGAAATCTTAACTATATAACTTAATTATAATGCATAAGGTAGATTTATCTTGTTCGTCACTGCCAGTAAAGAACAGAGGGCACAAAGAATATAATGTTCAATCTGCCAATTGTTATTTCCTGTCCTCAGCTATTAAAGAGTATGAACTCAACTGAGTTTTCTTGGTATGGGCTAACACATTGCATTTCCTGTCCTGCAGACTAATTATCTGCTGCTACTACTGTAAACAAAGCAATGTTACCAAAATTAAACAGATTACCTACCAGCTTTCATGACCCTATGAGCTACACTGCAAGTCTTCATTTGAAAAATGCAAGTCATACTTCTTAGGAGCACAAGGAAGTTCCAGGAACCCTTCACAGGCAGGAGGTATCAATGATTATGCCGGGGTCTACTACTTTGTTGTGTAATATGAGCAACCTTTAACACACAGCTGGATCCAGCAGCAACACAGTGATGTCTTTACCAGAAGCTCCTTAGAGACCAGCAGCAAAAAAGTATTAAATGGAATTAAAAAAAAAATAAAATAAAGCCAGTTGAAGCCAGCTGAGGGGCCTCATCTGGACAGGCCTGATGCATACACAGCTGGTATCACAAAACTTTCAGTTTGTCTTGAGGAACACGAAAAGCTTGCATCAGCTAAAATCTTGAGACTCTCAGAATAGAGGAATTCAATTTAAAATATGTGGCACAGGTATGTGGTATCCAGTTGGGTTAGACAAAAACCACGGAAAAACTCAGCAGAAGTTCAAAATCAAACTTAAGATCACATGCAGATCAAGAGCCAGACCATGAATTTTTTTTTTTTTTTCTTCTAGTTGGAAAGGTTTCTAGGAAAAAAACCATGTCTGGATACATGCACTATCTGAACTCTTCCAAAAAGAATTGAAAAGATGCTTTTAACTTGGATTTGGACACCTTACCATGCTTTTATATGCTTAATTCTGTAAGAGATTATTCCTGATAAAAATAATAATTTGTTAATTAAAGAGATTTGTTTCTATTAATTTGTTAATTAAAGAGAAACTACTGCAAAGAGCTTGCTTTATACACTATATAGTACATATACGTATGTAAAGAGCTTGCTTTATACACTATATAGTACATATATGTATGTGTGTCTATATATATATATCTGTGTATAGATATATATATACTATATGCTACCAACAGTTTTCTTTACCATTCAGGTACTTTTGTTGATCTGAGAATTCCCGTGCATTAAGTATGTATCTAAATATATATTGTTTTATATATGCTCTCTCTTGCTGAATACATATATTTTAACTAATATTATCTATGAAACTCCTACTAAAAAGTAGTAGTGCATGTGAGTAATTCTGCAAATATGCTTGATCAATTTCTATTTTAACTCTCACTTAGACTTCAGGAAAGCAAGAACGTAAAGTCAAAGCTTTCAACAAATCTTTTTTTACTTTCTATGGAAAGTATGCATTTATATAGTAAATGAAGCCTGTTGACTAAGTCCTTACTCTTTACTTAATTACGTGGTCCACAAACAACACAATCCACAAAACTAATTAAATACACTGAAATTACTATCTTCTCTTAAAATTACTTTTCAAGTGTGTAAAGACTTGTAGAAGTCTTTGGTATTAGGCAGCTGTTTCCTGCTTACTGCAAAAATGGCCAGTTACCTTCCACTCAAGCTACAGTGAGAACATGCCTTTTTACCTAGGAAAGGAAGGTATGCTCAAGTCCTTTATGTCTTGTTCTGCAGAAACATGTAAGAGCAAATACATGGGAAATCAGATTGTTATTCAAATAGTGCCAACATTTCATTGCTGCAGTCCCTGTTCTACCTGGCACTTGACTTGCAGTTCAGGTACAACTGCCCTTCCTTGCTGATTAAGCTTTCTTATTACTATGTAATTCAAATGTATATATTCATATTGAAGTTTGTACCCTGAATTGTTCTGAATACTGTCAAGAACGCTATACAAAGATGCTCCTCTTGAGTAAGCTTCTTAGCGTACTACCAGTAAGTCTTGGTGTCTACACTCACTTGCTATCCAGATGAACAATAACTGTGATATTTTAGCTTGAGCTACTCAAAAACATTACAGAATACTTATTTCAAGTAAAAAAGAAGCTGGAAAGTAGACTCCACTGTGATTACTGGAAAGACATTGGAACACCAAGCAACAAGACTAGTTAACAATGTTTACAGTAACTTCCATCATGCTCAGTTCTAGTACTGATTTAGAGCTTCAAAGGTTGCTGGAATAGGCAAGGAAAGTCCAAATGGCATGGCTGTGCACTTCTCCACCTGCAGCAAAACAATGTCAGGACCAACACATGCAACCACAGAAAGTTTTCTAGTGATCTAGCAGACAGATTAATAGATGTAACTCTGGAAAGGTATGAAGCAGTGTGGCGAAAGCTATGAAGCACTGTGGCAAACTGTTCATTCTTCTCACTTCCGAAAAAAAAAAAATAAAAATCACCTCCACAGCTAGATACAGTGAATAAAAGACAACTACAATCCCTTACCACAGTGCATCAAGTCAAAGGTCTATGATCAGTCTCTGCTCCAGCCCTCCCAGTGCTAAGAATACCACAAGCTTTCCACAACTTTTTCAAGTCATGGTGTTTCCATAACACACCATGTGCTGTATTTTTTTAAATGCAGCCATGATCCACTGCTTAACTTTCTGAAGTAATCATGGTGACTCCCCTACATCCCATTGTTATTATCACTCCAAAATGACAGCAATTGAAGTTGACACCATGCACCAAAGGAAATGGCTTTACTGCACTTGCAAAGTATCAAATTTGCAAACTGACACAAATTTTCAAAGACTTCTCCTAGTTAACACCAATGCTCCTGGTAGATAATTACTATTCACTTCTTTTTTCCTACTAATTCTTGAATTTGATCCCCTATGCAATTTATTCTCCAGCAGCAATTCTCAATTGCTTTCTTCACTAATTTCACTTCCACCCTTAGCATTCTGAACAGAATGGGATCACTATAAGATTAGTAAACTTATTCTGTTGCAAATTTCTACCTGCACTCTCTGAAATTCACATTTCCAGATCTGAAGGACAATTACAGCAACACTTCCCAGGTTACAGTTAACTATCTGTCCATAACTGCAGCTTGCTAAGGCACCTCACCTCACAGTGAAAATCATCTAGAGTACTGGAAAACTACAAATTAAAGTAAAAAGAACAACTCAGCTATAACCCAAAGATAAGTCATATAAAAATATTCTGCATTATTTTAATAATGGAACTAGGTTAGACAGAGGAGGGTTCCATGATTCAAAATAGCAAGTTTTCTCGCTTCACTTGCATGAACAGCTTTCTGATAATGAACATGAAAACAAATTTTCCAAGGCCTGCCTGTGAATTAGACTATGGGGTTATCAAGTGATACAAGCCTAGGAAAAACAGTTGTTTCAATTTTAATTTTTTTTTTAATTTTAAGATGTGCTCAACAGGACATTTAAGATGAAGAATAAAGTCTCGCTTCCCAGGCAAATATGAAGTTTTGAGTACTGTGCATCCTCCTGATACTTACTTTTCATTAAATACATGGGAGCTTTATGACATTGAATTGTTTTAGGCTTATGATCTGCTGCAGCTTTTGAATAACTTTGATATACAGATATTTATGGGCAATCATAGCTCAATACAAAATAGTTTCTCCATAGACCTTTAGCAAGGTGGTTTCTCTCAAGTAGTAGGGAAATTCACACACTACTTGTCCCAGGTAGGTTCATGTTTGTTGGAACATTTTGCTTTGTCTTTTTTAAGTAACAAGCAATATTTTGCCCCAGAAGAGAATCCAAATTTGTTTGTTAACTGTAACAGTATCAGCTTTATAGGAAGCAGAAATCTTCAAAAATTACTGTATGCTAGAGCTTATGAATTATTCACAAAATCGAAAATCTACTGTCTTTCCATGTTTAACTACTGTTTCCATGTATAAGAGGAAGTTTGACATAAATATACACAAGAATTTAAAAAGTCTCTTTAGTTTCACTGTTTGTAAATTTCTTTGTGATCTGCACCCAGGGTCACCTAAAACAATTCTCTCTTCCTTGCCTTCCCAGTCCATCATACATTGCACAAGTTTGATGGCCAGCACATGCTGGCTGATTAGCTGGCAGGTATATGCTCTTCATTTCTTCTCTTGAGGCAATCATTCAGATCTCGTTCTACCCAACTAGAAGTTTCATAGTCTGCAGAATGCAGTCTTCTTTATGGCCCTCTGACTGACAGAATTAACTAACCAGTTCAACAGGCTATAATCTGACAGGAAGAGGGGCAGAAAAATAGCACAGTCACAAACCACCTCTTGCAGGAGAAGTCTAAGACTCACCTTTTATTGCCAAGTTGATTATTAAACATCTAGGTTCATCATATTTCCAGTTTTAGAAATATAAACTTTGTAGTGCAGGAGGGGCTTTTTGAACTTGGAACTGTTCTAGTAAGTGAACTTTATTCCACCCCTACAAACTGGCTGTCACCCTGCAGGGACGCAAGGACATTCTAATCAGGCTCTTCCAAACACTTGATGGAAACTATAATTTGACATTAGAGGACTGATTTTAGGTTTCTTTTTAAGTTAAGAACATGGCTGGAAAACAGCCCTTTCACTTCCAAAAACAAATACAAAGTTAACACTTTCAGCTATACTAGTCTGACAGCTCTGAAGAACAACTGAATCATAAAGTATTTAATTTCAAAAACCGGAGTGAACCACTGCCTCTTAGAAGACACCCTAATTAGGGTTTTATACATTTATTACACATGTGTGCCTTGCACTTTACAGAGGATAGCTTTAACCTTTTAATTCAATGTTTTTGATACTTCAAGAACTTTTTTCCTCAAGAGAGATACTATTCTGCTGGATATCGACATGGCTTTAATACTACTTTAGCTTTATTATGTAAGACACACACATGATCACTCCCATTCTTAGCTGAAATGATGTGAAAGTAACAAGCAGATTAAGCACCTGTAAGAAAGCAAAGTCAGTCTTCCTAACTATGATCTACCTGCTAACCACCACATATAAGCATTCAAATATAAATTAGTTTTAGTAAACAAAATATAAGAAAATACACAGCCAAGAATAACTGAAATAATCAAGTGCTTACCTTGACTCTCCACTACTGTTTCTTACACTTTCTTCATCACTGTGCCCATTCATTGTAAATATTAAAAAGTTTAAAAAAATAAATAAAAGTCCACTCAAGTTACAAGGTAGATATCAGGAATCCACTTCTTGCTACTCTGTATGTTTTCCAGATGCTGTACGTGCTTGCTTTAGTGTTCTCAGTGGGTACTCAAGATTTCTCCCAAAATACCTAAAATCAGAAAAGAAAACATTAACACAATTCTAAAGCATGTGTGCAATTAAAGACATACCAAAAATAAAATGGGTTTTTTTCCACTAACACTGAAAGGGGGTTATGTTTGACATCATGTCTGTAACTCAAAAATAGCATTTTTGTGTGTGTTACCTGCTCATGGCTGATCATTTTATCACCATTTCCCTTTCTGAGACAAAAAAAAATAAATTCCTGCTCTCTGTGAAAACAACAGAAAATAATGTCCAGAGAACAGCAGGTCATCATGTTAGTTATTTTTAAAAAACTGGAAGATCTAAATAAAATACACAAAATGCAGGGAAAATGTCTTGCATTTTGACTGCAGTGGGGCCCTAGCATATATTTTTTTTGCCATCATACTTCTTTATGCAACTTTTCATGGATGGTGCTATTAAGATGGCAATTTCTGCTGAACTACTAGCTGCAGAATAGGAAAAAATACATAAATTACATTTTCTTTAGTACTGCAGGGTGAGAACAGCTTACTGGCTATCTCCACTGTACGTCATGTCTTAACTTTGGGCATACTATTGAATTTAGGACAAAACAGATCTAAATATTAAAGAAAAAATGCTTACTTGAAAAGATAGGTAATATTAATGTTCTGCTAAGATCTGCTTAGAGAAATGTATTCCATGCACAAAACATAGTGGAACATGCACAAACCATTTCCAGGAACACACGTAATGCTACCCACTTGCAGCTGTGGGAAGGAGCAGGAAGATAAAAGACTGTACTGTTTAACACGAGCTCCCACTAAATCAAACCAGCAAGATCCCTAAGATGGAATGATCATTATTCCATATACATCAGTCTCCTACTCCAGATCACTACACAGTCAGTATGCGATTCAGCCAGAGAAAGTTTAGGCGCACGGTAAAGGGGCCGCAAGTGTAAGCTCAGTGATAATCAGATCAACTTGCGCCCAAACACTTAGCGGAGCGAAGGCGATTAGGGTCTTACCTGCCCCGGGGTGCTCCCCAGGAACAAGCCACAGCCCAACCCCGAGGCCATCGAGGCGGTGGTGAGGGAACTCTCGCTCTGGGGCGGGCACTGCCCTGCTCTCACACGGCCGGGCTGCTACGGCCAGCAAACAATGGCGATGATGGACGGGGTCGCGATCGGAAGGAGCCCCGTAGCCACAGCGGGGTCGCGATGCGTGACCGGGGACCCCGCGGGAGAGCAGGGGGCGCGCCGGGCGATCCCGCGCCGGCACGAACGGCCGCGCCTTGGGCACCCGGTAAACACCGCGGGCGGCGGCAAAACTTTCTCCCCGCCGCCCGTTCTCTGCTCCAGGCTGACCCGATCTCGACTCTCATCCTCTGCCGCCCGCGCCGCTCTCTCGCTGCCCGCCCACAGGGAGTGCGGGCAGGGCCGCCCGCCCGCTCCGCTATCGGCGCGGCCTGCACGGGCGCCGCTCGCTAGCAGCGCTTCCAAGGCCACCGCCGCCGCCCTCCACGATCGCTTCCCCCGGCGCCCCCCACGGCCCGGAGCGGAGACGCGGCCGCTCTCGGGCTGCCCGGGCGGCTCCGCACTGGCTCCCCCCGCAGGAGAGCGCGGGAGCGGCTCAACCGCACTGCCCACCTCGGCCCCGGAGAATCCCTCCCTCTCTCAGCGGAGAACAGGGAGCGGGTCCGAGGAGCCAGCCCGGCGGAGGGCATCCACCCCCCTCGCGACCGGCAGCGGGGCCGCATTTCCTCCGCACCGCCCGCCCCCCTTCTGGCTTCCATCTCCGGCAGCTGCACGGCTCCCGGTCGGCGAAGGGAGCCATGGCGGCCTCTGCCTACCTGCGGTGCGTGGGGCCCGGCCGGCCCAGTCCTCCCCGGGCCCCCCCCACGGCCCGAGGCCTCGCTGCGCCCCCCGGGACGTACTGCCGTTCGTACTGCAGCCCCGGGTCGCGGGCGGCTCCCGCGGCCGCGGCGGGCCTGGGCGGCCGCCGCTGCTCTTGCCGGCTCCGCGCTGCCCGGGCCACGGGCTTGGTCGCTCCGCCACTCGAACAATGGGGTCCGGACCACGCTGGGAGGGGTGCAGGGAGAACAGAGTTGGCGCCGCTCCGCCGCCGACTCCTAAATCCTGCCGACCGCCGCCATCACGCCGCCGCTCCGCTCAGCCTCCCCCTCCCGCGGTCGGATGGAAACCCCGGGCGTGATGTCAGCCCTGCGCCCTGGGACCGACCGGCAGCGGGAGGAGGAGCCTCGGGCGGGGGCGACGAGCAGCAGCAGCGCCGCCGCCGGGCCTCGCTCCGCGCGGCGGAAGCAGTGCGGTCGCGCTGTGGCGCGCTTGGCCACAGCTCCTGCCGCCATCCGCCTTTACCTTTCTTCTGCCATGAGCTGAGCGCCGTGGTCACAGCCCGGAGCGGGCCACCTGGCACTGCGCTGCGCGGTGCGCAGGGGTTTTGTTGGCGGTTTTCGGTATAAAATCACGGCCCGACAACAAACGCGACGGCGTTTCTCACTTTACGCGGTCACAAGCGGCCCTGGGGCGTACTTAGGGAGGTTTGGACTATCCCCTGGCAGGGAGCTGGCCTTCCTCCTTGGATGCAAACATCTACGCGCGGTCTTATGCCCGCTTCTAGCCAGTGATCGGCGTGGTTTTAAGGAGATGCGCGGTAGTTATTGAAAAAAGAACAACCCAACCCCGAAAAAAAAACAACAAACCACGAGCAAAAAAGTCATTTGCGTGTCCAAATGTTCCCAGAGTGGTAACGGAAAGTAGCAGCAGAGTGAGAGTGTGCTGTAAGCAACACAACACGGCGCTGGAAAGTGGAAGCAGCTTACCTGCCTTCTTCCCCGGGAAAGCACACCTGTGCTGTAGGGCTCTGTTACTCTGCTAGAGGATTGTGCGGACATTACTGACTGACGTCTGGCACCAGATCTTTGGACACCCTGCAAGGGTGAAAGAGGTCAGATCAGCAGAAAAACATAGTTTTCTCATCAACGAAGGAGATGCTGAAGGAAGCTACTCACCGTGTGGGTATACGGGAGGAAGATGGTCACAGCAGTTGTTAAATGAATTCAGGCTTGAAGAGTTGTGTTGGCCAGGACCCAGATGTAAGCCACAGTCAGTCAGCTGGAGACCTCTTGGTGCCATTATCTTAACTCATGGTTGCTCTTCCAGGGTGAGCAATGCTGGCTGCCTTGGTGCTCAGTGACGTGTGGACAGCTGATGTACACACCACCCTGCAGCTGAGTTGGTTAGGTTTCCTGGAGCCTAGTAAGGAGCCTTCAGTGCACCAAGCATGATGGCATTGGCATCATTGGCTGTCACACTCAACAATTCCCTGTCTGAGGAGCTGCAGAGGCCAGATGAGACATAGACACTGGCTCAGTTCTTAAGCATTGTATAGGAAATTACCACAAAATATCAGTGATAGATGGCAAAGAAAAAAAAATTCCCTCTAGAGTTAAGAAAAATGCATCTAGGAATTGCTTGGAGAAGAAAACAGCTTGAAAGTTTACATGGGTATAATTATGCTATGTTCCTTACTGAAGCACTGAAGTTTGCCTAAGCCATCTTAAAGGAGAATATTTTATGATAGGAGTGCTGCAAAGAGCAATGGACTGAACTTTAAATTGAAGCGTGTCAAAATGAAAATAAATTTTAAATTAAAAATAAAATACCTGAGCCCTTCGCGCAGGTAGGTGGTTGCTCAGCCATCCCTAGGGGAACAGTGCCCTATCACATATCCCACCATCCATCCTTTCCCCTCAGTATATACTGAGCATGATGCCATATGGTCTGAAATACCCCTATGGTCGTTTGGGCTCAACTATCCTGGCTGTGTTCCCTTCCACCTCCTTATGCACCTCCAGCTTCCTCACTGGTGGGGTGGGATGAGGAGCAGGAAAAGCATTGACTCTGTGTAAGCCCTGATCAGCAGTAATTAAAACATACTTGTTTTATCAACACTATTTCCAGCACAAATGCAAAACATAGCCCCATTCCAGCTACTGTGAAGAAAACAAATTTTATCCCAGCCAAAACTAGCACATCTCTTTCACCACACTTAGTACTTTGATTTTTCTGCTTCTACCCTTCAGGTAATTCTAAAACATGTCCTGAAGAACTCAAAGATCACAACTTGAGGTATAAATAGCAGATCATAGCAAAGATTTTCTTTCTCTTGAGTAGCTCTTAAATGCTGCAGATATGGTCTAGTTTTATTCATTTTGTATCCCTACTGTTATTCCATTTAATTTTACATTCTCTCTTTTACTAAGAAGCCAGCAGTAGTAATTTATGTAAGTTAACACAGATCTTCCTTGACTTCTTTTCCTCTGACACCCCTTTTGCTTTTACCACACCCAGAATCATGTCCTCAGTTGGGCCTAACCAACCAGCCAGCTGCACAGGGCTAAAGATTAGAGAGGTAAGATCTACAGGAAAACAACAGTGGCAAAAAAAAAAAAAAAAAATTATTTTATAGAACTAGTTAGAATTAATTAGAAAGAAAAATCAATTGATACATGCATTCAGGTCTAGGAGGAAAAAGCTAGTCTGAATTTTTTACCAGTTAAGTCTGTGGGCCACTTTCAGAATACTCTTGTTAGAAATCAGTTTAATTTAGATCTGTGACTTGCTTAGGTTTTCACAAACAGTTGATCAGAAATGATTATTCCAAAACTATTTTGTATAAGATGCAGTCTTATTGGACTTGTTAGATTTATATGTCAGTTATCTGCCAATACTTAAAGTACAGGTAGATTTGTCAGCTGCAATACACAGAAACTGGAATTATGGAAGACAAAACAAATAGTGAATAGTTTAGATACATTGGTTAAAGCTTGACCAACTAAGCGTAGGGGTTTTTTTCATTATTTAATTATAAATTTCTTACATTATATATGCAATTCCTTAAAAAAATATGTGAGTACATAATTTAAATTATTTTCAAGTTAAAAATAACACCTTTGGCTGGTAAAAATGTATGCATAAAATTTTGTAACTATATGAATTTAATTATAGTGAACAATAAACTTGTTGCTGGACAAGCATGACTAAGGCTTCAGTTAAAACTACTCATTACAATCAACTAATATTTTAACAGATTGCTACCTTATCTGAACAGAGTATCTGCACACAAGTGGACCTCTACAGAAATATTGTATCTCTGATTTGGCTGAATATCTTGCTGAAAAGCTCAAAGAAGTACTATAAACAGGGGCATTTATGTGGTTATAATGAGCCTTTAAAGTTAATATGCATCAGGACAGCTGAGAAAAGTTCACACGTTTCTTTAAAGTACTGTTTTCTTTGGTCTAAGTTACCACAGATTTGTTGGAAGCATTAATTCTCTCCCAAAGAAGCTGCAAGCCTTAGGTGCCAAATAAGTGTTATGTCTATTAGTGTTTTCTTCTCAACGTTTAGCTAACAAAAGTGCAAATTGAGTGTGAAGTATACTTTTTTCTCTTCTTAGATACTTACCTGAACAATCAAAATATGTCAGGTTCTACATGTAGGTTTAATATGCTATAACTCTTCTTTAGAGAGCTGTTATACCATTTCTTGGGCAGACTGCCTTTTTTCAGGGTTTGCAACAGTTATATCATCCTGCACTTTTCTTGCTTTCCTTTTTTGCTTGGTGGTGTATCATAAACTTCTAGAGGTCTCATTCATGATCTGTCTTCCCAAATCCAGGTGTCTGGCCAGCTGGCCTAGTTTGTTGAGCATTGGCCAGGTACAGTTGGCAGGTAGAATGTCATAGCAAAAGACATTATATTGGGAAAATCTGATGGAATATGCACCCTTGCTTAATGAACTCCTACCATAAGGCCCTTCTTGTGCTGCCGGCCCTCCTGTGTGACCATGTGTTAGCGGGAACCTGCTTTTCATTTGATAAGCATTGTTATGTAGCCTTATGTATAAAATACCAATTCTTTATAACGCGTCACTGTAGCCTTAGGTTTTCTAATTTACTGGAAGTTAAGAAGCATAAAATGGCATACTATATGCTGCTTAGATTTACACCTGGAAATTTTATTTGCACACCTATTTCAGTCACAAGCTTTCCCTGCTCATATTCCAATCTGGCAGAGCTTACACTACAAGTGTTTACAAATGCAGATGTTTGGAGCTTCCTCACTGCTACAGGAAGGCCTCTCTTAGACATCAGTTCTAGCAAAACCAAACATGTTATGCTAGTATATTGGTTACAATTGGCCAAAATCTTGGAAACTATGCCCTGTATACTGGAGTAATGCAATTGCCTAACCTGACCAACTGAAATAATGCATTACATTAGATGTGGTGCAAGTTGTATAAGATTGTCTTTTTCCCTCTGAGTTGTGGCAGTATAGTTGGTAGGTGTCATGGGGTGACTTTACCTTTAAGATAGCTTTGGGAGCTAAAGAAGTTGAAGCTGCTGGTGGCTGATGGGAGTCTTTTTCTCCTGACCAATTATCGGTCATTTCTAAGAATTGACAGCAGTTTAGACCATTGAAAAGTGAGATCAACTTGTGAACACCACCTTAAGATGTAAAGCCAGAGTTCTCTTTTTCTCTTTTTAGTTTCTGGCTTCTGAGAAGGTAACAGGGCTCTGTCTTGGCCTTCCCCCCCCCCCCCTTCCTCCCCCCTCCCCAGGCCAGACAAGACCGCAGAGGATGGGGGGGGTAGGGAGAGAAACAGAGCCAGCCAGCCAGCTTGGCTTTATTTGTAGTTTCTGCTGCTAGACTGAAACCTGACACCATGAACATCTGCAGTTTTTCCAAGACTTTAATTCTTTTACTACCTGGATAAAACGTACAGATTACTCTTTTTTCCCAGAGAAACAGAGAGAGAGAGACAATCAACATGAAGAAGACATCATAAAACTACCAAAGACAGTGAAGAAAAGAGTTAAATTTTAGATGGGGAAGAGAGAATAAGGAGATGCTTTATAAGCTGAAATATTTTTCTATTAAAGCTATGGAAATGGACAATAGTGTTGTGAAAAGACTCCTTTAATTTATGACAGAATATATTGGGAGGAATAGAGTGTTCAAAGTGTGGATTTTGAGCAAAAAGTAGAGTAATTGTGATACAGTGAGGTGCTGGAACAGAGTGAAGCAAAGATTTGAGGCCTTGAAGGTAAAGAGAAAACTGTTTCCCAGTGAAGCTCACAGAGACAGATGAAGAAGATTTTTGCCTTTGAATAACTCATCCTTAAAAAATAATATCCCTAGACTCATGGCCCATACAACCTCAGAGTGATGTGAAATGAGAGGAGTGAACTGATGGCAGATTTCCAGGCAGCTGGCATCAAAGAAATAGAAAACTATAACAGAAATAGTTTTCTCGTGAGAAACTCCATAGATTAGCAGAAGAAGGCTTCTGTTTCTCTACAAAGGCAGATGAAAAGACTCTAGCAAGAATTGAGACTGTTTTAAACACCAAAGTCCCAAAGTTTTTTGTCTCTGTGTTGTCACATGTACAAAAGAATAGTTGGGTAGTAGGGGATAAAAGGGTTTTGTAGAAGTTTATTCTAGTGTTCTTATTCTTGTAGTTTTGTTAATAAATTTTCTTTATTTCCTTTTAAGTTTTAAACCTGTTTTGCTCTTGTTCTAACCCATATCTCACAGCAAGAAGTAATTTTTTTAGTTACTGCCTTAAAACCATGACATTTACTTGGTTCTTTGGCCGGGAAAACGAAATTAGCAAATCTAAACCACTACAGTAGGTCATGCTAGAAATTGTGCTAATGAGTAGTCTTTTGGTACTTCTGTACTTCTAGGTATAAATAAGTTTATAAGGAGCAACAGTTTTTGGTGTCTGAATCTCTCTCCGAGAAGAGCTATTAGAGTCTGCAGAATTCAGCTCTAAGCTAAAATTGGTTACTTAATCCTACTGCTGTTAGGAGAAATAGACTAATTTGAAGGAATTATGGGTGAACTCTTTATTCCAGTTACTAAATGAAGGATAAGCAGGATCACTGTCTCAAAGAGACACTCTCCAAAAAATAGCCAAAATGCGTGCTTTTGTATTTAACCATATAACATACAAAATATGAAGGGGTGTTTGGAAAAGACCTGTGCTGTATTGCTGTGTACAACAAAACCAATTGATTCTTTGATGTAGAGAGTGATGGAAAGCAGTGATTTTGAAGGTGAGAAGAGTCACAAAAATGCAGAATATATTAATTCCTTCAAAGTGTTTGCACTGTCATTCAGAATTTAATCCTCAAAATTTTCCTGCAAGACACAGTAAATAAGAATTAAAAGGATACAATAGCAGCAGAAGAAAAAAGACTACGAAGTGTTAACTGCATGTACTTTACAGCAAGACACTAAAGACATAACAATGTCTCTGTATCTATTTTCTCAGGGTTAATTTTTAAACTAATTACATAATTCATTTACTGCTAATGTAAATAAAAGAAGGGCAGTGGTACCTCAGATTTTTGAGGTCTTATCTGAGACAGTTCATTAATATTATTAAAATATAGATATCTATCTCCAGGTCTTACCAACAAGATGAGATAAAAGTTCTTTCTGAAATTATTCATACCAAGTTATAATTCTTCCAAAAGATTCTAAAAGTTAATGATTCCCCTTAGAACTAGAGCTGAGAACTCACGTTAGTAGGAAGAAACACCTTAAGAGACAGGGATTTATTACTTGAGGCAGAAGAGAGCTTAGTCAACCCTTAAACTTTAAGAAATATAAGAGAAATACCTTTGCTGTCAGGCTTCCATTTAAGATTCCATTGTACAATCACATGAGGCAAGGAAATACAAGAGAGGGTTTACATCATGTGCTAGAAAATACAAAGCTGTATGTGAGGGCAGGAGCAAAAAAGATAAAGTTCTGTGAGTTCTTGGCAATTATGAACTGAAAAGTCAGAAAGTTTCATAGACTTTCCTAGAAGGTGTCATGACTAACAAGAAATTCTAATGTGGGTTTTAACATTTTCTTTTTTGATTCTGTTACAGTCTGTAATTTTAAGGGGGGAAATTATTTTTGTCCTTACAGCTTGTCTGTAAATGAAACTGAATTCTTTTATCTGACATTTCTGTTTTTTTCTTCATGACAAATTGCACTACACATGGTGAGTTGACCTTGTCTGCCTGCTAGACACCCACAGAGCTGCTTTCTCATTCCTCGACATCAGCAGAATAGGGAAAAATTTAGATTAAATTAATGGGTCAAGATAGAGAGAAAACCTACTAAATAACGTCACAGGGGAAACAGACTCGACATGGGGGAAAATTAATTAATTTATTGCCAATTAAAATAGAGCTGGATGGTGAGAAACAAATGCGAAATGTCTATACTGTCTTCCCTTCATCCTTCTTCCTAGGCTCAACTTCAGTCCTTCAATCCTGACTCCTCTCCCCGAGTGGTGCCAGGATATGGGAAATGGCTGCTAGGATCAACTCATTACAGCTTCTCTCTGCCACTTTTTCCTTATCACACTCTTCCAGTGACTTCCCCACTCCTGGGTGGGTCCTTTCCATGGGATACAGTCCTTCACAAACTGCTTCAACGTGGGTTGTATGTGGCCACAGTTCCATCAAGATAAATCTACTCCAGCATGGGCTGTAGGGGAATCACTTGTCCAGTGCCTGGAGCACCTTGTGCCCTCATTCTCTGGTCTTGGTTTCACATATTTCTCACTCGTCTCTCCCAACTGTTTACCATTTCTTAAATAAACTTCCCAAGATGTGCCACCACTTTGGCTGCAGGGCTCTGCTGTGGTCTCTGTGTATTGAATCTGGCTGGAACTACGTGGGATAGGCACATGGCTGCTCCTTGTCCTTTGAGGCTGTCCTTGTAGTCCACCACAAAGATCATAATGTTGCCTTGTAAACCCAATGCAATAAGATACCAAGTTGCTTTCATAACCAGATCTCCAGAATCTCCAAATGGTTTTGTATTTTACCTCCACTTGAGCTGCTGAGTTTCCTTGAGAACTGGTACTCCATAATTCTGAGAGAAAGGAGTTTTTCCTGGTGGCTGGCATTAGCTGGGTACGCATCCTGGCATTCCTGAGCCTCATAGGAATTGCACAGTATTTATGCTGGAACTGGATAGTCCTTCCAAGCACAGGTTGGGAGACAGAACTCAGGACTTGTCTTTGTCCCATGAAGGGCCATGAACTATAGTTTCACAAAGACATAAGTTGTGCAGAAGAGATTTAGCAATTTTCTCTTCCTTTTGATCACTCTGACAAAGTAATTTGCTGAGATGCTTCTCTGTTTCCTGAGGAAGTCCTTGCAAATTGCTATCTGCGTGGCAAGATTGAGAGATACGATGACTGGAAGTGAGAACACTGAATTGCGTTGCAGGAAGTTGTGTTCTTACATCCTTGCATTTATATCTGTAAAATGCAAAAGCTCTTATAGCAGCAGAAAACAGGAGTTATGGAGCTGACTGCAAATACAAGCTGTGCCTCTCCAACTGTTCCATCACAGGCAACTGGGAACAACTGGCCCCTCCATAGAAAATAGAATTTCCTATCCTTCTGAGGAATGTACAAGGCATACAAGATCTGAAGGGAACTGGCAAAAGTGTTCAACCTGTTTAAAAACTGGGAAACATTCAATGTTTGAAATTTTAATCAGTCTCGCTAACACAATGAAAGTAAGGAGCTGGGAACCAGGTATTGCTTTAGATCATATATGTATACATATTTACACATACATGTAAGGCTGGACATATGCTTGCTTTTAACATGATATTCAAGATAACAATGTAAGGAAACTTATGTGTTGGGATATTGGCATATTAGATCCTGGGCTTTTCAAATTAGGCACGTGGAATAACAGGACCTCATGTTGAACTTTCAGTGGTATGGCCCTTTAGGTAGAGATTGCAAGTAAATGCACTGCTGTAACTCAGAGAGATTTCATTGACTTAGTAAATTATTATGAAACAGGAAGATGCAATAATATTGTTTGTTAAAGAAAAGCATCACAGGAAATTAATTCTTAGGTGGACTTTATTTGGCCATTCTGTGTGTCTAAATTGACAACATTCAGTGATATGGATACCAAGCATTCCTCTGCACACTGGGTAAAGAAGCAGTATTATATGATTTCAATGTGGGACTGTCTTTAAGAGCTCTTAGTCATTTAGAGAAACCAACAACTTAAAATTCAGAAAGTGTCCAATCGAGTGTATCTAGAGAGTCTTAATCTAATCTTTTAGTTTGAAATATATCTACAGATACATAAATTAGAAATCCTACTGCAAAAATACATCTCTGTTTTTTGGAATATCCACTTGAAGAAGCTCCCAACCCCCAAAGTGTTACTACTGATGTAACTGGGTTGGCTTTTTTTACTGAAGTCATGGGGAATACAATATGACCAAATTAATGAACCATAACAGGTGTCTTCCTTTCAAATAAATCTGTAGTGGTCACTTAGTTAGTTCTCCTGATCAGTCCGTGGAATCATGATGATTCTGACTATTATTGCAAATGTAATAAAAGTATTCACATTTAATGACCCACCTCAGTTTAGTTGTTTACACAAAATGCTGCTTTAATTTTTTGTTATTGTTATTTCAAGATACTTTCATATGCCAGAACTCCTACCACATCTTTCTATAAACAAAGACTTAAAATACAGAGACTCTGCTCTCCCCTCCCTCCTTCTTTTCAATGTCAAAACTTAAAGAAAAACTAAATTCAGCTATTGAATATGGAATAGACAAAATTCTGAGTTTTAATTGAAGAAAGAAGTAGTCCTGGATCAGGATAAGATGGCAATTTCTGTTTTAAAAGTCCTGGAAGTCCAATAGTGCTTTTAACTTTGCTAAGAATACCAGACAGGACAATATTTTCACAACTTTAAATATGATGGGAGGATAAAATAGGATGAGGGCTATCTTTAGTTTATTTTCATTTCATATTGTTTACCAAACAGTTTGATAAACCATTTAAAATCTACACTAACATTAAGGAAGTACATAGTCAAAGGGAGAAAGTTACTTACCTAGGCTATATATTACTAAATTTTATTCCTGAACTCCAAAAATAAGAGACATGTAAAGACTAGTGAGAAAGAGTGCTCCAAGATACAGAATGTATTCATATCCTTTTGGTGCAGAGTACTCCAGTGCATGCTATTTCTATGGAAAAATTCCACAGCTGCATTTATGAAAGTGGGAAGACAAATAGTGGTTGTGAATTGCTTGAGCTCACGCACTGTGAGACAGTTCTGGCAATTAAGCAAAATTTTCCTAGATACGGGAATGCATTATGCTTGATAAGTGGACAATAGAGATATACTTTCCAAATCACGTGATTGAGGATTTCTCATGCTAATTTTTAAAATAATGACTATTTTAAAACTTTTTCTTTACTGTCACAATCATGAGGTAAGTCAAACCTGATAAAAGTTTTTTACAATACACAATTCCAAGATATGATTTCTCCTGTTGGAAAACTAAGATACGGTTTTGTAACAAGCAAACCAAAGTATTGAATCAGTTCCTAATTGAATTGTTCCTAAATAACTATGTCTTAAAGTCTTTCTTCTATCAGCTAAGAAATATTTGCTGTTGCAGTACTTTGTTTTGGGGGTTTTGTTTGTTTGTTTGTATTTTAAATAGTTTTGAAAATCAGCCCTTCGGAAACAACCTTAGAGGCCCATGTACAGCTTGTAAAGGAGAGTGACGGTATGTATGTCTCTAGCTATTTTAACCTCATCACAGTCTACACTTCTGTGTGAGGTGAAGAGGAGGGGCAGGCACTGATCTCTCTCTGTGGTGCCCAGTGACAGGACTTGAGTAAATGGCCTCAAGTTGGGAGGTTTTGGTTTGATATCAGGATAAAGTTTTTGACCCACAGGGTGGTTGGGCACTGGAACTAATTCTCCAGGGCAGTGGTCACAACACCAAGCCTGAAAGAGTCCAAGAAATGTTTGGACAATGCTCTCAGATCCATGGTGTGACTCTTGGGGTGTCCTATGCAAGCCCAGGAGCTGGATTCAATGATCATGATGGGTCCCTTCCAACTCAGCATATTTTGTGATTCTATGGTTCTTTCCCTAAAATCTCTAAAATTACGAGTCAAAACTTCAACTTAAAAGTCTTGACATTCTTACACTGAAGAATAAAGGTCCACAAAACTGCTGCTGGGCTTATTGAAACTGAATTTGTTAGTCAACAATTTTATTTTCTTTTTAATAGGATAAAAGATGGGGAAAATTATTTTCTATATAATTAATTTATTCCTTTCAAGAAAATGTGAAGAGCTACATTTGCTGATTTGCAAACTGATTTGCCCTAAACAGTAAATGCATTTTCTACATCAACCCACACATTCCTCTTCCCCTTGTATGGAAATTCTACGGGATGATCCATGGACTGACTAGCCATGCTGATTAAAGAGATACTTGCTTTTTGTACTAAGAAAAAGTTGTAGGTTGAGATAACAACAGTTAAGTAATGAGCAAGAGAGGGGAAAAAAGAGCAAGTATTGTCATGGTAGTGACTTGTCATTTCCAAATAGCTCATCAGTCCCCAGCTTGTGTCTGAGGATTGGCTTTTTCTGGAAAGACTACACTCCCGGTTCTGACTGCTGAGCATGCCATTCTATGTCATATGGCGTTTGCATTTGTTCAGCTGGGCTCAGCTGTCCTGGCTGCTTCTCCTCCCAGGCTCCTGCTCACCCCTGGCCTCCCTGCTGCAAGGACAGAGTGACAAACAGAGAGGGCCTGGACTGTGCAAGCCCAGTTCAATAACCAAAACATTGGTGTGTTATCACACAGTGTGATAACATCAGTGTGTTTTGGTCACAGATGCAGAGTGCAACATCATACAGGCTGCTATGAGGAAACATAATTCTATCCCAGCCAGGCACAATGAAGGTGCACAGACACTAATGCGTAACTATTTTACTGTGCTGCAAATTATTATTAGGCGATCTTTATTTCCTTAGCTGCTACTTCCTCTTTCTGTGCTTAGAGAGCTTTATTAGATCTCTAATGGGCTTTCAAGCACAGTTCTGTTATGCAAAGTAAGGTACAGTTCCTTTAAGGTTCATTGAGAGAGCTTCCTTAAAAAGTATCCCCACGTGCATTGTGTTTGCAGCAAGACTTGGACAGTGCAAAGGTGGATGGTGAAGTGAGGCTTTCATTTTGGATTCCAACAGTGAAGGAGGCAAGGCTCTTTTGCTTTGGAGGGACATTATGGACAAGGAAATTGTGTCATCAACAGGGACAGCTGTAAGCGCTCTAAACTTCAGAAATGCAGTGGAAGGGCAGGAGTGACCGTCATGAGTCATTAGCGCTGGGAGATGAAGCTGCAGTGGTAGTTAATATGTAGACACCAGATACGCATTCACAATCTGACACTATCCAGATCTGAAAATTGAACGGATTTTAGATTCTGAATTTGGTTTTGTTCAATTGGTTTTTTGATTAGACCTGGATGATGTTTTAAAATAAACAAATGTTACTTCCCCTTAATTCCTATAATGTGTAGGAATTTCTGCTTTTATGTCAAAATTATTTATATAAGTTCTTGAAACAAGACTAAAATCTTATCAAGCATATGCTTGCATGTATATGGCTTGCATGTAAGTTCAAAGCACAAATGCAGTGCAAATAAAGGTATCAAAATATGACTTTGCAGTCCTTCTGCTACATTCACAAATCTATGAGAGTTACTTTTCCCTGGTAAAGAGTAATTACTTTCCCCACTCTCTTGCATGTTTTCCCCCTCCAGAACAATGAGATTGAGAAATAGTAAAGCTTGTTTAGGTAAAAAAAAATAGAAATTGACTGGGGAAAAAAAAAGGAACTCTCTATTAAGGATCCTCTAAAAGATATTTTGATGTAGGCAATTAAAATTTCTCTGAAAACCTGCACAATAATTTCCTTCTCTATTAGAAACTAAGAAAGATATGTTGCTTTCAAGATTAACCAGTGATCAGATGCTACCTTATTTATTTATTTTTCTAATGTCATAGATTCAGAGAATGTTTTGGGTTTGCAGGAGCCTTAATGGTCACCTTTTTTCAACAGCACCAGCATTTTGTCCCTCATATCCCTGTCATACAGTAAATAATCTAAAGAAACAGCAATATGCAATGGTGTATACAATAGGGCTGATGTGAGCTGTTGTTAGTCCTAAACAAATTTTTGTAAGCAAAATATAAACCAAAAGAAAATAGTAATATAGATAACAAATGGAAACGAAACTGTCTGGTATAATTTATTTATTTTTTTTTTTAGAGGGATAAAGAGGATTTATAACTAAGAATCTGTAAATTTGATTTTCAGTAACATAAGGCCTTAGAATTCAGAAGTTATTAAAGAAAGGGAGAAAAGGAAAGAGGAAAAAAAAAGAAAACCTGAAGGAAAATGACAAACTCTTAAGTCCCCAAACACAATTATTTCATTCTTTCTATGAAGCTTTTTGCCAAATAGAAATCCAGTATTGCAACATCAGTGGAATCATCAAAGATACACATGAAAAAATTACCTTCCTCACATTATCAAAATGATGGACAAAATCAGTTTTTCAGCCTAAAACTCATTTGAGCATTCTCCTTGTTGCACACCAGCTGTGATCTTATGAGCATGGTTAAGCCACGCTTGGTTGTGTAGTTCCCCCAAGTGCTTGCTTGGTGAATGCTGCCTTTGAATTAATGCAAAAAGTGCATGTCCTGAAGCCAAGTTGCAATAATGTTGCTGATCCTGTTCTACAGCTCCTCATCAGCTCTGAGGTCTAGTACAAAATCTTCCTGTTAGAAGGACTGCCGAACCTGAGTGAGGAAAGGTTTGCTCTAGCTCTTTGTTGTACTGTCCCTCATAATTCTTGTTCTTCCATATAATCAGTACCCCTGCTTTGTCTTGGCAAAGCTGAGCCTCAGATATGCCTGTCCCATAACAAGCATTAGCAATGCACTCTGAAGTTAGCATATCTTCTGGAGTATCCTCTGTCAGTGAAAACAGAGACACTGAGACAGCCCTGTTCTGAGCATGAATTAGTGTGAGATGATTAGATGTAAAGTAGCTTCCTTAATAGTATTAAGGATGCAAAGTCAAAACTTGCTTCTATATCCAAGACTTTTAAGTTCAGCTGCCAAGATTTTGTAAACTTGTACAAGCAGGGTCAAGCCAGTATCTTTTGAATTTGCTCCCTTTTCTGCTATTATTGATAATAAAAGTAATATTCCAGGAGTAGCACATTTATCTTCTCAGCTAACACTGCACTGGATTGAAAACTTCGAAATGTGAGCCTTACAACTACATTCAGAGGGATTTTGGCTCCTTCTAGTGAAAAAATGCATTAACATTACAGTTGTAGATAGGCTCAGACTTTCAGATTCCGACTAGAAAATCATTCCAGGATGTTTGTCTAATGCACTGCAGCGCCTCAATCTGCCACACAAGACAATCAGTGCGGGACTTAACTGACATAAAGTGTCAGAACTGGATGATTGTTATTAAGCTAAAAGATTCTGCAACTTCATTAGGAGGTTTTTATTTATTGTTGTACAAATATGTAGAAGGAAAACCTGGCATAAGATTGACAGCTTTTGGTGTGGGGGTTTTGGTTTTTTGTTTGTGTATATCTTGGTTTTTTAAATTTTTAATAGCTATCCCCTTTGCATTAAAGTACTCGTGAATACTCAATAAGAAGAATCAAAAGAGAAGGATGGTTAGGTGGAGTGTGAAAAAGAAGGCAGAATTAAAAAGAAAAATAAATCTGCTTCTGCAGAGAAGTGGACTCTGAGTACCCCTATTCTGTTTCTAGCTGCCTTAGACCAACTTTATTTTTCTTTTCTTCTTCCTTTTTTTTTAAGAGAAGAATAGAAAAGCCAAGTGAGAGAAGAAAATGAAGGGATATAGCAAAAGAACATGTTTAAAAGAGAAGAATAACACGGTCAAAGAAGCAAAATAATGACTGTTGTTCCCAGTGCTCAGCTGAAGAATCACTCAGATCTATCTCAAACTTTGGTGGTATGGCTTAAACTATTTATTTCTCCTAGATGACACAGCCCTGCTTAAAGCGATTATAACAAATGGCAGAAGCACAAGAAAGTGCCATTAATGCTGTTTGAGCAGAAGTCTATCCTTTTTCATAATTTGTCAAGATCTAAAAAAAATTTCTGTTTTCCTTTATTTTCTTTTTTTCCAAGGCAAGGCATGAAAAGCAAAACTTCACTTCCAGTTTACTGCAAAGTTCAAGAAAAAACAAGCTCTGTTGGGTTTTCTGTTCTTTTTCATCCAACCTATTCAGAATTTAATAAATGAAGGCTTTAGGCAAGCTTCATTTTTCACAAGGCATTATTTTCAAACACAACAATTAGCCATTTCTATTATATTTTTTGTTGTATTATTCAGTAACATAGAGTTTAAATTAAATAGAAGGAGGGTGAGAAGAAGGACATGAATCATAGCTGGTCTGAATGTTCTTTTTAATTTCCTTCAGATGCATGTCAAGTAAATCCAGTTCCTTAATGTACTGTTAATTGTCCCAAAGACATATATCAATTCCAACAGATGAGTATTTGAATGGTAGGAAGAGCATGGTCATTTTCTTGGTAGGTGCTCAGTTTTTTCTTTAATGGTTGAGGTTATGGGAACTTATGTATATTATCCAGGTAAATTGCTGTTTAATTTGGACTCCTTTGTAGCATACATATATTTGAGTGTAATAAACTACCTTGAATTCAAACAGATAAATGTTTAGAGAAGGGGGAAAGTAGGAGGAAATATTGACATGAAAGTCCACAAAAACATATCAAGGAGAAAAACTCAGATCTTCCTAATGTACCTTACCTACAGGCCTTTGCAGAACATGTGGAACTGCTTCCAGGAAAGGTTTTGTTGGGTTTTTTTTCATTTGCACCAAACAAGAGTAAGAGTGCATAAATAGATATGTCTAGGCAAGAATTTTCTTTGGGTAAGAGAAAAAAAATTAAGCCTGGGTTTATCAGAGAACTGGTTACCTTGTCTTGGGAAACTGCCTGTCCACAAGATAAGGTGTCAATAAGGAAGAGTCCATGCTGCTGTTTAACTATGAGTTTTTAATTATTTTTTTTTAAAGGAGAAAATTTTTTCTTCTACTAGGTACTTGAGAAGGGCTTATAAGAATATTGCAGCTTGTGGTAAAGTCTCAGAAGATGAACTATTCCCAACAAGCTGGCCCATTTAAAGGTGTGAAAGCAGATTTGGGAAGTTGATCATGTTTTCTTCAGGGACAGAATGAAAGTCTAGGTTTTCCTGATATTTGTCTACAGAAGAGTTCAATGAAAGTAAATTAATTTAATAGGAAATAAAATGGAAAACTTTGCCTGAGAAGATTATTAATTTACACTTGCTGCTTAACAGTGTGCAAAAGTTGTTGATTGTAGTATACAAAAGAAGAAGGTTGAAAACTAAAATCAAGTTGGAGTTTGATTTCATTATAGACAGTAATCATAAACTTGAAACAAAAGAAGCCTTTACTGACAGGTGAGATTTCCACAATAAATAGTAATGAGGGAAGATGATGGCATCATTATGTAGCATATTGAAGCTACGTTGTAAATCATCTAGTAAAAACTAGAGTCAGTTTTAAAACTACTTAAGCCTGATGTAGTGTTGTAATAATTTTTAATAATTTTTAAATTTTTAATAAAACCATTTGCTCAAAATGCCTAATTGTCTCCTAAATGTTACAGAAAAGACAAGTATTTTTTCTCTTTTGTTTCTTAGCTTTAGTGATGCAATTGGATCACTCTTTGTCCACAACTAAGGGACTAAAACCTTATGGAAGCTAAAAGTAGAATTTGTAAGACAAAAAACAAAGGCAGTATAGCTCAAAATAACAAAAAGGACAAATGTTGTCAATGCAGAGCAACAAAACATACGGTATTTGTTCACAGTGTAAAAATTCCAGATTTCTCTGAAATATTGTTAGTCACTGACCATACATATATATTCTCCATTCATTCAGAAAATGAGATGTAGATTCCATTATCATCTGCTGCTTAAGAAATAGGGAATAACATTGCAAATATTATTGATGTATATAATGGCCAAGTAATTAACTGGGTGAAGATAACTCTCAATAGCTGTTGACCTGAGCCGTATGGGTAATATCTTCCCTGTAACTCAGCACAGTAAAAGAAAATACAAGGACTCCAATTATAAATTTAAATCAACTAGGTTTTCTGAAATAATCTCTTCTACCTATCCTAAACAGAAATTTCTCTTCTTGAGAAATATGAAACCATGAATTTTTAAAATTGTGAAATGTTTTTACCTGATTTCTGTCTTTCTTTACAGTGAATGATGCTATTGTCCTATCACTTAGAGAGTGGAGCAATTGCCCTGAAAGGTAAGATTGAAAGAGCTGGTGGAGTAGCTATTGGAGAAGAGAGATGAGAAGCAATGTGATCAAGTCTTGCAAAGTCATGAAAATGGCAGGTGATACTATTTTTGGCAAGTCCTAAAATCAGAGGCACTCCTTAAACTAGTAAGTAAACTAATAAAATAGCTAGTAAGAAGAGCACTTAAAAAACACAGCCCCCCCCCCTTTTTTTTCCTACAAAACTTTCAGTGAACATTTGCTTCAGTAGACTATAGAGATGCACAGCATCAAGAGGTTCAGAAGGGATTTAAAAAAAAAATCACAGGTTTTTAAAAATCTGATAATCTGTAAATGGGGATATACCCTAAATAATATCTGTTTTCTAGTGCTGGCAGTGAGAGCTTCCAGTGATGCAGATGCTGGTGAGCTTTGTGTAAGTTGTTGATTGGCTAAAAAATTTGTAAAAGACATTGTAACTAGAATTAAGACATCTTCTTATGTGATGGTGTTGAATGTAATGCCTTAAATGTCTCACCCTTCCATGAGACTGATTATGCAATAAAACACCTTTTATAATATCTCTCAGTCATTTGAGATATCCCAATACCTCAAATCCAAATAGGTATAGGCAGAGACCAGGTGTAGTTAGATTTTAGTCTAAGTTGTTGATTATGGACAAGCTGACTGAGACAGTCTTGCTGCCTCATTTGAGTAATCCTCAATCTTTCTGTACATCACTTTCCCATCTGTAAATGCCATAATTTTCCAATGTTTGTAATTATATTGTGAAGATAAAATGAAAGTGACTATCTGAAAGGGCTAGGAAGGATTCTGATGATATATAATCATCCAGAGTTTCTGAGATACAAGTTTTCAGGCTGCAGATAAATCATTATCAATTGTCCATAGCTGACAAAACAACCATTAGACCATATACACACATCTGATCAAATATGTTTTATTGTAAATTAAAGGCAAAATGATTTTACAGTGTTGCCAGTATTTTTGTAATTGCAGTCTAGAGAACTAGCAGTTAAAATAAAGCCTGATAATTTAATATTGAAGCACAGTGGAATGCTGGTATTATGTTACTATTGTATGTTCTGTTGAATTGATTTTGAAATGAAACATTTAGAATGTGCTTAATATCCCTAATGTAGCAAGATTTTGTCATCTTTTGAAAATCTGTTTGAAGTCCATTTTCATAACAAATATTTAAAACACCTTGAAAGAGAGGTACTATCTCAAATAAAACCAGGCTTTCAAGTGTTTTCTTCAAAGGTAAAAGAGGAGTTATTGTGTTTGATACTCAGCTGTTTCTGATGCTTTGATTTCATGTAGTTAAACACGCTTCTAGGGCTGTTGCTACTGTGGATATGAACTGCTGTTTTCTCCTTATCTTTCAGATAAGTTTATATATTCATGGTTTAGTTTTAGGCCATCCTACAGGGAGCAAGGAGTTGGATCCAATGAACTTTATGGGTCTCTTCCAACCCGAGATATTCTATGACTCTGTGTGTAGCCAGGATGTCACTTTTCAGTCAATGACTTTTAATGAAAAAGTAAAAAAACTACAATCCATAATAGCAATCAAGCAACTAACCACAGTAAAGGAACACCATAGCTACTTTACAAACCCTCACACAGTAGCATAGGAGACCCTAAAACGTGAATTGTAGATCACAAGAACACGAGAAGGGCAAACTAATCTTTTGCAATGAGCTAAACCTTGTTAATTGATTAAGGTTAGCATAACTTAAAACTTGTGAGAACATGTTTACAGTGCTATCATTAGTAGACTTTACACAGTTGTTTACTTTCATGGCACTTAAAAATGAGAGCTCACTGCAATTAGTTACTTTATATTCAAAATTATTCTTACAACAGTGAAATGTTTCTTGCTTTCCTTCACACCTCATTCTCTCTTTCTTAGAGTGGCTGCATTATATAAGGAGTTTGGTTGATGCTGGCAAGTGGGATCTAGTACTTTTCCCTTTAAGGGTTATTGAATGAAGAATTGGTGAATTTTCTTCTGAGATCTGTGTGTGGTACAATAGGATGATGATGTTCTTCATACAAGGAAGAGCTCTTCCAGTCAGTTTGGTCAGTAGGTGGCATTACAGTTCGCTTACACACCTCAAAGCTTCAGGCAACTGCTTTCAAATAGTTCAATTACCACTGCACCCCGTGAGTCTACTAATATAGTTTTTGTAACTGTGGTACTGTTGGTCTGACTTTACTATGTAAATTTAATAGGGTCATAAGAAATATCAATTTACAATCGTCAAGATTAGGTCATATTTCTGAAGAGTAATTATCTCTCTGGAAGCTGGTATTATAATCTACACAATTTTGTAGTTTTAATTTTGGCTTTCTTAAAAATCCAAAGTCTAAAATGCAAACATTTTATACATTTGCATTTTTAATTGATTAATAAGCAATCTTTATATAGTCTCATAAAACTGATATTTAAAGTGAATTGCATATTGACTGTGAATTGCACATAGCCTGTAATAGTAGGCTGACATTTGCTCTTAAGTTCTAAAAATTAATAAACTTGTGAATGAGATGTCTGAGGATCACTCCAGGTGGTTTGGAAATTGCATGTTAAATCATTGAAATGGCAATTCTGAATTATTCCTACTCTGTGCCCCAAAGAAATGCATTAACATAGGTGCCTGGTCCCTTTTGGATTATAGGTTGATTACTGGTATGCTAGATGCCATTTTAATAAGCTAAGAAATAAATCCCTGTACAGTCTTCCACAGCCTTCTGCTTGATTTATGTCAATCTTCCTATACACTTGCTTATTTTGAATTTGAAATGGCAGGTGAATCTCTATTCATCTTTGAAGGTGACATCTACACAGATGAACAAACTAGATGGTATTCTTGCTAAACAACTGGAATGAAACAGTCCTGCCCCTTTCTGTACTCACCCCTTTCTTTTTTTGTCAGATCTAAAAGTGCTGTACTAAAATCATTTAACCTGCTTGTAAAACACTAGATGTTAAATGACATTAGTGTGTATCAAAGGAAAAACTGACATTAAAATGTAGATAAATTGATGTTCAAAGGAAGAGTCAATGATGGCATGAAGTTTAGAACTCCTCATTTTCTGAGTATCACTCTATTTTTTGTTTTGAACAATACTGATCTCTTTCTTGCAATAAGATCCAAGGGTTAACTACTTCTCCATTATTACATCTCTCCTTCCCTCAACATCTAGTTGTGTCTCCACTCACGGAGCTATCTGCATGCAAGGAAGACCGCCATGTCTTATCTAAATAAAAGGACATTTGTGTTTATAACTTACATCATCTCTGCATTGATGAGACTCACTTATCTGATTGCCTGAGCCATGCTTTAAGCATCTTGTGCAGATGCCTAGAACAATGCTCTGTTCAGCTGGGAGCTTTTTCCACTGAGCTTTGTGTTGCTGATTTGCTATGATTTTAACTGTGTGTTTCTGGTGTTGTGGTGTAGTTTAGAATGATCCTGAGTTTTGGTAGTTCAAGACCATGACTGGGAATTTATTTTGTCTCAAATTGAAATACATGCGACAGAAAACTATTGTTTTCTATGGCAAGCTTTTAAAGTTGTGCTGCTCTGCTGATAACAGAATATTGTATCTGCTTCTAGGGATATTTTTGTACGGATAGATCATTTGAGCTGCCTTCTCCTCTGCTCTGCTCTCATTGAACCATTCTTGCTGCCAGCTCTGTGCCTATGGCTACACAAGACCTTGTATCTACCCAAAGTAAGATGGCTTTAGTTTGACTATTGTTTTTGAAAAAAGCAAACTTAGCATCTCCTGTGTTTTCTTTATCTAAAGCTGCTATTTTTCTTCCCACTGTTCATAAACATAAAATACAAACTGTGCTTAATTAGAGTACTTAAAGATGTTAAGCTGTATCCATTTTGATGCAGAATTTAAAAAAAAAACAAACTCGAAACAAACCACCTTTTATTTGATGCTGAAAAGTTTGATATTTTGGCAGAATTTGTGGCTTTCACCTGCTTAGTTCCTGCAATACACCATCATTACACAGCAGGTTGGAAGTCTGTGGGTAAATATCAGAGACTGATGTAGCAAAGGGAACCTCAGGGCTGGTGTCTACTGCAGGTTGCCTGATGAAGGAGAGCCTATTGAGAGAGCCTTCCTGTTCCAGGCTTTGTCTGGAGGCATTGTGTTCACAGCCTCTTGTCCTGCTGGAGGACTTAGCTACTCTGACATCTATTGGGAAGATAGTACAGCCAACTGTAGAGAATCCAGGAGACTCCTGGAATGCATGGAGGGTAGTTTTTTGTCTCAGATGATAGACAACTCTATCAGAGGGGGATGCAGTGGATCTGTTGGTCACCAACACAAGCAAGCTACTTGGAGACATCAGAATTGGAGTCTGCCTGGGCTGCAGTGACCTGCACTGGTGGAGTTTGCAGGTCTGAGAGATGTAAGGACTGTTAGGGAGTAAAGTTAGAGTCCTCAACTTCAGGAAAGTAAACTTCCAGCTCTTCAAAACCACAGTTGATAGGATGCCCTGGAAAACTGCCCTCAGGGACAAGGGGGTTGAACAGAGCCAGCATATCTTTAAGGAAGTCTTCAATAGAGTGCAAGAGATAACAATTCCCAAGAGCAAGACATTGGGCAAGGAAGACAAGAGCCCAAAATGGCTTAGTTGGGACCTTATAGTAAGGGAAAGAAGAAGCGAACTAAAAGGGAAGAAGAAATGCTCAGGCAATTGAAGCAAGGACAGGTGACCTGGGAAGTGCATAGAGATTATAGGGTATAGAGATGTTTAAGAATGAGAAGAGGAAGGCAAAGGTGAAGCTGGAACTGAACTTTGCAAAGAACACAATAACGGGAAGGGCTTTCTACAGGTGTTTTAACTGGAAAAGGAAGATGAATCTCCCCCAAAACCAGTGCTGGAAAACTGGTAACATCTGATGAGGAGAAGGCTGAGCTACTTAACAGCCCTTTTGCCTCAGTGTTCAATGATGATCTCTCTTCCCAAACCTCTCAAGTCAATGAAGAGCAGGACAGGAACTGGGGGAGCAAAGTCCCTTCCACTGTAAGAAAAGTTCAGGTTTCTGATCCCCTGAGAAAACTGAACGTACATAAGTCTGTGGGACCTGAATAAGATGCATCTGAAAGACCTGAAGGAATTGGCTTATGTAGTGCTATGCCATACTCCATGATACTTGAAAAGCCATGACAATCAGGCAGTGTTCCAGGTGACTGGAAAAAGGGTACACATTGTACACATCTTTTAAAGGGTAGAAAGAGCTCCTTGGGAATTACCAACCTGTCCACCTCACCCTCTGTGCCTGAGAAGATCATAAAGAAACTATGTTTAGGAAGATGGAGAACAGAAGAGAGCCAGAATGGCTTGACCAAGGGCAGGTCCTGCTGGATCAACCTAGTGATCTTCTATGATGGAGTGACTACATCAGAGGATAATGGAAGAGTTACAAATGCCATCTCTCTCAACTTCTTTAAAGCCTTTGGCGCAGTCCCCCACAACCTTCTGCTCTCTAAATTGAAGAGAGATGGATTTAATTACCCATTAAATTAAATTAAATTAAAAAGACTATTTAATGGATGGTGGATAATGGATTTAGTGGATGAAGAGTTGGTTCTATCCAGAGGACGGTAGTCAATGGCTCATCCAGTAGAGTCTGGATGGACATTAGTGAAACGTGCTGTCCCTCAGAGGTCCGTATTGGGACCAGTATTATTTAATATCCACACTAATGACAGAGATGAAGGGTTTGAATGCACCCTCAGCAAGTTTGCAGATCATGACCAAGCTGAGTGATGCAGTTGACACACCTAAAGGATGGAATGCCGTCTAGAGGGATCTAGACAAGCTTGAGAAGTGGCCCATGGGAATCTCATGAGGGTTAACAAGGCCAAGTACTGGTGCTGCAGCTCCTGGGTCAGAGTAAGCCCAGTACCAACCCAGGCTGGGGATGAACATATTGAGAGCAGCCCTGCCCAGAAGGACTTCAGGGTGTGGCAAAGACTGGGGAAGATAATCTGTTTTGAGACCTCCTGGGAGGTTGGATGGTCTGGCAGGAACCTTGCTCTGGTGGGGTGTTTCCCTGCCCCGCATATTCGCCAGCGTAGCAGGGAAGCCTAGCTCCTGAGGCTGAGCATATATTAGTAATCTGATTTTGACAAACATTTATGAGGAAGAGTGAAGATATATATTTGATACATTTGCAAGGTAAAGATTTTGCTCGTGTTATTGTGTTGTCCTTTGACTGAACTTCACTGCTGTCTTCATTAAGGCTTCCACTCAAAGATATTGACCATTTATTAGCTGTGCTGAATGTATCTGAGGATACTGAAAACAGGTTTTTACTGATGCTTCTGGCTCTGTTATGCTCCAATTGATAGCCCAGTTCCCGTTATAGACATTTCATTACAGACCTTAATCAAATATTTAGGGGGTTTGGCTGTCAAATCCCAGGAAAGATGTGATACTGTTCTAGGGAGAAACGTTGCTTTTATCACTGAGCTACAGTTCAATGCAGTGGGAACATGTTTAATATTAGCCTCATGATTTAATATTAGCCAATATGGCATCATGAGAAGTGCTTTTAGTAAAGAATCTGTTTGTACTTGTATTTAAGACAAACTGAATTCAAGCAATGCTGTAAAGTCCAAGAAAAAGTAAGTATTTTCTTATATTTATGTAAGTGGACATATATAGCCAGATTTGGCTAGGAAGGACATGCAGTATTATCAAATTCACAGATACTAAACTGAAAGAAAATGCATTCTGTAATGTCTTCATTGTGTTAGATTCTTTCAAAATCAGTGAAGCTGTTGATTTTTGAGTTGGTGTTCCCTTGCCATTTAGAAATATAAATTAATGGGGTTTTGTTGTTGCTACTGTTTTTGTTTTGATTTTTTTTTCCAGAGAAGTTTTCAATATTTTTATTGTAGTTAAGTATCTTGATTCAAAGCAGACTGCATAGACAACATGGTAATTTTTGTAAATTTATGTGAGCCAATGAGTACATAAGTTTTGATGCTGTTTAGGCAGTTTAGTTTTCATCGAGGAGCTGGCTTCCTCTTGAAAATTGAATTAGTATTCTGTTGCCATGCCGCCAGATTTAGGAACTTATTTCCCACAACTTCCCCTTTTTTTGCTGCTACAGTCCTAGGGCTTATTATCAACTGAGTTCTATCCATTGGTATTTGTCACAGGGAAAAAGTAGCTTTCTGCTTGGTGTATATCAAGATTTTAAATCTTTACTTCTGTCTTAGGTTGCAATGCAAAATGCAATCAAAAGATGTTAAAACCAGGTGGGGCAGTGTTCTTTATCTCTTCCACAACCCACCCTCCCTCCAGGGGTATGTCTTCTTGTAATGTCCCATTGAGTCAGTCACTGCAGGACTGATAAAATTACATCATCCCATCGTGAGATGCTCCACCCAAGGGGAGGAGCCAAGCATTCCTACCTGGACATAATCTGAGACTTGTAACACCACAGCAGCCTTTCTCCACTGGATTCCCAGAGGAAGATTGGACCCATCTGCACCACCACTGGGCCTTCAGAGGAAAACTACATCCTTCCACAGGATCATTGCTTCAACAGAACCACATCTGTCACTCCAGGAAGACTATTTAATCAGACTGCTATCAACACGCTGACTAACAGAGTGTCAAGTTGTATTCTGATGCTATCAGTGGTTTTTGCACTTTGTATTTTAGTTTTTCTATTAAGTTGTAGTTTGTATCAGTGATGAAGAGAGATGGGGACTCAGTGATCAGAATCTGATTTTACCATGGGTGACATCTGCTTATATACCATTCTAAGAAAGATAGTGATTTTTTACTACAGTGATTAAGTTAAACATCATACAAACATACATGCATATTTCAACATTGGTTCAATCTTCTCCCTGTAGCCAGGCTTGATTCAATCTTCTTGCAATCTTCAAAGCTCTGTTTGTTCCTGCCAAGGCATCCTGGCTATCAGATCTCTTATGCTAATCAAGTCCAAGGTCCTTTCTGATTTCACTGTATCTCCCCCTTTTCTTTTTCTATCAAAAATATTCCCTTAAAGTCTTTATTAAATTATCTCTGGATACACTGAAGTAAACAAGGTATCAAAATTAATAAAATTATTATGAAAATCAATATATGCATATCTATTCTAAAAAAAAATTTTTTAGCCAGGGTGTTAAACCCCAGCTGCTAAACAGGTTATCTAAGCTAAGATTCAGATTCTATTCTTAGTTTAAACTCACTATTTTTTAGTTGCTATATGCCTTTATGGAGATATTCTGAGTTATCAATCAGGTTGGAAATGGATTTTCTGGGGATGCAGTAGCTAAGCATAGGGTATCTCGTTTTATTACATTAGCTAGAACTATCTAAACATTTGTTTTGGGTTGGTTAACAGGCTAAGATGTGCTAGTAAAAGCAAGCAATGCTAATAAGCATAAGCATAGCATTCAATGTAATTCCATGTTTTTTTCTTAACTATGTTGTGGCAAAAACTTTTTTTTTATTTATTTTAGTTTTCAAGCATATCTGTTAGGACATTCTCTTTTTGTTTTTTCTGAAGCTTGTTCAGGGACTGGGCAAATAGAAAGAACTAAGTTGTTTTGCTTGCACTCTACTTTGCAAATATGATTATTTTTAGATTCCCTCAACATTTCTCTTATGAGAATACGGAGGTGAGGGCTATTTTTTTCTCACGGCCTATTCCAATTAAAAATTTGGTGGCCTTATACCTTATTTGTAACTCCTCATTATAACATGATTGATACCATGCTTTTGCCAAAAGGGCTCTGCTATACCACTGATTTCCAGACTTTTTACACTGACATAAATCCCAGAGTTCACAGTTTCTTTTACAGGTGGGACAAAAGATGTTAGTTATGAACTGTAGTCTCTTCCTCCTCCTCCTCCTTCTTCTGGGGGCTTGGTAGCATCCTGGCTTCTCTCAGCTGCTGGTAGAGGTTCCTGGAAGGGTTTCTCATTTCAGGTGGGGAGCCAGGTGGTCCTTTCTCTGTAGAAACACAAGGAAAGCGTCTCCCCTACAAAACCAGGGGACTGACAGTACAAAAAGGGTTAATTATAGCAATTTGGCCTTCAGGTTCTGTAATTTGCACTAAGTGTACGCTCTGTAGGCTTTGGCTGTTCCCACCCACACCCAAGAGCATCTGAGGCAATGGCCATTGGTTTTTTATCGAATCCATGACTGCTCTCCAAGCAGGGAGCATTCACACCTCTGACTCTTGTGCCTTGTCCCAGAAACAGAGGGTAAAAGCAGAAGAGGGAGTGGCATCGGGAAACGCGCGTGACACCCATGGCAAAAGTGACTTACCAAGACAACTTCTAACATAATTTTAAATATAATAAACATGTTTAACAAGAGTCAACTGTTACACTACAGACTGTTTTAATTTAAAAGTATACGTATTTATTTAAACTCAAGTATATTTTGTGTTTTTTTCTTTGTGGTCCAAACCAAAAAAAGTTTAATCACAGGATTTGGATGAAATTACTTAACTTACTTAGATGGAAGATAAATTTGGAGAATGGAAGGATCTCATATTTTATACAAATACTTGAAGTCTGGTGTAATTTTTTCCAATTCATAATATTCAGGAAGTTAAAAGAGTTTGTGAGTTTTCAAAATAAAGAAAATTTTAATTTTTATCCCTAATGGGTAGTGAAGGGTAACCAAATCAAAAGGTGAGATACAAGGGAGAATTATTATGCATAACAGCAAAAGGAATAAAAGGAGAAGCAAGAAAAGGCAAATATCTCAAATTGTAAAATACTATCAACTTGAAGGCATTTTTTAGCCTAGAATAAACCCAGACTGGGAAGAAACCCTACACTGCTCCACAACTGCTTTAAGAGCCAGCTGGGTAGTGAATCCCTAATGTGACAGTCCAGAGCTCTAAGACTGTACAAATGTCTTACACAATTAATCTGCAGCACATTTACAAATCTCTACGTGATTTCAGCTTGCTAAGAGCTGTTTTAAGGAGTAAGTTGTTACCTTTGTGAATAAATAAATTACTAAGGGACTGCAGGTCTATGCTACAGACCCCATCACTGGAGGATGGATCTAGTAGTAACTTGCAAACATATTATCTGGTTCTGATTCAGTTAAAAAAGAACCACATATTTATCCAGATATTAAATTTTCTAGCCAGGTATAAATGTTCTGATTAATATTCTATCTCTCAGACCTTCTACAACAACATCAGTTATTAGACCTTTACAGATCAAAACAGTGTTTCCAAATCTACACATGGAATGCCTCCATATTGTGCTGAGATTTTTCTGAATTATGCCTGCGAGACATAAAAAATCCTCAAAATTTTAATTATAGTGGTGTAATGGTTTAGGTTTCATATATTTGTTTTGGTCTTTATTTCGTGTTGTGTACAATCATGTTTTAATTCTAAAATCTTATCTATGGTATTGGGCTTTCTTTGCTGGATCAGATTTTTTGTTGCTGTTGTAGTACAGAGAATTGAAATAAATTAATAAAATTTATGTCAGGGCACTGAGAAAAGATGCCATAAAAATATTGAAGTAATAAAACATTTTGCTTTACATTTCTCCATTTACAAGTCTCTAAAGTGCCTTTGTCCTTGATTACTTTTTTTCTGTAGACCTTCTAACAAAATTACCCCATTTGGCATATATGGAAACTGCTGTCTCTCTTTTGGCGTCTCTTTCTAACAGCACCACAGGTGTTTCACATACATTTTTTTGAGATTTTTTTTTATTTCATACAAGTGGGACACAAGATGCAGCTTTCTTTGGTAAGCTGATTGAATGCTGCTCCCCTTTAAATGTGCATAAGAGTGTTCTTACCATTTTCCTTACTTTTTCTAGACTCTAGGAGAAGAAAAAATAATAATTCAACTTCATTGACAATGATTTTTATGCCCTGTAATGTTTATTTATGCTCTGTTCGTTTAATTTTACATCATGTTATTGAGAGAATGGCCACATTAAATCTTACACCAACTGAATGTCCACAGGAACAGTCAGAAGACCCTTCTGCTTCAAGGCCGTTCTGCCAGGGACAGAGGCAACCTCTCCCCTGCTCTGCATCAGCTTTACTGACTATGTGGACACACTGTGTCTGGAGCGTAACTTTTCTCTAAGAAAACCTTTTTTTGTTGCTCTGATTCTGCTGCACTACTTCTGTATTTTTCTTTTTCTTCCTGGATTTCTCAGTCTCCTTTGGGCTGAATTCTTTTGGGATCCTCCCTCATGGGGAGCCCTGCTTATCTCAGTTCTCTAGTTTTGAAGAAAACTCTCAAGCTCGTTAGAATCTTGTTTCTCGTGTTTATTAGAAGGTTATCACAAAACTTGGCAGTCTCTCCAGACTAGCTGCACAAGCTTAATTCTTTACAATCTGGTACATTTCTTTGTTCTGATGGTACAACAAGGCCTTGTGGCTCACTTTGTGTCTGAAAGCACAAAATGGCCCCAAACAATGCCGTTCTTTTATTTTTATACCTATTCTTACCCAATTAACAATAGACATGTATATTATTTTTCTTGCTGACCCAATGACGCGTCTTCTGTATGCTGCACTGCAGCATTTTCTAACCAATCACTTACTATTACCCAAAACCCTCTAGAAGAAGAACATGAAGAAGAAAGAAGGACAAGAGACAACACCCTAAATCCTCCATCTTGTCTTCTGCTCTCTAAACTAACTTTTTCACCCAGTGATTTAAGAGAACTCTTTAATCTACACACCTACACTTTTAGCTTTTTCTATCTAACTTTAACAGTTGTTTTCATGTATCACCATTAAAACATGCTCATGAAGTTCATGTTATATGAAATCCAGTGTTTTTCTGGATCTTAGAACTAAGTATGAGAAACAAGGACACACACTCTGTATCTCAGACTCCAACATGGAGAGTTCAGTCAGTTGCCTGAGAATGAGCTGAGACAGAAAATGTTTATTTGAGAATCAGCACACTGATCTGACTTAAGTGGATGCACAGCCTCTATTACTGATTCTAAATGCTGGTGGGGAAAGGAGACTATCCAACTCAACTAAACAGAAAAGATAGATGTAACCCTTTTAGAGATTCAAGTTAGGGAGCTATGTGTAAGGCACATGTATGAGCTAATTTTAATATTACCATAATATTTAATATTACTGTATATATAAATAATTCCATCTGAGCAGCCAAAGTAACCCACATTTTAACACATGCTGACCATCTGAATACTTTTTGAGGGAAATCTTTGTATAAGACTTTCAGAAGTGTCCTGGTTTGTTTTAGCTTTGACATATAAGTTGACCTTAAGGACAGTGATCACAGTTTCATGCCATGACAATTTTTCAGAAGTGCACAAGATACATAGAACTTTTCTAAGTGGGCCACCAATACTGGACAACAGAAAGGGAATGGGGGTTTTTAGACAGAATTTCTCATGGCAAGTCTTTTGATTGACAATTTATCCCACTCTTGGAAATTATAAAATTGTACTGATTCAGACAGACCTCAAAATCTTTTTGAATTTGAATCACTCAAAATCCTTTTCCAGCAGAATCAATTGAAAACCATTCACAAGTAGATAAGTGAGAAAACAAGCATATGTGATGCTTCATCTGAGTAGTCTTTAGCTCCTTCCAGCTCTGTGGGCAGTGTCCTTAATAACCCAAGGTAGAAATTCAATGTCCCTTTGAACTCATAAAACTTCTTTTCATCCACAGCACTCTTTATGTTTTTCTGCACTGTATATGCTGCTCTATTAATTTTCTTTGAATCTGATCCTTAATTACTTTGCTTGAAGTTCCCTGGAACTCATATTGGAGGGACTGATTTTTTTTTTTTTTGTTTCATAATACCATTGCTTGTTTACACACTTCCATCATTTTGACCCTAAGTGGGTAGAATTTAGGGTTTGAGGTGGGGTTTGGCTTTTCCTCCCAAGGTCTGAGGGGAGTGACTAGACCAGTTGGTTCAAGGCCTTATCCAGCCTGGCCTTGAACATTGCCAGGTCTGGGGCATCCACAGCCTCCCTGGGAAACTTATTGCAGTGTCTCATGCCCCTCTCAGCAACATTTTTTTTCTAATGTCCAGCCTAAATTTCCCCTCTTTCAATTTGTATCCATTATTCCTTCTCCTGTCCCTACAGCTCCTAACAAAGAGTCCCTCTAGAGTTTCCCAGTAACCATCTTCAGATACTGGAATGGTGCTATGAGGTCTCTATGCAGACTTCTCCAGGCTGTACAGCCCCACCTTTCTCAGACTGAACCAACTGACTGTGTAGAGCTAAAGTAGAAAAAATTGCATCTGTAATTGCTGTTCCCTCAGAAAGTGTCAGAATTTTCATTTTCCACTCAACAGCAATTGCCCAATTGACTTTTTTTTCTTTGATTTTTACTGCAGATAGTTGAGATACTAGACAACAATCTGCAACTGACTGTGCCTTTAGGTGGATTATTTTGTCTCAAAGATTTCCACCAAAATTCTCTGTGTCTTCCTGTCATGTAGCAACAGTTGAAAGACTGTGGTCAAACAGGTTAAAGCTATGGAGCAAAATCTAATCCTATCAAATAATTTTGGTGCTGGAGAACACTATGGCTCAGCAGCCTTAAAACTGCCATGTAGAAAAGGCTAGAAACACTCAGCAGGTGACAAGCTTGGTCTTCTGGAGCAACACACAATACAGGCCAATGTTTTATTTTTGGGAAGATTGTCCCAGAAATGAAAAGTCTTCACCATTTAAACTTGGAAAACTTATCTGATATGCTTTCTAATAACATGCTGTTACAAATTAGAAAGTTTGAGTTTGCTCTGTGATACATTTAGTCCTCAGGAAATTTCACAGTTCTACATGATTGTGTTTACTCAATATTATTTTAATGGTTTGAAAAGATGACTCTCTTCAATGTCAGTATGTTTGGGAGAGAAATCTGACTAGCACAATGGAAAGGACAGTGCTCTACATTGAATTGAATTAATTTTGTTTCAGGAATTTGAAATTATGTAGTGTAAATGGCTGCACAGAGGCAGATTTATTTCACAGTGGAGGTAAGTTCTGAGGTATTGGTTCATTTGATTGTATGGAGTTCTTAGGTGGCACAGAGAACAAAATTCTTGCACCCTGTCTCTCAAAATAGTAACTGTGTTCCTCATTTTCTGGGGCTTCCATGATTTCTCTTGGGTAAATATTAAGTATGCAGCTGCTGTGGAGGTCAGTGGGAGATATGCTCCAATACTTGCAATGTTCACGACTCTAACACAAAAGCTTCTTAAGCAGCTTAAATCTAGGGGCATCAATTTGAACGTTTTGAAGATAATTTTTTCTTTGCCTTGGTTTATCTTCATAGAATGGGGATCTTAACTCTGAGTGAGATACTGAAGATTCATTTATATCATGCTTGGATACAGGAGCAATAGGAGCAACAGTTCTGTGGTTTTCTTTGAGGGTCACTTTCTCTAAACTTCTGTAAAATTGGCCCACAGCTGGAGAAGTAGCTCATAAAAGATAAGCACATAAATAGAAATATTGGGCTGGAAATGATAACCTAAGAGAGGTGAGCCTGCTTCAGCTCTCTGCCCACTGGTCCAACCAGTTGCAAGACTGAAAATCTACTACCAGTGTGCACACACATACAAAAAGCACTCATGCACAGCTGCATTGGGTTTACTTGTCAAGATTTTGGTAAAAAAGGGCCCATTAGTGTTGTTGATGTGAGAAGATGCCAAAGGCTTCTCCCATGCCTGACAGAGGTAGTACCAGGTGGCTCCAAGACAGACCTGCTGCTGGGCCCATCAACACTGGGGGCAGCACTTCTGGGGTGACAGACTTATAAAGAAGCAAAAACTGCTTCTTCAATAACAGCAGCTGCAAGAAGAGTGATAATATGTGTGAGAAGCTCTGCATACACCAAGGTCAGTGGAGAAGGAGGGGGAGAAGGTACTGCAGATGCTGTATTCCCCTGCAGTTGGTGGTGCAGAGTGTGGTAAGGCAGCTGTGCACCTGCAGCCCATGGAGGTCCATGGTGAAGCAGAGATCTGCCTGCAGCCTATATAGGACCCAAGGATGCAGCAAGTGCACATTTGAAGGAGGCTGTAGCCTTGTGGAAAAGTGCACTTGAGCAAGCTCCTGCCATGAACTATGACCCCACGGAGTGAGGAGCCTGTGCTGGAAACAGGTTTGCTGTCAGGAGCTGTTGTCCTACAAAAGACCCAGTCTAGATCAGTCTGCACTCCATGACCCTAGACTGCACCCACAGAATGGACTCATGCTGAAGCAGTCTGTGGAGAACTGCAGCCTGTGAGATGGACCCACATTTGAGGAGTTTGTGAATGCGTGTGTCCCATGGGAGGGCCTGCACACTGGGGCAAGAGAAGAAAGTGGACTGGCAGGGACAACGTGTGATGAACTGACCACAACCCCCATATTCTTTCCTCCTGCATCACTCAGAGGGAGGAGGTAGAGAAATCAGGAGTGAAGTTTGGTAAAAAAGGGAGCAAGGCATTTTAAGAGTTATTTCTCATTATCCTACTCTGACTTTTGATCAGCAATAAATTAAACTAATTAAGCCAAGTTTGTTTTGCCCATGATGAGAATTGGTGAGGGATGTCTCCCTGTCTTTATCTCAAATCATGAGCCTTTAGCTGTCTTCTCTCTGCTGCATAGCTGAGGAGATGAGTAACAGGGTCTGGGTAAACACTGGTCATGCAGCCAAGGTCACCCTAAAAACCAGTCGTATACACAAACACAAACTGTGAGCACACAAACACAGACCACATCAGTGGACTCTTTCTATTCTCCTCTCTGCTTTAACGGGATAGACACCCACCAGTGAGATCTGTATCACCTATTTCTATCTCTATACACATACACAGAGATGATGTCTATTACCCCAGCAGCTAGGCTATCACAGTCTTCCCTGATATGCCCTGTGCCCCAGTATCCACAGTAGTCTTTAGGGCATGCATGTACCTCCATTGACACGTGGAGTCACTCAGAGAACACTGGCTAAGTGTTCTCTGGTTCAGTAATAGCCAATTTACCCATGGTCTCACTCTTAGAGGCACTCACCCTTAGTGACCTTCAGATGCTGCAGTCTCTCCAGCAGCTGCCTGGGACTTCCTGGTGTCCCCAGTAATCAGCTCTTCCCATGGTCTCATCCTTGAAGTCAGGAACACCATCTGGCTCCTGGGCCACTCCACCTATCTGCCAGCTGCCCCATCTAGATCTTTGCTGTCACTCATAGGCTGGCTGCAGAGACACATTCTGTGCATGTCACAGACATCCCCTGAGCCCTGACCCCACTCAGAGAGCAGTGCTTGGTTTCATTCATTCCAGTCTCACCCTAGGTGATGATGAAGTTCAGTAACTAGTCTGTAGTCTCTAACACCATAGTCCAAAGATGAGCTGCCTGACCCAGGGCTTGCCTTGAGCCATTGGCACTTGGAACCCCTACACACACACCCCCACATGCACACACAGATACACAAACACACACAATCCCTCTGCCTGCAAAAGTTGATTGGGAATGGAGACCCATGAACAGACAGGTCAGACTGTGATGATCACAGCACAGCCTGGCAAGCATAACAACCAGCCCAGTGTTTACAAATAAATGGCACTATTGTCCCTTGTTTTCCACTGCTCATTTCTAACTTGCCTAGATCCATCCCTTTTCCTGCCTTTGGTTCATCCCCTAAACATCCCATTATAAGTCTTGTGCAGCAGAATGGTCTTTCCCTGCATCACATAATGTCTCTGATATGCCTAGGCAGTGATTCAGCAGCAGTCAGATGCTGTGGACAGGTGGAAGATGTTATAAAAGAAAGGGCTTGTAGGAACAGGCCCTAAATTGCCAGTTAACCTGTCACTTCTAAGTGCAGCTAGCTAGGTCCCCATATGAAACAATCTAGGGAATAAAAATCTGTTACACAGCAACCTGTTCTTGGAGAGAAAAATAAGTCTGGACCTGCATAAACAATAGATCTGTCCCATGAGAATCCACAAAGGAAAAAATGTAAACACCTGAGTCTTAGCACATACACACAGAACATCTTTTAAATAATTAATTAAGGGGCAAGAAAACTATTAGCCAATTATAGCTGCACATGATGTCTGTGAAAACTCCATAAAATGAGATATGTAATGAAGAATTGGTTTTCCTCCACGAAGAAACTGAGTCCTGTCTACTTATTAATGCAACAGTCAGAAAGCTGCTACAGAGACCTCCATTCATGCTGTATTTCACACCCAGATACTAGAGCTGAGCCTCACCTAGGGAAACCCAAGGGTGAGCCTCAACATAGTGCGTCTTCTCCTGAGCCCTGAGTTTGATTCTTGTCTGCCTGCCTTTGTGCCTATGCTCTTTCAGGTTTGTGGTGGACCTGTGGTTGTGTATGTCTCTGTTGATGGGCCTAGGACCATCTGTGACAGAATATTCAGGGTCCCTCACCTATAGTCAGCACTCTGTGGTCCTTCATGCAAGTCTTTTACCAAATAATCAGACATCATACATCATTTACTATTAACTTTACTTTCTACCTGTATGAACCTGGTTAGCTGAAAATTTTCAGTGACACTGGAAACTTATGACTGCTGTGCTAAATAATGAAATTCTATTCCTCATATGATATTTAAGGATTTTTGATAAAATCCTTTTCATTCCCACCCTTAGAATGCAGCAGCTTGAAAAAAAACACAAACCAGACACCACTGCTTCTTCCAGCAAATACCCGTCTTGATTACACGCACTCCACTATCTATATGTTTCTAATATGGGAAAGTTTGAAGAAAGTCCTGGGAATGCACAGGAGGAAAGACAAAATGGCCACACCACCAAGCACTCATTAGAGCAGAGGTTTCTGTCCTAATCAGCCATCCACTCAAACACGGGTCTCTCAGCATCCCGGGAGACAAAAGAGAAACCTTCACACCTGGTATTTAAGGCTGTAGGCATTCTTCTGGTATGCACCTTTCCCAAAAGAGTCTTTATCAAAATTGAGTGTAACAAGCTGCTCTTCTCCACAGGACTCTCGGTAAAAACAGGATGGCTGCCGCAGTCTGATGCTTCTGCACAGAAGAGTCCTTTAATGTATTAACCTGACCAAGCTCATTGAATGTCTTACGTCTTCCAGCCATTCAATTATCTTACCTATCTTTTATTTATTTATTTTTTTTATCCTGCTGTAATGCACCAGCTTCCTTCTTAAAAATTAAATTTCCACATTAACATTTTGAAACACCCACTCTATTCTGTTTTTATTTTTATATAAGCACTGTTCCCTTTCATCTCTTTGAACAGTGTTATGCTAAGAGATGACACTTACCTGATTAATTACTTTGACTCCCAGTGTTTTACACATTTATTGCCTCTCATTTTAGCCTGCGATCTCTCTGTAAAAACTCTTCATAATTTATAATAGAAAGAAATCCGGATCATTCAGTATTTTGTGTTGTTTCACATACCTTTAAATCAGTTGAAAGTATGACCAGATTCATTAGTTGCAGCTCACTGATAGAAATTTTATTGAATTCAGGTTCAAGAACATGATCACATGGGACTTTCCTAGGACCACTTCTTAATTTCTTCATTACAGTTACACCTACAGACTTAGCAACAAATTTTTCAACAATGTAGTGGGAACCAAGCTAAACTAGCATTCTTATATAGATTGGCAAAAGGGTGCCTTTCATATGGAAGTGTCAGTGTATCAAAGGGGCTCTCACAGTATTGCACTCGTCAAGCAAATTTTTATATATATGCTTACAGTGTTCATAGAATTAATCTGCTTTCTATGAATATTGATTGAAAAATATTCTCAGGTTCATGATAAATAAAGTTTTGTTTTATCAAAACTGGCCTTACCTTTTAATAATCACAACCTCCAAAACTGCTGTGATTATATTGTTTTGTGTCAGGCAGAAAAAGATCAATTACCTCTACTATTCCATTTATCACTTTTAAATATTACCACACTACTTACAGTCTTCTGAAATATCCAGTCTGGTATAATATTTCTTGAAGAGAAATATTAGTGCTGCAGAGTGCCTCTCACCCAGGTATTTCAATACTGTTGTGTGCATGAATCTTGTTCTAATTAAGGCTGTTAAATGTTCTCATGGGCTGGTACTGAATGAAACTGTTTCATCATCATCCTGAGAAATAACTGTATCACTTGGATTTCTGAATCCTCCAGGCTTATTAGCTATGCATTGCTGACAGAGCAACATTTAGTGCTTGTCTTTGTGATAATGTAAAAGGACTTATTGTATAGTCATGGAAAGAGTTTCTTTCTGCTCAAAGTATAAGCACTGCTCCCCTATGGTCTGACCCTACCACTCTCACTCATACTGAACTCCTTGTTGAAACTGAATTCCCTGATACTACTAACAAAGTAATGACTAAAAAGAATAATCTTGGCCTTGCAGAACATAAAAGTTTAAGAACTGTACAATGGTACAGTGACTTTAATGGGGTTTTTTTTACAGTTACTGTGTTACTAAACAGCTGATAAAATTTCCTTTAACTTGTTCTGTTCCTTGTTTTCTGCCATAGTGGCACCTTGGATATTTTTAATACTCCATTCCCATGGATATTCAATTTTTCACTGTTAGCTGCTTCCAGGCTACTATCTATGAATTTGACTCTAGAGAGTGTTTTAAGTGTAACTATTATTGCACTCATTATAAGTTTTTAGTATCTGTGTTTTATATCTAGGTTACAGTAGATATAATAGCATTTCAAGTCTAATTTTTGGTGAAGTAATTGAAAGCTATAACAGTAGGATTCTGTAGGGTTTTCAGTGTAAAGTCAGCAGAATTTGCAATTAAAACTTAAAACATTACTTACACTTTATGGTGGAGTAGTTCTATGTACTTCAAAACGAAATTATACTCATGCATCCTAGTACTCCTTGAAAGAAAACTGTGTAATAGTTGAAAATACTTTTTCCTTAGACTACCAAATTGTTTCTGAAGAAAATTTCCAACCACGTGCATCAAATGTTTTTACATGCTTTTAGGCAGTAACTTTTACTTTGAATGACCAACATTCAAAGACTTTGGACAGACTTTACCTGTCCAAAGAGTTAAATCCTGATCTTTAATTAATTGTCACTGTTGGATGTTAGGATTTTTCCTTTTTTTCTTTCTTTCAGGGAATTTTTCTCTCATTTGCTGCCTAAAAGATGGGAATGATGGTACCCAAGAAACAGAAGATGTGGTCAAGATAGGGAAGAAGGGGGAAGAGGTGCAGCTTGCGGCAGTCTCTTAGCTGGAGAGTGAGTTCACTTACTGCAGGAGTTTTCTCTTGTGAAACTCAGAGATATTGCAAGAGATGGTGTGATAAATAGAGACCTTTTGTTCGCCTAAACATGTAGATGCGATGCTTTGCAAAACTGTGCCTTGTGAAATCAGGATGAGGTTGAAGGCTGCTGACGCTTGTATAATCATTTACGGCCTTGCGAGCTTTCTTGAATTTCAGGAAGTTACCAAGATAAGCCTTAAAAGGAAACAGCGAAGGAAGGTCAAAAGGATAGGACAGAGGAAGACTCTTGATCTTCATCCCGCGACCACCAGAAGGCAGAAAAAGACCCCCTAGCAACTGGAGACACATGCGCAGAGACACCCAAGTGTCATGGGATTACTTTACCTTTAAGAAAGTTAAAGTTGCTGGGGACTGCCGGGAGTCTTTTCTCCTGACCAATTATCGGTCATTGCTGAGAATTGACAGCAGTTTTAGCCATTGAAAAGTGGGATCAACTTGTGAACCCCACCTTAAAGTGTAAAACCAGAGCTCTCTCATTCTCTTTGTTTCTTGGCTGTGAAAGGTAGCAGAGCTCGGGCTGGCCTCCGGTTCCCTGCCCAGGCCATGCGGCTGGGCGGGGGCCGGGCTGGGCCCAGCGGCTCCCGGCCGGGAGATGGGGCCTGCGGGGGCTTGCCCCGAGCCAAGCCGGGCCAGGCCGGTTCCTGGCTTGGCTGCAGGTTTTGCTGTGATGGAATTTACCAGAAAACTGCCGAGTAAAGAAGAGGAGCTCTAAGCTTGCAGCAAGCAGAGACACTGACTACACTCTCTACAGCAGCTATGAGGAACTTTCCATCGCAGACAGCTCCAGCTCCTGTTCAGCAGAGATCACTGAACCATCTACAAAAGCTTGGGCAGGATTTTAACTCTTTCTTACCCAGATGAGACTTGCGGATTAATCTTTTTATCCAGAGAAAGAAAAAGAGTGTGATCAACATGAAAAGAGACTTTATAAACTACTAGTGGCAAGAGAGAAAAGAAGCGTCAAGAAAGGTAGAGAATTAAGAAGATGCTTTAATTAAGCTGAAATATCTTTCTGTTAAAACTATGGGGATGGACAATGAAGTCCTGAAAAGAACTCCTTTAATTCATGATGGAGTATGGGAAGGAATAGAGTGTTCAAAGTGTAAATTTGAGTAAAAAGTAGAGTAATTATGGTATAGTGAAGTGCTGGGAGATTTGAAGCCTTGAGAGGCAATGAGAAAACTGTTTTCTAGTGAAGCTCACAGAAACAGATGAAGAATACTTTTTGCCTTTGAATAACTTATCCTTAAAAGTGCTATCCTCAAACTCATGACCTATAACACATTTCAGAGTGATGTGGAATGGGAGGGGTGGGCTCTGATAACAGCAGCTCTGGGCAGCTGATATCAGAGAAATGAGAAACTATAACAAAAATAGTTTTCTTGTGAGAAACTCCATAAATTAACAGAAAGGAACTTCTGTTTCTCTACAGAGACTAATGAAAAGACTATAGAAAGAATTAAGAATTGTTTAAACCATCTAAGTTCTAAAGTTTTTGTCTCTGTTGTCATGTGAACAAAAGAATGATGGGCAGTGAGAAATGAAAAGGTTTTTCTAAAAGTTTATTCTGGTGTTCTTATTCTTGTAGTTTGTCAATAAATTTTCTTTATTCCTTTTAAGTTTTATGCCTGGTTTGCTCTTGTTTTAATCCATATCTCACAGCAAGAAATAAGTAATTCTTTTTTCCCCTTTTTGTTAATTACTGGTTCAAAACCACGACACCGAGAAAGGACACGTAACCCGGAAGCCGTACCACTTAAAGGGGGGAACACGGAAATTGGAAGCGCGGCAGTTGGCGGAGCGGAGACTCCCCTGTCGCCCCGCGCTGATTTTTGCTTATTGCTTGCTTGCTGTAATTAATAAAATTTTCTTTGATTGAATCATATCACTCTCTTGAGTGCATTCATAACAGATGGCAGCAGGCTGAACTGAGACTTGGCTGGGGTACAGTGGCTGGGCTCAGCCCTCTCTCTCTGAGGGATCAGAGGGAAGATGGTTGTGGTTTTGGTGCTGGAAAAAAACCCTTAACAAACCTGAAACAACCCCCTGCCCTTCCCTCTCCTCCTGGGGCTGCCCAGTCCCTGCTGTTTTCTGCCACTGCTTTTGGGGGGCAGGGATTGCTGCACTTTAGCTGGACACCCAGCATTGACTACTGCTGTTCCTACCACCACTTCAGTGTTTTTGCTACACTTTGTTTGCCTTGCTGGTGCACTGGCCACTTCTGCTCCAGCCCACTGCTCAAGGCCACAGCTACATCCAGCTTGCCACCTGGAGCAGCACCAAGTCCAGCTGATCCCGCCAGTTCTGCAAGCGCAGCCACCTTCTCTCTCCTGGCACTGGAGCCACCCCTGCCCGGTGGAGTGGTAGCCAAGCCCATGCTACAGCGCCCTGAGACTGTGACTACAGCAAAGGGGAAGGTGCTCTGACACGGTGCCTGGACTAATCCACCAGGCTGGCCTGTCCTGGACTGTGCCAGGTGTGGCCTCTCTCAGGGCATGAAATAGCCTCAAGCAGAAGTAACGCAGGTCTGCTCGGCTCAGCAGCAGCAAGTCTGCTTTTCAAGGCACAGCGTGGTCATCATCAAAGGTTGGGGCAAAGAGCAGGGAAGGTTCTTTTGTGTAGGTTTCCAGGGAAGTTTATTACCCAGAAAGGTCCAGGGACAAAAGAGATACAGCGATACAACAATTTATATACAGGGGAGGAGTAAGGGAGTGTACAAAAAATAAACCAAGAAGAAAGACTTAGGGGAGGAGCACAAGGTGGGGTGCGCAAAACATTGACCAATGGGGAAGCTTGAGGGGAGGGAACAGTTCCTTTAATCCAATGAGGCATCAATATTGGCTGATCAACAGGGTAGATTCCAGAACAAGGGGTAGGTGCCAAGTAGGTTCTGGATAAAGGGGTAGGGTTACCCTGACTGGCAGGGAAGGTACTGGAAGAAGGGGTTGGAATACAATGATTGCAGGGGAGTAGAAAACAACTTGCATTATACCAACAAAACAGGGGGGTAACCGAGTGAACCATGTGTAAGAACTTCAAACTTAATAAAAGAAAAACACACCGCAACAGTGCTCGGCAGCTGAGAGAAGGCTGCCATTGCATTCGTGTTTTGGTTTGTTCTTCCTGCTGCTGCTGCTGTTACATATACTGAGGTTAAGAACTGTTACTCCTTTTCCCATATCTTTGCCTGAAAGCTTAGTGTAGTGGTTTTGGTTCACCAATCTGAGTTTCCCAGCCAATGCACCGATTAAATGTAGCAGGTCTAAAGCTGACCAAATGCCAATGCACCTACTAGAATTATTTACTCATTTTCTGCTGTGAGAATTAGGAGAGCAAAGAAGGCTCAAACTTTAAAGGGTATAAAGAAAAACTTTATTAACACAATTAAAAGGGGGAAAAAAAATTAGAAATCAGAATAAACTTTCACAACACTTCTCTTACCCCCCCCCACTCTTTTCTTTCCCACTGACAATGCAAAGAGACAAAACCTGGAACTTTCAGTCAGTTTACCATGTCTAAAATAGTCAACAGTTCTTTTAGGGAGAGAAGTCTCTCTTGCCATGCTACGGAGACTTCTCCACAAGAAACAGTTCTCATGGCTTCAATGTCACAGCAAATCAGCGACCTGGGAAACGAAAATCTGTTCTCAGTTTTACAATCCCTCCCCTCAACTTACAGCTTTCCCCACAACTGTTTTCAAGGGCTTAGTCTTTGGGTAATAGGGTACACTTTTAAGCATGAGCTGCTCAGAAGCAAAGATTCTCTTCATCCATCTCTAGAAGCATCTCTATCTCTGGGAACAGAGGTTCTCTTCTTCCCTGGGAACAAAGGGTCTTCATCACTTTTGTCTCTCTCTGTTCAAGCTTCTCATTTGAATCACAGCTACTTCAACATCTGCTTCCTTCAGCACAGATGCCTTTGCTCATGTCTGTAGTTTGAATGCTCCATCCTTCCATGCTTTTTCGAGAATTACAGGGATATTTTAGTGCATTATAGTCCATCACCATGGCCTTACAAAAGAATTTCAGCTCAAGACCAAGGCATCTCATCTTCCTCCCATCTGGAATTTAACTCCTTTACTGACCTTGGTGTCTTCATGTTGTTTCTTTATGTGTCTTCACCTTTTCCTTTTCTCTCACTCTAGAGAGGATTAATATTGCAAGTTTGTCTGTGCAGTAAAAGTGTTAGTATCTTGCCCAGGCCTGCGGATGGCCACGTGATTTCTGCTGGGCAGCAGTAGTGGAGCTGCTCACGGTGATTTTGGCCATATAATTTCTTGTGGCATGGGGATGATTCTTTTAGCAGCATGATCCCTGTGGCCATGGTGAGGGGGAGCCCAGGGGCAACAGGAAACAGCCAGGCAGAGTCTCAGCACCCCACACCATGGGTGATACTGCTTCTGGGGCCTGGAGCTGCTCCTGGGGCCCAGCAGACCCCAGCTCGGCCAGGCTGGCAGTGGGGCAGGGCCCAGGGTCAGCAAGGTGTGAGCAGCTGCTCCCAGCCCAGCCTTGGCTGGGGCCCCGCAGCCTCCCGTTCCCCACCCGGTCACCGCGCTGGGAGAGGAGGGGAACATCACTCTTCAAAAGCCAGAACCAAGCAAGCTTTTTCTGGGCTTGTTAATTTTAAAATATGAATCTCACAGAGGCATATTCAGCTCTTTAATTGGCTGATTAGCATGTTTGTTCTCAGAGCCAGCCAGCAACTGTTTTTTGCCAGGCACGGAGGAAGCTCTTAGCACCTTGTCTTAGAAAATCACTTTTTTGTGGCTGGTTTCTTGCCTCCTCTCCAAAAAATCAATTAATACAAAACCAGCACATTCCACCTCTTGCCTCTGTGAATATACATTTAAAAATTATTATCAAAATTACATTCAACATACAAGTAATTTCAACAACAGCCAGTAATTTCAAAGTTACAATAACTTAGAGAAAAGGGAGTAATTTTCCTTGTCAGGAAGGTTACCATCTTTTTTGCCAGACACTTACCTTTCAAACCAAGACAGCCACATAGAAATGTATTTCTTTTTTCATTTTAAAGCATAATTATTTAGAGAACAGGCATTACAGAGGTGTTATTTATTTTAACTTCTGTGATATATTTGATATGACAATGCATGGTACATTATTATTTAAATGGGAGAGAATGACAATTATTAAAATGTCTTGGAAAGTGTATAGGAAAATGACTAAGTCAGAAACAATCTGAATGTGTTTTTTGAGTGGTTACTAATTAATGACCAACTGCTGAAGTTCCTCACGAGCACATATTAGGACTACACATTAAATATTTTATATATATATATATATATATATATATATGTATATATATATATGACTTATAGACAGGAGGAAAAAAGTATGCTAAGTCACCTGAAACATGCAAAATATTTGCATAAACATTAACAGTTGATAACTTCAGCATCCTACTTTGAAGATTCTTTTCATAAAATTATCAGCCCATTTCCAAGGTACAAACATTATATGAACAAGCCAAATAAGTTATTCTTGGCTTCAAGCTTTTCTGTTGTCAAAAAGATTCCTTTTTATAAAGAAAAAGTGAGAAAGAAACAAGAAGAGGGGGGAAAAAAGTTACTCTCATGAATCTAAAATGAAACAGAAACAAAATTAATAATTTACAAGTTGCACGAATTCACCCTAGCAAACCACTTGTTGATATTAAACAGATTTGTTCCGCCTATACTCTACATGTTTTCCATAAAGCAAGTGGGATTAAAATTGCATGCAGAATAAGCTCTTCTGCCTTTATTTTGGATGACATACATTCCTTCTAATAGAAGGAATTTGATCCCATAGCTCTTTGTCTCCTTAGCCACCACTCACTCTGAAAAATTACACGTTTTTTTTGCTAACAGGATAGTAGTAGGATAGTATTTCTATAAAAATAAGCACCTTCCATCTTTCTCTACCATCCCCATCTTGAGAAGGAAAAGTAAGAAGTGTTCAAATCTATGTTTACAGTCACTGTCCTGGGAAAGTCTTTAGAAACTATGTCAACAAGATTGAAAAACTGAGTTTTCAGGCCGACAGACATTTTTTAACACTAAGTAGTATATTTCACAGGAAACAACCACTGAGATATTCCACAGTTCTTGTCACAAATGAAGCCTATAATATCCACAGAATGACAGAATGGCTGAAGTTAGAAGAGACCTGTGGAGACCATATTTTCCAAAGAGTCTGCTCAGGCAGGGCCATGTAGAGCCACTTGCCAAGAGCTGTGAATATCTTTAGGGGAGACTCCATAACTTCTCAGGACAATTTGTACCAGTGCTCAATCACCAGCGTCTCTCTGATAGCAGTATGACCCTCTGGCATATCAGTCACACCTCCACTTTTTGTGTCGTCATCTAACAAAAAAATCCCAAATCCAGATCATTAATGAAGATACTAAACAGGACAGGACCTTGGGGTACACTTCTATTCATTGGCTGGACTTTGCATTATTGATTTTCTCATCCCATATACACCACCATATAATTATTCATAATTACCAAATTAATTTACTATATCAATTAAGTATCAATTGAAATATCAATTACTTATAAATTAGGCAAATTAAATTTCAATTAAATAATATTAAATATCAATTAAGTATATTATATTTCGCAGACACCATACATTTCACAAAAATTGAAATACCTATCTTAAATAACAGGAAAAATAACTTTAAAATTGCACATCTAGGTGCCCTAATAACAACAGAATCGTTTCAGTTTCCTCATGTATGAGATAAGCTGGGAATATTCAGCAAATGTATAGCTGAAAATACTGAGACTCCTGTAATTTTATTCAACAAAGAGAAAGATCTTAAAAATCAAATCTCTCTGGATGAACTACTAGTCAGCATAAGAACTAATTCAAGACATTTCTGAGCTAAATATCTGCACACAAATAAAACCAGGATTTTTTTATTTACTATAACTACTGGTGAAGTTTAGAGTATAGTTAAATTGCTGAAGATTACAGAAAGTTGAGTTAGCACTGGTTCTGTGCTAAACTAACTTAATGTTGCAGTACTACAGTACATCAGAAGTCTTCTCTGAGAACTGTCCTGAAATTACTGTAAACAAAAATTTCTGGAGATTTTACAGTTGCTTCACACACTATTTTCTATTCAGAGCTATGTCAGCCTTTAAAAAGTTCTGCATATTCCCTTCAGGCCATTTTCCCTCCTTGGTCTGGGAAAACTGTACTTTCTGCAGGCATTTTCTTTTATCCCCTTAGACTTCTGTGGACTCGTAATTGTCACTACCATACTGGGCACAAGGGAATGAGTATCCTTTGCCTTTTTCTTCACTCTATTTGCTTCCCCTTTCCATCTGACCTTTTTTAATAGGCTGGCATTACCAACGACACAAAAGCAAAGCAAAACAACTCTCCCAACTCACAATTTTCTTCTCATAGGCACTAGACAGACAGTCTTTTACATTAATCAACAACTATAAAAAATACATTATTCTACAGGAAACAAAGGACAAGACCACTGTGGAAATAAAATTGAGTAAGTAGTCAAGTAAAGGAACAGGAGAGACCAGCTATAGTGTAAAGAAGTATCACTATTACTTTAATTGGAAGAAAAAATAATTGTAATGCCTTTTTTGACAGCATGGGTACAACACTGCTTATCAAGTTCAGTCACTGAAAGACACTGATCAGTCACAGTAGGAAGGAGGCTTTTTGGCTGTGGAGCTGTTTTCTGCTTTCTGGGATTTCAAAAGATATGAGTTGGTGGTGTGTTTGGGATGCGTATCTTGAGAAATAAAATAGCAGTGGTTTCTCATGAATTAAAATAATTTGGGTTTCAGAGATAAATAATGTAACAGAAAATGCTACAAACCCACAATTTGTCTAAAATTAGGTATGGTAAAATGTGTTACCAAATCAGAATGAAACATAGTTTCTGCAAAGTAAGTTTATATTTGAGTCTGTGTCAGTTACATGGATTGATGCTGTTTTCTATTCTTATCAAAGACCCATTTGATCCTTTAGAAAATTCAAATGATTGCAATGCAGGCTTCAGAATATTATTTATATAATCAATACAGAAGTCAAGAGTAAATGAGAAGGTGCGATAGCATACATTAAAGTCATGAGAACACCTCATACTATTTGTTTGCCTAACTAGAAGTCTCATGAATTCAGAGCAATAATGGGACACTAAATTATTACCAACTTCTAATCTGACCATCACAATTTTTGCTTTGCCAGTCATGTATTTGATTAGCTAGATTCTTTTCTTTCTCTTTTTGTTTTTCCCTTCTCTCATTCCTAAGTTTGTCTCACTCCTTTTACTAAAACATATGCACACACAACAGAAATAGAAAAATAATTAATTTACTTTCTGTCTTTCAGTTTCTTCACTGTTACGAATTTCTCCTTGGTTCAACAGTTGTCCAGGTTCCTTTTCATGCACATTCTATGTGTTTCCTTCCATGTACGTTTCATGGTGTGCTCTCTGAACCTGCCTTCTTCTCTCACTTTGGATAATGGTCCTGCAAATGTGATTCCTTTGGCTCCTTTGACACCTTGCAGTTGCTGACCATGGTGTCCTATACACTCAGTAAGGTAAGGGCATATCCCTGTCTGTCACCTGGAGCCAATTTCCTTAGAGAAACTCTATTTTTTTCTAGGGAATGATTTTTTAAACCCCATCCTCCTATGTAAAAGCAATGCCTCTTCAGGTTCACATAGAATTTTTTACCTTATCAAAGTACAGTAGTTACACTAAAATTAATCTGTTGATTCATCCTGTAGTTTTTGTCAATGGAAGGAGACCATTTCATAATGTAACTTCATGATTTAAATATTAAAAAAAAACCACTCTTGTATGGTCATCCACAATTCTGAACATCTATAGCTATCCCATCAGGTATCACAAGGTAGTGTATTTGGCTATGCTTCTTATACAGGCATCTTTATGATAACATTGAATTTCACTGTAAACAGAACTCTGTTTCAATTACAAAAATCCATCAATTTATAAATCATCTTCATTAACTTTTCTTTTTATTTGGGCTTTCATACTTTCTTATAACACACTACTTACAAAGCACTTTTTTTTCTTTCAATTCAAAGGATTGGCTTTTTTTTGTATTTATGTAGACACTTAGAAAGCTCCAAAGAATATAGTATTTGGCACATTGAATTCTTCTAGTCTTCCAGTTAGGTAAAACTCAGAAAACAGGAAATATGCCTCTAAACAAATGCTACACAAACACTTGCACGGATTCCCTAGAAGACAAACAAAACAAAAAAACCCCATAATATTTTCATAGTGGAGAGTTTTGTTGGTACATTAATGGCAGAGGTATCAAGATAATGATGTTTTCTTTTATCCTTCTGCTAAGAACAAGGATCTGTTGTTCCTACTTCTTTTGTTATATCTAGAACTCACCAGACTGCTAGGAAATTCAACACAAAGTGTTTCTTTGTCTTCAGACTCTTGACAGTGATAGTGTCTGAAATGACCATTATGTACTTCTACCTTGTAGTTCCAAAGTTATCCTAAGAAATACAGATTTTGATGCTTTTAGATCCTTTGTACATGGCTTAAGGAATTTGCTTTTCTTACCTTACAGTCTGCTGTTAACAAGTATGAATGATAAATTCAACCTCATTAAAATTAATTTGGTTTTGTTTGCTTGAGGCTGACAGGTAAAAGTCTTTTCAACTTACACCCTAGACTGTATTTAGTTCCTTGGAAACTTCTCAGCAATCAATTATTTTACTATCTTTAAAGAAAATAAAATTTACTTTGGAACAGAAATATTTGCATCTGAGGAAAATGCACAATTATCATAAAATTTTATACCAAATGATTTTGCAATAACATAAAAATAACATTGAGAGACTTTTTCCCCCTGAAAATAAAAATGATTAAATATTTTTTAGCAAAAAAATGCGAAGATTAAGAGAACAAATAGGAAAACTATTAGACAAGTATTGTAAATATATCATTCTCCTAAAAGATGTGTCTGGTTCATCTTAAAGTACAACTTAACTTGATGGACATTTGAATTCTTCAGAGTATTAATCATCATCTCATAATTAATTCAGACACTGGGAAAAAATGGTCTTTTCACTGCTTCACAGATTTCTCTTCCAACTATATTATCATTGCATGTTCATTTAATAAAGTCAGGGAAAAACCTGCCACCAACAAAATTTAAAAACCTGGAGGCAAGAAATACGTTTCCTTTGTTTTGAAAGAAGTTGAAATCATGTAACTGGAGAAGAGAATGCTACCAAAAACTAGGTAAAATGAAAAAAACTCCATAACATAAATATAGTATTAAAAAGCTGGCATTCCTTATTCAACTGGATGCACAGGGGGATAGCTCCTCCCAAAATTGGTGCATACTGGATACAGGAAAATTTTTGTTCATATTCTTTATTTTACATATTCACTGATGGTCCCAGACTAAACATACATATGTTAACAATTTCCTCAAAATCATTAATATATTTCCCTTACTCTTTATAAATGTGTTCACCTATTCTGGGAGTCTCTCTGGTGGTCCCTGGAAGTCATAGACCCCAATATTCCAGGTGACCTGGCTGAGTTGGCAGGACACTGAGGTTGGTAAACTTCCAGCTCTTCTTCCACAATGGGCATTGTGCAGTTCCATAGGCCAGTAATTTTGGAGAAACAAGCATCGTGTTAGCTCACCATGTGTAACATCTAGTAACAAGAATATCTTATAGTATCTCAACAATAAAGTGAGAAGTCTTGTTTGAGAACAGAAAAAACATTTTTCCACTAAAGTAAAAGGATTGTCATGAACTTCATTACAAGATAAAAGCATTCTCCCATTCATCTCTTATGCTCTTACAGCAGGACGCCAATGTCACCAAAATACAGGAATTCAAGTGTGTTATCAGTACAAACTCACCTGCAGATTTATTTTAAAATTTTATTTTAAAATTTTTGTCTGATTTTTTTGTGAATTTGTTGAAGAAAAATGTGCAATATAGATTACATTCACATAGGGTACTCCACTAAAGGAAATTAAACTGATTGACAAGTAAAATGAAGCAGTTACAAATCTGACTATGGGAAAAGATGAGAGAGCAATTTTTTTTGAAAGCTGAACAATTCAGTTAAAAATAATAGTTTTGTATGTTGTCTCAACTCATATTTCACAGATCAAAATCAGAGTGTAGATGGGCTCCAAATAACTGAAATCTGTCAATTTAACTGTAGGGACTACATCTATACTGTGAGCCAAGGAGGTGTGCAGCTCCTCCATCTGAATACTTGTGCCATCTACCTGTTGAAATATTTGCAAAGCCAAGCAGAGTGGCCAGGAGGGAGCCACGGCAAAATCCCAAAGATCTTAACAGGACTACTGGAAAGCAGCAAATATAAGCCGTTCTGCACAGAGAACCTGATGGTATTTGTCTAATTATTTGAGCACCAAGAGAACACATCACTGAACTATACTTTTATACATTGTGAAATAATAATAGCTACAGTTTGTTTACACAAACCAATTGTTCCTGCTAACACGCAATCATTATATACCACAAAGAAACCAAACAAAAAAACAAACAAACAAACAAAAAATCACTGAAATCTAGATATTAAATAGTCAGGGAGTTTTGATAAAATCATCAGTGATATTCAGCATTTTAGCTAAAGAACTGGTGATATTTACAGTTTTCAGGAAAATAAAAAGAGGTAGGAAAGGTTGTTCTAAATAGTTTCTACAGCTTCCCATCACAGTCAACACTGAAATCCAGGTTTCTGTGACAGCTTGATCCACCCATGCTAATAGTATATGTTGTTACCCTATGCCTTTGCAAGTAATTTTGACATTAAGAAACTCTAGCATACTTTGTGAGTACATCCATTTTCTAGTTATTTTGACATGGACCTTGCCAAACATATGATCTCTTATCAATGGAAGTGTAGATTTGACAAATACGGTAACAAAGTAAAGTTACTTCTAAAAAGGAAAATAAGTATTCTTTAAAGGAGTTTGAAATGTTAAAATTCTTATGCTGATGCACAAATCATAGTTGAGAACACAGATCTTTTGAGATGCAATGCAGTAATTTATGCTCATTAACTCACAAAAGCTCATGAATGATTTATAAAGATCAGTTTTGCACTACATAGGCAAAATCATCACATTCTCACAGAAGAAAATCCCCTGCAACAAAAACATTAATGAGGAGTGGAAAATCAAAATGTTTGCTAGCTGAAGCTGCATCATTTAACTCATATTATGAAGTCTCTAGCACATGCCAAATCAAAAATATAGCAACCACAACTGTTGGTACAGCTTCTTTCTTTCTTTTTCCTTTCTAATTTTGATTAACTTCCATGAACTAGAAGAGGATAAAACAGACTATACATAAAGCTGTAATGAAACAACTGTGAATATGGGATGTAGGACATGCAAGAATAAGTACCATTGACAACTGCCCACCTAAATGTATTATTTATTCCACTTGGTAATTAATTAAATGGAAGTGTGGACACACAGAAGCCATCATAATTTTGGTTGGTACCCACTACCAGCCCAAGCACAATTTTGCAGCCACCAGTGCCCACAAATTCTTTTTTGAAGGGCTGCTTTCAATACATTCATCCCCCAGACAATGGTTGGCAGTTGTCCTAACTCAAATGCAGGAATTTGCACTTGGAGTTACTGAACCCTGTATGTTCATTATAACCACCTTTCTGCCTCGAGTAACCCAAATCAAGGATATTTTTCAGGATTAAAGCACAATTTTTACTGCTGTACAGACACATACTTTGGATTTTCTTCTTCTTACCACTGGGTCCTTTAATCCATGAAAGCCATCTCTTCTAATTCTTTCTGTAATACTACTTCCAGCCCCTGTGATGGATAATACTTCTACTTCTACTTCTAGATTTCATTTATATTCTTGCCTTAGGCCACAGCTTCTGACAAACAATCAAATCAATCTGTCACTTTCTAGGATTGCAAAAAAAGTGACAAACTATCCATATTCCTGCCTTGGGAGAAGAAGCAGGAACCTCCTTCATACTAGACAGTCCTATTAAACAACTTCTTTGCTTTGTGCAACCAGAAACAAAGGAACTGGATTAAGAAGGAAAAATAATTATGTAATGGAAATCTATGGCAAAAAGAATAATAAACAGCAGATGTTGGGATATTTCTTCTAAAAGAGCACATGAAAGTGTTTTTCATGAATAAAGGGAAAATATATCTGTTTAGTCATACATGAAAAACGTGTATTTTTTGATGAGTGATGCATGTGTCTAAATTTGAAATTTTTTTGATATTTCGTGAGAGTTAATACTGTATTTTTCTTACTGTACAACTACTGTCAAATGGAGGATTTTACCTTCACTATATTGACATACTTAAAAATTGGCACTGGCTTTCTAAGCAATATTAAGTTTTTTAATAAATATCTATTTAGATATGATAATTCTATTAAAATACCGATGTGTGAATCTTCGAAATAACACAGTACTAGTAACTGTCACAGTGACCCCACCCTCCAGAGTATTTTGTCTGCCAATGCACTAAAAGCTTAAATGACATAAACTCATCATTCCAATTGGAAAAACCAAGTTGTGTTCTGGACTCCAAAGGCAGGTTGTCTCGTGAGACACCTGCAACTCGTAGGTTGCTATTGTGCTATAGATACTACAAAAACAACATTTCATATATCAGTATAATCTACTCAATCAGGCTGTCATGACTACAGAAAACAGCATAACAAACAGTAATTTCTTGAATATTCCTCTTCTGCACAGCTCTCTCAATTATATGTCAAATGTTTCTACCACATGGAAAGCCCTCAGCTGAAGTCTAATTGGAAACGTACTTTGCAAAATATCAGGTCACTTTTTTTTGCAAGTTGTAGTGAAGTCTACCATCTGCCTCTTAGAAGTATTTTACAGACTATATAATTACTAGAAAGTAATTATGAGATTACTATAACTAATTTACAGACTATGGTGAAAAAAAGGAAATACATTCTTAGTGAAAAAGAAGGTATCTCCAGCTACACTGTGTAATATATAAATATTACAGAACTAGAAGGGAATAACATGTCATCAGAGAGGTGTATTGTAGTTGCTTCACACATTATCTACGGAAAATATGTTTGTTTTGGGGCAGAAAAAAGTATGTATATATAGTTTATCAGGAAATTAGTTTAGTGGTTTTTTGCTGCTGTTTTTGTTTGGGAAAGTTGCCATGGACAACACAACACAGAGATTGGTTGCATGAGAAATTTTTGGTGGACTGTTTGATAGAGGCAGGGCCATGCATGTAGTGCAACCACTGGTAGCTGGTGGGAACTGCTTGGAGAAAACTCTGCCACAATTAGATGGCTAAACTCACTGTGGTAACAGTACAGCACAGGCCTGGGATCACACAGGTTAACTGAGTGCAGATAACTTGTCCATGTCTTCCTGTCAGGATCTCTACAGAAGAGTTGTCCTCTTATTGTCCTTTGGCCTATAAAAATCACCAACTTCTCATCCATATTTTAGCAGTTATTTGGTAATTATCTGAATATCACAATTGTTAAATTATAGACAGTACTATTGACTATCTCTTTTGACACAAAGGAGAAGCACTTGGATCATTGTCAAGACAGCCACAAATCACACACAAAAATCAAAAATGTTCTATTACAATTACTGTCAGTATAAAGACTAGAATGCTAGAAATCATGTCATGTCAGCAGTTTTTACAGATGCAAACAACTGAGTTACAAATTATTTTCAGTGGGGAAAGGGAAAGCATACTAGAAGTCAAAACACTGAGGAATGGTGACTGTTTTCTTTAGCATGTGTTAAGAACTCTTAAGTTTTTAAGAGGCTTAAGAACTTAAGAGTAAGGTTACTACTGCATTCTTGATAGTTTCTATCTTCTGGTTTTTCTGATTTTGAGAATTGAAGTGCACCTCTGATCATAGATGGTCTGTTCTCTATTAGTCTGTACTTTAGAAAAGAAACAACCATCTAGCCTAACTCCAAGTGTATGGGGAGTACAGTTTGCATGTTCATTCAATTATACTAGTAAACTCTTGTTTCATTTCACCTAAGTTTTAAAACCAGACATTTGGTCCACTTTTCAAACTGATGCACCCAAAACTCAACTGAAGACAATTAAACCCAAGCTATTTTGATGGATGTTGCCAGGAAAACCATTTGCCTTGTGACACTAAGTTCAAAGGCACCTTCTTTGTTTACACTTCTCTCTAAGCACAGTGGAGAAAGTAAGTGTTTCTAGGAGATGCGAAGGCTGAGAAGCACACAAGTGAAAATAAGAACCTATCTGTCAGTAAACTGCAGTAAGTCAATGTATTCTGCAAAATGACTAGATAATCTATTCTACTCCATTCTGATCCTATTTTCTTTGTAGAGGAGACAAAGAAAATATTTCTTCCTCTTCATGTATTAACTGAAATAACCTTACAGCAACTGTCATTTAATATGCTTTTCTTTATTACAATTTCCTACAAAGACAAAGAAAGTAAAACCCAAACATTTGATTGGAGTATTCTGCTATGCATGTATTCAGAAAACATTGGTAATTCCTGTTTAAACTGGCATCATTGACTCTTGTGACATTATCTTTTTCTGAATTCTTTGGATTCTCTCTGCTTGTCTGCTCAAATGGTTATAAAAAATGAGTCCTGAAAAGGTCCCTAATTCAAGTTCACCAATCCCAAGACAGGGTGAATTACAACTTAACCAAGCCAACAGACATGTGTCTAGCCTGTTCCTGAAAGTCTCCAGGAACAGAAATTTCTTAGAACACTTGAACTACTTCCACCTTCCATTTCAGTTTTTAACTGGCCGACCATTAGAAATTTCTTTCTTAGTATTGAAGAAATTTCCCTTGCTGCAATTCAAGCCCATTTTAAGCATATCAAAGAGCATATGTGCTCTTTGTTTTGGGTCAAAGCTGTAGCTTGGGCCGTGAATCTTCATCTGCTCATACATTTAAAATACCTGTCCTGGAACTGAATGTACTCTAGATCCTGGGACCAGTCGGCACCCATGAAGGAAATCTAACTGCAGCATTGCATATTTAACACCTTCTTCCAGAATAAATCACGTCATTATAAACTCCTCTGGATTTTTCCCAGGTTAATTCTTCTTTATCTCTGTTTACTTTTGGAAACCACTGATCACCCATACCAGGTGTTGGAGGTTAGGATTTTCTTTATTTTTATTTATCTTTCAGAGAATTTTCTCCTATCTGTTGCAAAGAGACAAAAATGACTGATACTAAAGACACAAAAATGACTGGTACTAAAGACACAAAAATGACTGGTACTTAAGAGACAAAAGTGGTCAAGGAAGGGGCCAAGGGAAGGGCACTGTTACTTCTTCTCCCATAACTTTGCCTGAAAGCCCCTTAACTTCAAAGCTATACTTCAGAGGGGAGTTGTATTTTCCATTCCAAGGGAAGTTCCCACCTTCAGAGGCAGACACCTGTCTTTCAAACCAAGACACCACGATTCACAACAACCACTTCACAAATAAGAACTGTAACATCTCTATTACATCTAAATTATTTCTATAGCCATATTTAAGTTGCCTGCTAACAGTCATAGCAAGAGATAAAAAAATTGCACTTTATTGATTTACAAAATCCCTGAAATGTAGAGGTTTTATTAAAAAATTTTAAAATTTTATTATTTTTTATTGAAAGAACTAAGAAGAAACAAGAAAATAATTATTACCATGGAATTCCTTAATTTCTTCTCCTACCCTATTGTCAGCACTGTAAACATGAGACTGATGAACAGTGTATACTACAGTTTCTCTCAGATTTTTCATAAGGTTTAGGGTACCACCATCTGGGATATAGGGTTATAGTTGTCAGAGTGGTTAAGGCTCATGCTCACCAGAATGCCCTGTGGCAAAGGCAGAGGCTCGGGCTGCACGGTTCGGGGTTGTTGAGAGCTCAGAGGCAGATCAGAGTGAGGAGAGAGTCAGCTGAGGGCAACTGGGAGTGAGATCGTGATTGGCTGGAGCAACCGTGGACAGCTACGAGCAGGAAGCTGATTGGGTGATAGGATGCATGGACAGCATATGAGCAGGAAGTTGATTGGATAGAGGAACATTTGGACTGCCTATGAGAAGGAAGCTGATTGGGTGGCAGGATGCATGGACAGCAGCGCTGCAGCTGGGCCAGCCAATGGGTGCCCTTCTTCTGTTAAATTCTGTTAAATCTTGGTTTGGTTTCACTAATGTCAGGTAGAGATTAAAGGTATAAAAAAGGTGCAATTTCTACAGTAAAGTGATCTCCTTTGGATTCTTCGGATGTCGCTTTGTTCCCGCTTGCTACACCACCACAGGCATTAAAATAGCTGCTCTGCAGGATCATGAGACAGGAAGCCTCTCTACCCTTAGCAATCTTTTAGAGCACACACATACAATATAAAACACTGGAAATGGTGAAAATGCAAGCAGCTGAGTTAGATCACACTGGACTAAGTGCACTGAGCAAGGCATATCTTTTCCTTAGCATGCCAAACAATATGATCAGGAATGAAGCATTCATTCAAAAGCACTTTCTTGTTGTTGCTTTGTTTGTTGTTACTGTGGGTTTTTGGTTTGGTTTGGTTTTTGTTTGGGTTTTGTTGTTTTGGGGTTTTTTTGCAATAATGTCAGTACTAGTGGGAAAGCAAGTAGAAATATATTTCTATTGCCTGACTGAGAAAAAGAAACCTTAAAGTAATGATGACGAAAGAAACAGCTTGTCAGGAAAATTAATCCACAAACACCAGAGGTTTATGTCCAAAAAGGAGACAGAGGAGTCCTTTTTCTTTATTCGAATAAAGGGAGAGGCCATGGGGCATTCCCCTGGGGTCTCTCAAATTCTTGGAGGGCGCAGCCTCCTTTTTATCCTAATTCCCGGCCGCTTGTCCCTTCTCTCTTTCCCCATAGGCTGAGGTACTTGAGAGGTACAGACTTCCCGGAACGTCTGATACCGGCGGTGATACCTTCCCCCCCCCCCCCCCACCATGCATAATCCCTTCTTAACTTTTATGGAATTCATAGTGTTCTTTTAGTGCCCCTTTGATCTTCTACTGGAATCCATCCCATTGTTTCTGTGTCTCTCACTGATAGCTGCATCTTATCAACTGACCCACAGCTTGTTTGTAAAGACAAACCTGTCATTCTTCTCAAGCTCATAACATAAGCTGCATTAGGAAGCTTCATTTTCAGTTACATCAGTTGTGATGCATTACTACAGCTTAAGGCAAAGGGAAATGTCAGCATGTAACATATGAGAGCATTTAGGTAACTTTGCTGACGGGAGCAGGAGGGACCATTGGAGGGAGCAGGCAAATCTTTATCCGAATTGCATTAATGTGTCCACAAGAAAGGCACAGAGAGCTCCTGGGGCACTCTGACTAAGGACTGAATAGGCACTGGGCCCCTTTTCCTCAGGCTCTTGATGGAAGGTCAGATGGCTGCTAAGTTCTTTTAGGAGGGAGGCTTGGAACGGCAGAGCAAATATACAGTACAACTGCTCTACAGTAACCCTACCCTACACTTTATTTCCTACAGAACATCTCACACAGGTGGGTGTCACCATCTCACCATATTTTTCGATCATTTGTAAGATTAAGGTTTTTGTGGAATCAGACCTTATATCATATTATCAATAATCAGCAAACGGGACTGTTCTTTCCTTTATAGATGTGCTTACCTCTCTGAAAAAACAGGATATGCGTTTTCTTCCACCAACAAAAAGTAAGAGAAACAAGAAGAAAAAAAAAATCATTTTTGTAATGAAACATTGGTTTACAAAGAAACCCCCCCAAACTTTCAACTCCTTAATTTTCATACTATTTACTTATTTAGCATTTATTATTTAACAACATTATTCTTATCTTGTGTTTTTCTGAATAAAACCAAAGTAATATAAAGGAAAGAAGTTTCAACAAGAGGAGGAAGAAAAATATTTTCAGGAAGGTAGTTAAATGAAAATTTTCACTAATCCAGTGTATTAGGTTCTGTTCTTTCTTCCTCATGTAAGGATGCTTTTTCTCCTTGATTTGTAGGTAAAGTTCATTTTGAACATTTTAAATTTTGAACATTTTTTTATTAGTTTTTTTAAACTCTGTTTTTATTAATACGCTAGTGTAAGGTGAAGAACTTCAGTCTTTCCAATAGCTGTCAGAGATTGAAATGGCTCATGACTGAAGGAGTTTTGCCCATTATAGCAAAACCTGTATAAAGAAGCTACCACCACAGGAGCCCACCCCTCCTGAAGATGCCCATCTGGAACTTTGGACTGTGAGCGAAGCCACCTAGGTAAGGTAAAGGGGATACAGCTGTTCAATCATCTCAGGTCTAGGGAGAAACGAACAAGGCTGAGGGAAAGGAAGGCATCCACAAGAAAGCCAAACACAGAAGAGAATCACCCCTGGCTGTGTTTGGGGTGGGGAGACCATAGCCCACAGGGGCCAGGTTTATACAGACTCCCCCCAGCCGAGGTGCAGGAGGAGGTTCCAGGTGCCTGGTGTAACCTCTGGTCAAAGGAGCTGAACACCCGTCCTCTCTTACACAAACCAGCCCAGCTGTGAAACCCCAGCCCTGGGAACCCCCATCCATGGGACATTCACATGGGAAGCAGCTGAGGGGGTGTCATAATCCATCCAAGGCCCCCCGAAGTGCTCACCAGACTCATCCCTGAGGCCTTGCAGCACAGCAGTGCCTGAGAGGCAAAGTGATGACCAGAGGCAGAGTCTGCTGCAGGGCACTGTATCCAACTGCACCCCCAGCCCTCCAGGGGAGGTACCTGGGCATTCCCACCTGGCCTGAGACTACATTAATCCAATAGATTCTATGCTTTTGAGGGACCCTCACCATCAAGAAGACTGGCCAGAGTGGATAATTTGGACACTGGTGGGATCCACAGAGTGGAGATACTTTCTTTAATCTGTCTAAACAGAGAGTGTTTAAATCTGTCTAAACTAAAGTGAGTGACAAGTCTCTTTCTGCGCCCCCCCCCCCCCCCCCCCATTTTCTATTTCTTTCACTTCCTTGTTCTCTCCTTTTCTCTTTCTCTCATACTTAGTATCAAATAAAATCCATACTATTAACTTTGGCATATGGTCTTGTTCGCACTTTAATTCAGGCAGAGGCATTTCCAATAACTTTAAAAAACAGACTGTAAAAATATGAAATTAATTAAAAGGAAAATAGGCATCAGCCCACATAAACTTAGAACTGGATAAGGGGTTCACTAGGCAATTGATGACAATTTCAATTCCAAGAGAAACCTTGCACAATACACAATGGGCTTGTGCCTCCCTTGGATACTGCTAGAAAACAAAATTAGGGACATGTAAAGACCTAGGATGGCATAATAATACCCTAAAAATTGTACATCTTCATTACAAACATACTGCTCATACCTGCAGGTGCTTACAGACTTTTTTTCTGGTAGAATGTTTTTGTTCTTCTAAAGGTTATCAACATTAATGTTCAGATGTGGATGGCCTCACCATTTCAAGCCCAAAATTATGAAACAGATGGGAAAAAAATCTGGCATTAAGTCCAATGGCACAAGTAGATAATTACCAGACATGACAGGGCCCAAATACAGAAGTGACTGAAACTGCTTGGAGAATGTGATACTCTATGATCCATTGTGTTTGAGTTTTGAGTCCATATAACTTACTAAGGCATGGAGATTTGCTTATTTTAAGTGCTACTTTCTCCATCTTTTCACTATGCTACACTTTTAGATATTAAGACACCTTATACTGAGCCTGTGTAAACCATGAAGCATGAACTTTAGTCTGTGAAATTTAGGTGAGAAGTCAAAGACAGACACCTCGAGGCACAAAATAAAACTCTCAAAAAGTGAAGGAGAATAAATGTAAAAATTTCTTATACTGGTCCAAACATTTTAATACTGGGTACGTGAGTCATATTGTGGAATTCAATTTAACTGTATCTGAGTATCACATAGTCTAAGAAGAAACAATAGCAGAAATCTGATTGGGCATAAAATCTCATTTTTTGGAAGGACCACAAGGTATTTGCCTAAATGTCCTTTATTGGATCCATAGAGTTGGAAATATATATATATAATAGGTGATTTTCTTCTTTTTTTTTTTCTTTTTTTTTTAACATGTGTTTCTTTAGTAATTGTTTTACTTTGAAGCAAAAGACTATTCTGAAGAAATATCTTCACATATTTTCCTATTCTTACTAGCTTCCCCCAGTATCTGCAGCCCACCCTCTGTTTCTTGACATAAAAACTTAAGTGTCATTTTAGTGAGTAGAGATGAGGTACCTGTAAGAATACAAATCAGAGGAAAAGTCCAGGGTGGAAATCTCCAGGAAAAAGCAAACCTCCCAGTCTGACAAAATTCCAGTGTCTGGACACCCATGTTGCACATCACATGGTGAGGAGCAGCAGCAGTTGCTTCCCAGACATTGATACACAGGAGGAGTTGGCAGGAGCTGGCAGACCATGCAAGAAGGAAGATGCCACCTAAGCCATGAGAGAAGTTTGAAGTTCCTTTGTGAAAAAAATTAAAAGAAAGGACAGAAATTTTTGAGAGGGAAAAGAGAGAACATGGTTATGAGGGAGCATACAGGAGAGGAAGGAAGAAAAAATAAAAATTAAATAAGTGGAGAGCAAACGTGAGAAAACCAAGACCAGAAGAAGAGGAGAAGGAGAAGCATTTGCAAATGCTCATGAAGGGATTGTGGCCCACAGAGAAGCTACACCAGAGCAGAGGAGAAGAGTGAGGAAGAAGGAGCAGAGAGATACTGCTGCACACTGACCACAAACATCCATGTGCTGTACACTGTCTTGCTGAGTGTAAACTGTGGAGATGTAAATCCTGTAAATATCTTAGGTCATGAGGAGACTGAAGAGAGCATGGAAGTGATGGTGAGTCCAGGAAAGGAGGAAAGATGTGTTTTCTCAGAGTGTTTTAATGTTTGTTTCTTCTTTGTATTTTCTCATTTCTCAGTACTCAGAGAAGCAATTAAATATTTCTGTTTATTGGCAACAAGTTAAGCGAAATTCCTTTAGTCAAGTTTGTTTTTCCTCCAATAATAGTGAGCAATGGATCTGCAACCATATCTCAATATAGGAGCTATCTCACTCTTATTCATCGTGTTTGCTATCCCATGCCACATGGGGTAAAGGGCACTGGGGGAGAGCAGGGGCTGGCTAGGTCTTGGCTGAACTCAGAAGCATTAGTGCTGTGAGAAGGGTTTAAGATATGAGAGGTCTGAGCAGGAGCCTCCTAAAGAGTTGAATGCAAGAAAACTAATTTTTTTCAACACCTGCAAGCTAAAGCAATTTAATCTGTCTGAAAACAACATAGCTGTGAACAGATGTGGGAGAAGCTGAAGGACAAAATAGCACTTAAAAAGATCTTGTCAGGCAATGCGGAAGAATTAAAAGGACAGACAGGGGAAAAAAAAGAGAAATAAAGAAGTTCATCATAAGCAAGAAAGTTTTATACTTCTTATATTGTATCCAATATAAATGTGGTCTATTCACTCAATTAAAGACACAAAAGTTAGCAGAGCTGCAGAAATTGTTTAGTGCAGGCCATATGGAGTACTTCAGATACCACAGAGGTATTCTTGAAAATATATTGGAGCATGCATACATCCCTACAGCTTTGTTCTCTGAAGTGCAAGTTAAAGGAGGCATTTATCAACAAATGGCAGCCATTGAGTCAGAACTGATAAAACCAGGCTCCACCTCATACTGGGTCAGTGGACTATATAAATTTATGGAATCTTGTGCAAGCATATTATGATAGGTATGTCACTAATGTGTGTCAAGTATAGAATAGTGGTGAAAGAAGCAGAATTACATTACCAATAGAAAACAGGAGGGACACAAAAGAGAAGCAGAGTGATTTTCTCTACAGCAAACAGCCTTACTTAATAGATTCCTATTAACCTTTTTTGTTACTATTATTATTTGGATATTGTAGAGACTACAAGCTGGCACATAAATTACATATTTTTCTTTATTTCTAAAGTTTGCTAATATTGTTATTTGTGGACATTCATATATGTCTTGAGAAAACACATTTCTCAGGTGCTTTGAAAAAGAGTCTTTATCTGCACATTCTCCAGTACAAATAACTATTCACAGATTTTTAACTTTATCTTTAGTAGCAGTTTCTATCAAGAACCAAGATCACATACATTGCTGTTCATCTTTCAGAAATAATGTGTGAGCTAGACAAGCCCTTCTATTCAGCACTAGCTTTTATCTACAACAAGCTGTGATATGGGTTTATGTTAGATGAAGGGCACATAATTTAGGCAGCTACAGAGAAAACACCATCTCTGCTGTAATGTTCTCTCAACCATGGGTCCAGTTTCAGTTATTTGAAAGTTCTATTGATTTTAACAGGAGCAGGACCATCTCCTGAAGACACTTGTGACAGGATTTCCCCCCTGCCACAGAAGAGCTTATCTGTTCTGTCTATCAGCTAGTGAGAGAGTTCTGGGCTGCCCTAGGATGACTTTATAATGCTTGTATCCCCAGTTGTCTGTTCTGTTTATGCTGGATATTGAGTTCTGCACTTTTAAGACAGTTCTGAGAGCAAAGCAGGGAGAAGAAACTGCAGTTTGTTTTCAGAAACTGCACTCACTCTTCTGCCTTCTGCTCCTGGGCTGTGTTGTGTGCAGCACCGACACTGGGAGAGTGCTCTCCTCTGCTTTTAGTTAGTTTTTTTTAGCTACCTGAGGCAGAGAAGTTCCCTGGTCTGTAGCTTTTCTTTTCTTTGGAACTGATAGGTCCTGGTCTGGACCAGAAATTCAAAAAAACTTCAGGAGCTCACACCTGTGGCCCACCAGGGCTCGGGACACAGCATTTTCCAATGCCAGAGGGACTGATAAGAGACTGAGTGAGCCGAGATACACCCCACGACAAGGACTTTCTGGATTTGCCATCTCTTCAAACAGAGGGAGGTTTTATTGTTTAATATTATCCAGTTTTAATGCTTGTGAATACTTTTCTTGTTAAATAAACAGGTTTTTCCAGTTTTCCCCAAGGAAATCTCTTCCCAAACCATTTGAGGGAGGGGCCAGTTGAATTTGCTTTCTAGAGGAACCACTTTGAAAGTTTCCTCCCAAATTTGCCCTAAACCAGGGCAGAGCATTGTCCCCATCACATGAAGGAGTGAGATAACCCAGGCCTGTCCAGAAAGAAGTTATCTCTGACACCAGAGAGATGGAATACAATAAGTATCCCTGCTTTCAAGGAACAGCTTACCTTGGGAAAAAGATGTGGGGACATAAGCTGGAATTTCTGACTGACACTTCACTTTACCAACTTTCATATAAAAGCTATACAACCTTTCATGGCAGCAGAAGTCTCCTACACGCAACCTGGAAACCTGTAGGGCTTTTTGCCAAAGCTGGACTCAACCCTACAGTTACTTTTTTCAAAATTGAGGGAAAGGACTTTCTGTGTACTCCATTATCAATTCAGTGGTTAATCACATTGACTTCTAATTTGTCTTATTTCTTTGCTAGCCTAATACAGGTACCTTTTTATCCTGCACTGTATTTTGAGTACTAATAGTTCTTTTTGTTTTATCCTGTGTAGTAAGTAGTCTCCTTACAGCCTTTGGTCTTATATCTTATTTAGCTTATGTCTATTCAATAAATAATTCATTTTGTAATAGTCCTAATAGGACATTCTTAAGAACTTGGGAGCAAGAGACTTTTGGGGTGCAAGCCACCTCAAACAGAGTCACTGCCAGAAATCTGAGTAAAAAGCCAGGACTTGTCTAAATTCATCTGCATTTGTAACAACAGTGTAACACACATGCTGACTAATAACATGTTCAATATGACAGACTGGGAAAGATATTGACAGTTACTAATTCAACAGAAAGAGAAATATTCAAAAAACAATTTACACTGTAGCACTGGCCAGAACCTGCAAAGGATTTGGATATCTGATAAGGTCTATTTTCTTTCCAAGTGAATCCAGAACTGTAGAATTTTGTACAATGGGTACCTCAGGACAATCACAACCCACTCAAAAATATGGACAGAAGTTCACTCAAGGTCACCTTTCATCTGACTTGAGCTAATCCACAACAAAACTGTGACTTATTATGTAATGCAGATCACAAGCATTAAAAAGGGGAAGGATAATCAAAGATATGTTCTTTAGTCTTTTTTTCATGGAGCAACTTCTGTGTTTGCTCCAAACAATTGTTCAAGCTTAAAAAAAAAAATCAAATAAATAAAAATAACCTGTTCAACATCAAGAGATGTAGGCAGGTGTTAAACCTGGCTTTGTCCCTTGCTTATCTCTTGGGAGACAAGCAGTAACTTCTTATGTGAAACATGAACTGTCTTTGCTCATGTTGATTCTTTAAGATAAAGAATTAGCATCAGACCTCTCTGAAGACACAGCAGGCAAAACACCTCTTGAAATGAGATTAAGCTTCAGAATGATGCAAGTGTCACACACATTAGCTCAGTCAAGACTCTGGTCAGCTTTGGCCTGGCAGTACAGGATTCACATTGTTGCAGAAAAATGAAATTGAAGACATGGGTGTATAGTTTGAATAATCAGAAATTAATTTATTTTCTTGTGCGAATGCTGTGAACAGCTGTGTCTAAAGCTTTATTTCTGTCAAGGTTTCTTAGACCTATTTCAATTTCTTGCCCTTAGCCCAGTAACAATCTCAAAATAAACCAATATCTCTTTCTGAAATCTTCTATTCCTGACAAATTCATGCTTACTGATCCTCTTGGGCCTACTGTCTAGTTGACAATAGACTTAACGTGAATCATCAGTCACGTGCCCTGTCAGTCAAGATAGCAAACAGCCTTCTGGGGTGCATCAAATGTAATTTGTCTGGCTGGTCAAACCAGGTGATTTTCCCACTGTATCTAATGATGGTGTGGCCTCACCTCGAGTGTTGTATGTAGTTCTGGGCACCACAATTTAAGATTGATGCTATGGCACTTGAATGCATCCAAAGGCTTTAAGGCCTGTCCTGTAAGGAGTGGCTGTTGATTCTGGGTTTGTCCTGTTTGGAGAAAAGGAGTTTGAGGGGCAACCTCATTGCCTCCTGAAGAGAGAAATGCTGCTTTTTTTTCTCTCTGGGATCCAGTGACAGGATGTCATTCAGAGCTGTACAAACGGAAGATCAGTCTTGACAGCAGGAAATACTTCTTTACAAAGAAGATGCTCAAGCCTGAGACAGGCTTCCTGGAGAGGTGAGTGATTGAGCCCTCAGAGCATCATTGGAAAAGGGGCATTAGGATAACGCCCTGAATAATGCACATTAACTTTTGGTCAGCCCTGAATTGGTCAGGCAGTTGAACATGACGAAAACATTTAAATTACTTGGAATGATACCCAGTATCTGATTTGTTAAGGTATAGAAAGAATTTCAGAAGGTAAAAATTTTTTTTTTGAACTGTGCTGGTAAAAGTCTTTCTCTTTTTTCATGATATAGTGCATTTTTGGCAAATGTGTGATACATACAGTATTTATTCTGGAAGTCTCATATATACACAAACACATTGTGAATTTCAGAGAAATATGTAGACAAAGTCTCTCCAAGCAGGAACAATCCAGATGCTTTTCTGCTAGTTTCTCTTCATATTATTTCATTGCCATCAGCTCCATGCTTATCATGCCAACAAATACTCCTATAAATATCATAGCATAATATAATTTATAATCTACAATAAAATATCATAGTATAATATAAATTGCAATCCACAAGAAGTAAACCACTCAGGCAATATGCACTGGTTTTGAAGCCAAACACTGTTGAAAGCATGTCATTCACAGGACTCCTTAGTAGCCAAAATAATTCATTGTCCATGCCACAGAATTTGTCTTCTACTTTTTTCTAATTTAATGTATTATGTAAATATAATTAAGAAATAAATACTGTTTAAAAAAACCCACGAAACAAACCAAGTAATCCAACTTTGCAAATAGCTATCATTATTTATTATTTGTTAATGATTACTCAGCTACTTTAAACCAGTTTAACTTACAAGATAATGTTAGTGGAGGGAGATGCTCCAAAACATGACTCAGCTGAGGAAGTTTAGTGCTAATAAAACATACATTTGAAATTGCTCAGCTTGGGTGATGGGGTCCTTGATAGCAATCTGAACCCGTTTTGCACCCTTCCATGTTAATTAACATTTTTTTGCTTCATTTTCTTACCCACTTCACAATGATGCTATATGGGAGAATATGCTTATTCGCTTGGTATTGTAGTGGTGAATAAGGTATTTATTTCCTTTAGCCCCTTCAAACACCTACTGTATTACCTGTTTATGTATCAAAATATCCCACTTATACTCTGTCCAGAGCCTTCAAGCTCACTGACTTTTCTACATGTTATATATAGCCTACAATATTTTTTGTATGTAGTATGACCAGTTCTTACAGCCTATCAAAACATACTCAATTTGTCCAGACATACCTTGCGATAAGAATATAATTCAAACCACTTAGTACGGATTATTCTCTTCCAGTTTTTCAGTTTCTGAATTTTTTTCAGTGTCAGATGTCCTCTGGTATCTACAAAAAGTAAGTCATCAAGATGTTACAGACAACAGTTTACATCTTTGAGTTAGGCATCTGCTGCTCTCTTGTGTGTTAACAAGTTTTAAAACAACTACATTTTGCATAAGTTCAGGAAAATATCAAAAGAACTTATTTATACTGGTATACAGACATTCATGATCTAGACCCCAGCATGATGTCTCAATAGCTTATGAAGACTGGTACAGAAAATCATGATTGATATGAACAAGAAAGCAGAAACTGAAAGCCAGTTTTGATGAGGAAGATACAGCCAGAACCATTCAAATCTGAAGGACATTTAGTGTCCTGGCAGTTCACCAGAAATATTTCAAAGTATAAGTACAAATTCACATTTAAAATGATTAGGGCAAAAAGGTTAATCAGCTCTTATTGTCTCAGAAAGAAGATAGCTCCTCAAAGAAGCATGTGAAAATCGAAAAAGGGAAAAGGTCAGAGTTCTAGAAATCACAATTAACAAATGATTCAATTTCCCAGTTATACACTTTTGTGTAAGATTGAAATTGACAAAAGGCACTGAGTTTTTATTTTAAGACATTCCTTTTGTGCTAGAGGTTCTACATAATTTTAATTTGCTTCTAAGCACCAGATTAGTTCCACTAAGAAATTCAGAATATGCAAATCAGATGTTACAGAAGTTTATCTCTGGAATATTAACGTGTCTCCATTTTTTTAAACAAAACAACGTTTGTTCCAGGTGACATGGTTAAAGCATGTTTTAGTTTTCTAGAGAAGATCATAAATGGAGAATATGAGGAATTAATAAAATAAAAAAGGAAGCACTAAAACCAATATTTTTTGCATTGAGCCCAGATTTTAAAAGATTTGGAAAATGGATTGATTACCCTATGAAAATCCCCTGTTGAAACAGATCTTTCAAATCAGGCACTCATATTTGGCACAATTTCTCTGTCAGAATCATCCTGAAAGCTGAGTTAAATTCTGTGCAATGAAGAAACATAGACAATGTCGTTTATTCACATATGGAAAGGGGAGTGTCCTTTTTGAGGTAGTTTCTACACAGTTAGTGCACTGCTAGTGCTTTTAGTACTATGCATTAAAACAGTTTTGTGAGCCTTTTTCTTGAAAATTCTGTTAACTCAGAGCATAACATCAGTCTGACAACCAAGAGAGGAACCGCATTGTAATGACAAAACTTTTTTCTGTAGACCTTGCAAAAAATCTCAGTTAGTTTCCTGTTGCCAAGAGAAATGCCAGATGAAGCATCCTGGCAGAACTGTGTAATTACTAAGTTTAAGAGGTTGCATAGGCTAATAGTTAGTCATCTTTGAAAAAGAAAGTTGCTGAAGTATGAGACATCTAGTGTACATAAGTGTATTTTGTATACTTTGGATTACATTTTATTTCTTTTTGCTTATCTCAATCTGATCAGTTTACAAGATCTGATTTTATTTTTATTCTACAGAATAAGTCAGGAATAAAATTAATCCTTGGCTATATATTAATGCACTTAGCTTGTGAATATTACATCAGAGAGAAAAGGTTTTATGAAGTATTATAAAAAATAAATTTACCTTAGGAAAGCTGGACATATGAAGTCAGCTAAAATAACTTCCAGCACAGAAGAGATTAGACACATGTTTTTGTGTATAGTATTATTTTGTTTTACCTTGCATGTTACACATGCAGTTGTTACCAGGATGCAGCAGGATAATTGACATATCCTGAATGCAACAGCTTAGATGCTTCAGACTCTTACCTAAGAATTACAACAGAGAAATTAGCTTATTCTTCATCCATCACTAGGTGATTAGTCATAGCTTGGATTTCAGTGACTTGTAGGAATAATAGTGTAAAAGTAAGCAGCACATTTCTCCAGAAATTAAGTTTTCTGTATTGAAGCTGTTGAGCAAATTCTTTTTCCCCTTTGAATAGCAGTACCACATTTATACTTGTGCTGGTGAGAAGCCATTCAGAATAACGAAAAGAGGAAGATAATTTGTTCCCACTGGATTTATAAATGAGACAATATTATTAAGTCACTAAGCATGTTTAGCAAGTCTCCCATGATTCCCACATTGTGCTCTTTGGCACTCCTGAACATAAAAGATCACTTATTGATGCATTTTAGTGAGTAGATTAGGTGCAATAAATTCTACAGTAACTCATCTTCACAAGAAGTATGTGTTCATTTTTACCACCACCTCAAATTAAGCTTTTTACTTTGCTTAGCTTTGAAGAGTTTTAGAAAGCTTTGTTGTAACTGATCTACATTACAAAATCTTGGTTTCAGCAAAATTTAACAGCCAGAGTTCCAACTATGTAATTGTTGTGGTTTTAAACCAGTAATTAACAAAAGGGGGAAAAAAATACTTATTTCTTGTTGTGAGATATGGATTAAAACAAGAGCAAAACAGGCGTAAAACTACAATAATAAGAACACCAGAATAAACTTCCAGAAAAACCTTTTCATTTCTTACTGCCCACTGTTACCTCTGTCTCTCTTTTCTTGCCTCCTTTGGGCTCTGTTCTCTGTGGATATATCTTTTTTTTGTCTCTCAGCCTTCTCTGGGCTCAATTCTCTGTGAATACAGCTCTCTATAGTCTCTTAGCCTCCTCTGGGCTGAATTTTCTGTAGATACAGCCTTTCTATAGTTCCCCAGCCTTCTCTGGGCTGAATTCTCTGTGAATACAGTTCTTCTCTAATTCCCCAGCCTCCTCTGGGCTGAATTCTCCCGGGATCCTCCCTCGTGGGGAGTTCCACTTATCTCAGTTCCCATTATTTGAAGTAAATTCTCGAGCTCGTTAGAATCTTGTTTCTCGTGTTTATTGAAGGATCCTCACAAAAGTTAACAGGTTTCTTCAGGCTGGTTACAAGGTTAATCTTTGCAATTTGGTACATTTCTTTCTTCTGATGGTACAAACAAGGCCTTGTGGCACACTTCATGTCTGATACACAAAATGGCCCCGAACTACGCAGTTCTTTTATCTTTATACCTATTTTTACCCAATTAACAATAGACACGTATATTATTTTTCTTAATGACCCAATGACCCATCACCTCTGTGATGCACTGCGGCATTTTCTATCCAATTACTAACTACTACCCAAAAACCTCTAGGAGAAGAACATGAAGAAGAAAGAAGAAAGACAAGGGACAACACCCTAAATCATCCATATTGTCTCCTGTTCTCTAAACTACTTTTTCACCCAGTGATTTAAGAAACTTTCTAATCTACACACCTACCTTTCTTATCTAACTTTAGCATTTGTTTTCATGTATTACTATGAAAACATGCTCATGAATTTCATGTTATATGAAATTCAGTGTTTTCTTGGATCCCAGAACTAAACATTAAAAGCAAGGGCACACAGTCTGTATTTCAGACTCCAACACCCACCATTCTTTTGTTCACATGACAACAGTGACAGAAACTTTAGAACTTAGATGGTTTAAACAGTTCTAATTCTTTCTACAGTCCCTTCACCAGACTCTGTAGAGAAACAGAAGTTCCTTTCTGTTAATTTATGGAGTTTCTCACAAGAAAACTATTTTTGTTATAGTTTTCCGTTTCCCTGATATCAGCTGCCCAGAGCTGCTGTTATCAGAGCCCACCCCTCCCATTCCACATCACTCTGAAATGTGTTATGGGTCATGAGTTTTGGGGATAGCATTTTTAAGGATAAGTTATTCAAAGGCAAAAAGTATTCTTCATCTGTTTCTGTGAGCTTCACTAGAAAACAGTTTTCTCATTGCCTCTCAAGGCTTCAAATCTCCCAGCACTTCACTATACCATAATTACTCTACTTTTTACTCAAATTTACACTTTGAACACTCTATTCCTCCCCATACTCCATCATGAATTAAAGGAGTTCTTTTCAGGACTTTATTGTCCATCTCCATAGTTTTAACAGAAAGATATTTCAGCTTAATTAAAGCATCTTCTTAATTCTCTACCTTTCTTGAAGCTTCTTTTCTCTCTTGCCACTAGTAGTTTATAAAGTCTCTTTTCATGTTGATCACTCTCCTTTTCTCTCTCTGGATAAAAAGATTAATCCGCAAGTCTCATCTGGATAAGAAAGAGTTAAAATCCTGCCCAAGCTTTTGTGGATGGTTCGGTGATCTCTGCTGAACAGGAGCTGGAGCTGTCTGCGATGGAAAGTTCCTCATAGCTGCTCCGGAGAGCGTGGTCACCGTCTCTGCTTGCAGCAGGCTTAGAGCTCTTCTCCTTCTTTACTCGGCAGTTTCTGGTAAATTCCATTACAGCAAAACCTGCAGCCAAGCCAGGAACCGGCCTGGCCCGGCTTGGCTCGGGGCAAGCCCCCGCAGGCCCCATCTCCCGGCCGGGAGAACGGCAGGCCCAGCCCGGCCCCCGCCCGGCCGCGTGGCCTGGGCAGGGAACCGGAGGCCAGCCGGAGGTCTGCTACCTTTCACAGCCAAGAAACAAAGAGAACAAGAGAGTTCTGTTTTTTTACTTTAAGGTGGGGTTCACAAGTTGATCCCACTTTTCAATGGCTAAAACTGCTGTCAATTCTCAGCAATGACCGATAATTGGTCAGGAAAAAAGACTCCAGGCAGTCCCCAGCAACTCCAACTTTCCTTAAAGGTAAAGTAACTCTATGACAGTAATGAAAAAACTCTTAAAATTGATAAAAGTAGAAAGATATTCTAGAAAAGTTTACCAAGTTTAAGACTCTGCCCAGGCCTTACTGCTAGTTTTTTGAAGTTTTTCTCTCTCTTTTGCTGCAGTTACTTAACATTCCAGGAGACACGAAACTTTTCAGTAACAGCAGAACAGAACAAGCCTCACAGTATTATCTACCAGAGACAACTGCTGATTTCTCCTTCAGTTGCCTTGATGGAGTTTTGTGTCTGTGTGTTTGGGTGTTCATGGTGAGATGGGGTACTTCACTGAGAAGTAAAAGAAAAAGTTGCTTTTAATAATCAAACACCAAAAGTTTGCAGCCAGCACAAACTTTTTACGTTAGGATCTAGTGGCCAATGTAATGGCTTGACAGGGATCAATGACTCCAACAAACCCTTTTGCTGTAAAGGTCCAATTTGGTGAATCAGACTTGGGAAAACTGAAGCACACTACATTATCTCTCTGTATGAAACAGTTCCAAACCCACCTGAAATACAGTCTGAGCTGCTGTGCCAGAATTAAATGTATTTTTAGAAACTCTTAGTCACAAGTTGTAATAAGGTAATACTAAAGGCTTTTGTCTGAGAGGGATTCAAAGGACTTTCCTGGTCACGGCAATATGTCTGAATAAAGGCTTATGACAGCAGTTCAAGTAACCCTATGAGAAAATATGTAAACACTGACAAGTCTCTGTTTGCTCATTTCAAATAACCATGAATATTTCCACTAGTAGTTTTTGAAATATTTTTTGATAAAATTAAACAAACAAGCTGAACATGGAATTTGCAAGCAGAAAGTACTAAACATATTTTTTTCTTTAAGGGATGACAATGACAAACACATCTTACAAAATCCTGACAAGATCAAAAACAACAATGGTAAGCTACTGAATGATTGAATCTAGGCATTGTGGCACTCTTTCCTTTGTTTAATAAATAGACTTAAGATAAAATAATAAGAATCACAGACTTTGTTGTCTCAGATTGTTAGCTTGATGAATTAGCTTTACCTTTACAGTATTTGGCAGTTCTGGACAAACACCTTCTTCTTCTAGCGTAATACTACACTATTAAGTATTCCTACCCTTTCATTTGAAATAAACCTGCATTTCCAGTTTCTCCATTTAAGAGTTGTAGCACCTTTTTCTGTGTGTGAGCCAAACATTCGAGCCCCTTTCAAATTTTCTTCCAAAATTAATTATTATAATACAGTTGATCCTAGAAATGTTCATTACTGGCTTGTTTTGCTACATCCATCCAATGCATCAGGTCAGAAAAAGAGTCACTGGTAACATTTAAATCAAAAGGTATATGTTTACATTCTCTTATTCAAAAATCCCAGTAGGCAACTGCTATGTGTGGATATGTATAAGACACAACAGAAAATTGTAGCAGTTTATGAATGAGTGGTAACTTCAGCCATATTTTTTAAAGCCATTCTGTCAGGATGCTTATAAACATTTCTGTCATATTGACTTGTACTATGTGATATGCTTTGACTTTCAAATATAGTTAAGCTTCAAAATACATCACAACTTAATCAAAATCTTTCACCTAATTTCCAAGAATTTGCCAGTGGTATAGCCATAATTACAGAAACATGGAATCACAGAATTATTTGAGTTAGAAGGAACCTCTGGAGATCATCAAGTCCAACCATCCTGCCAAGGCAGGGTAATCTAGAAGAGGTGTTATCGAAAACAATGAGGTAGGTTTTGAATGTCTCCAAAGCAAGAGAATTCACAGCCTTCCTGGAAAATCTGTTCCAGTGCTCTGCCAACCTCAGTGTAAAGTTCTTCCTCATGTAGAGGTGGAACTTCTTGTATTTTATTTTATGGCCATTATGCCTCATCCTGTTTCTGAGCTTCACTAAAAAGAGTCTGGTACCTTCCTTTTGACGTTCACCTTTGAGATATTTATGTACATTAATGAGATCCCCTCTCAGCATTCTTCTCTCTGAACTAAACGGGCACCACTCCCACATCTTTCCATGTGTCTTAGTTCTAGAAGACAGGTGTCTGCTAGGGAGAGCAGGAGCCTCCCTTGGGATGAAAGAATGTAGACCCCCTCCCTCCGAATTATTATAATTTTGAAATCAAGGGGCTTTCAGGCAGAGATCTGGGGATAGGAATAACAGTTCTTTACTAGTATAACCAGGTAAACAAACAAACAATAACTACAGCAATAACAAGAAAACAGAACCAGGGACCCCGGGACAGCTTTCTCGGCTGAGACGGGATGGAGGAGAGGCTTTGTTTTCACAAACCCCTCGGGCAGTCAGTCCCGGTGCTCCTGCAGGGCTCCGAGGAAACAGTCAGCTGGGACAGCAGGGACGAGCTGAGATCCTGGGCTGGTGGATGAGGTGGATCAGCAGGGATGAGCTGAGATCCTGGGCTGGTGGATGAGGTGTATCAGCAGCTCCACGGCGATGCCTGGCAGGACAGGGGGTGCGAGGCCATCCACGAACGTCCTTCCCCGAAGCTGAGGAAAAAGCCAGCTAAAAATTGTCCCCACCCTCCTTTTTCTGCCCCCTTCCCCCCCCACCCTGGGCCCGGCCATTCTTTGTCCTTTGTGAGCACCCCTAAGTACCGGTAGGTAGGTTGTCCCAGCACATAATGGGTAAAAATTCCCACCTAACCCTCAACACTATCCACCCCGAATTTTTTCCCATACCAAAATGTTACATCAAATATTAAACCTTTAACTTATACACTAACACATACTACTTTAACTATATACATATGTACATGCAGATACAGATACAAGCACAGTGTTATGGGTAGCTCACCCTAAAACCAGGTCCCCTTGGGGTATGCACCGGGTCTCTCCATCTTTTTGCATCACCCACCAAGTACAACCCGGTCCTTGAGCAAAGATAACCCCACAGATGGGATTGTCTTTGCTAGAGGCAGAATTAACCCAAACAGTTTTTCCCAGCATACTTCTCATATGTACCACTGGAACCTTATCTCCATCTGTCGTTCTAAAGGGCTCAGATTGGGCAGGGCCTGCTCGGTTAGTGGAACCTCGGGTGTTCACTAACCATGTGGCTTTTGCTAAGTTCATCTCCCAGTTCTTGAAAGTTCCCCCGCCCAGTGCCTTCAAGCTGGTTTTAAGCAGGCCATTGCACCGTTCAACTTTTCCAGCAGCGGGTGCATGGTAGGGGATATGGTACACCCACACAATGTTCCCTAGCCCAGCTGTTTATAAGGCTGTTCTTGAAATGAGTCCCATTGTCTGACTCAATCCTCTCAGGGGTGCCGTGACTCCAAAGGACCTGCTTTTCAAGTCCCAGGATGGTGTTCCGGGCAGTGGCATGAGGCACAGGGTAGGTTTCTAACCATCCTGTGGTGGCTTCTACCATCGTGAGCACATAGTGCTTGCCTTGGCGCGTTTGGGGCAGTGTGATGTAGTCAATCTGCCAGGCTTCCCCATACTTGTATCTGGACCACCGCCCACTGTACCAGAGGGGCTTCAACCACTTGGCCTGCTTGATCGTGGCACACGTCTCACAGTCATGGATAACCTGAGAAATGCTGTCCATGGTTAGATCCACCCCTCGGTCTCGTGCCCACTTATAGGTGGCATCTCTACTCTGATGGCCTGAGGCATCATGGGCCCATCGAGCTAGGAACAACTCTCCCTTGTGTTGCCAATCTAAGTCTGTCTTTGACACCTCTATCTTTGCAGCCTGATCCACCTGCTCATTGTTTCGGTGCTCTTCATTAGCCCTACTCTTGGGGACATGGGCATCTACATGACGGACCCTCACAGACAGTTTCTCTACCCTGGTGGCAATGTCTTTCCACTCATCAGCAGCCCAGATGGGCTTTCCTCTGCGTTGCCAGTTGTCTCTTTTCCACCTTTCCAGCCATCCCCACGGAGCATTGGCTACCATCCATGAATCAGTGTAGAGGTAGAGCTTTGGCCACTTCTCTCTTTCAGCAATGTCCAGGGCCAGTTGAACAGCTTTGAGTTCAGCAAGTTGGCTTGATCCACCTTCTCTTTTAGTGGCCTCTGCGACCTGTCGTGTGGGGCTCCATACGGCTGCTTTCCACTTCCGGTTCTTCCCTACAATGCGACAGGAACCATCAGTGAACAGAGCGTAGTGTGTTTCTTCTGCTGGCAGTTGGTTGTACGGTGGAGCTTCTTCAGCCCGTGTCACTTGTTCCTGCTCCTCTTCATCAGTGAGACCAAAGTTTTCACCTTCAGGCCAGTTTGTAATTATCTCCAAAATCCCAGGGCGATCTGGGTTTCCAATACGGGCGCGCTGCGCGATGAGGGCGATCCACTTGCTCCATGTAGTGTCGGTGGTGTGGTGGGTAGCAGGAACCTTTCCTTTAAACATCCACCCCAGCACTGGTAGTCGGGGTGCCAGGAGGAGTTGTGCTTCTGTGCCAATCACTTCTGAGGCGGCTTGGACTCCTTCATAGGCAGCTAAGATTTCCTTCTCTGTAGGAGTGTAGTTGGCTTCGGACCCTCTGTAGCTTCGGCTCCAGAATCCCAGTGGTCGGCACTTTCTGCCAAAGGCTCCAGGACAAAACATTGTTCCCGGCTGCAGAGTAGAGCACGTTCTTCAAATCTGGTCCTGTTCTGACTGGGCCAAGGGCTACTGCATGAGCAATCTCCTGTTTGATCTGAGCAAAGGCTTGCTGCTATTCAGGGCCCCAGTGGAAATCATTCTTTCTTCTGGTAACCAGGTAGAGAGGGCTCAAGATCTGTACTCAGGAATGTGCATCCTCCAAAAAGCTATGGCACCTAGGAAAGCTTGTGTTTCCTTCTTGTTGGCTGGTGGAGACATTGCAGTGATCTTATTGACGACCTCAGTGGGAATCTGATGCCGTCCATCTTGCCACTTTACTCCCAGGAACTGGATCTCTCGAGCAGGTCCTTTGACTTTGTTCTTCTTGATGGCAAAGCCGGCTTCTAGCAGAATCTGGATGATCTTTTCTCCTTTCTCAAATACTTCCACTGCTGTGTTCCCCCACACAATGATGTCATCAATGTACTGCAGATGTTCTGGAGCCTCACCCTTTTCCAGGGCAGCCTGGATCAGTTCATGGCAGATGGTGGGGCTGTGCTTCCACCCCTGGGGCAGTCGGTTCCAAGTGTACTGCACACCCTTCCACGTGAAGGCAAACTGAGGCCTGCATTCTGCTGCCAGGGGAATGGAGAAAAATGCATTGGCAATGTCAATAGTGGCGTACCACTTCGCTGCTTTGGACTCCAGCTCGTACTGGAGCTCCAGCATGTCCGGCACGGCAGCGCTCAGCGGTGGAGTCACTTCATTCAATGCACGATAGTCCACAGTCAGTCTCCATTCTCTGTCAGACTTGCGCACAGGCCAGATGGGGCTGTTGAAGGGTGACTGGGTTTTGCTGACCACGCCTTGGCTCTCCAGTTCTCCGATCATCTTGTGGATGGGGATCACAGCATCTCGATTTGTCCTATATTGTTGGCAGTGCACCGTCGAGGTGGCAATTGGCACTCGCTGTTCTTCCACTTTCAGGAGTCCTACTGCAGATGGGTTCTCTGATAGTCCAGGCAAGCTGTTCAATTGCTTAATGTCCTCTGCCTCCACAGCAGCTATTCCAAAAGCCCACCTGAGTCCCTCTGGGTCTTTGTAATAGCCATTTTGAAGGAAGTCCATGCCCAGAATACACGGGGCCTCTGGGCCAGTCACAATGGGATGTTTCTGCCACTCTTTCCCAGTCAGGCTCACCTCGGCTTCCAACAGAGTCAATTGCTGCGATCCCCCCGTCACCCCAGCAATGGAAACAGGTTCTGCCCCCACATGTCCTGATGGCATTAGGGTACACTGTGCACCAGTATCAACTAAAGCTTCGTATTTTTGTGGCTCTGATGTGCCAGGCCATCGGATCCACACCGTCCAAAAGACCCGGTTTTCCCGTGCCTCTTCCTGGCTAGAGGCAGGGCCCCTCTAGCATGGTCATCCTCTCCTCCCTAGGCATACATGCTAGAGGTTCCTTCAAGGGGATCATCCTCTTTTCTGTAATATCTGGCAGTTTGGTCACGGGAGGCTGAGGCTACCTTCACTTTAGTGGAACCTTTCTGGTTACTGGTTCCCTGCCTGAGTTGACGCACTTGTGCTGCCAGGGCAGAAGTGGGTTTCCCATCCCACTTTCCCATGTCTTCCCCATGGTCACGTAGAAAGAACCACAGCTCAGTTTGTGAGGTGTACCCTCTCTCTCTAGCTGGGGGACGTGGGGCTTGGAGTTTTGGGCTTGTGACCCGCACTGGTGCCATATGGGAACTGCTCTTCCTCATCTCTTCCCTCATTTCCCTCATCTCCTCTTTGAGTTCCTTAATCACAGCAGAAATCTTAGCCTGCTGTGGGCCATGGACCATACTGTCGAAATGTCTAAGCCTGGTGGCGACAGAACCCACCGTCTCTCGGCTGTTATCGGCATTAATCGTTGCAATATAGGTGGTGTAGTCACGTGGCCCTAGATTTGCCAGACTCCACAACATCTGCCCAGTGCACCTGACTTTGTTGGGGTCATTATCATGCTGTCCACCCCTCCCAAAAAGGACCTCTAATATCGCCACTTCTCTCAGCTGTTGGATCCCTTCCTCAGTGGTTTTCCATTCCCTTCTATGACAGTGCTCTTCCATTCTCTCTCTATGGACAAGCCTTTCTCTTACACTCATCAAAAGCCGCTCCCAGAGGGAAAGGGGCCCTGGATCCCTGACAAATACCTGATTCACACCTGAGTCCTGCGTCAAGGGTCCCACATTCCTTGCCTCACCACCATCCAGCTGCACGCCTGTACCCATAAGGTCCCAGACCCAAAGTAACCAGGTTGTATAAGGCTCACGCCCCCGCCTCACAATGTCTTTTTGTAACTTACGGAGACTGTCATATGTCAGAGACTCAGTGATGATTTCAACTTCTGGCTCCCCTGTGGGTTGTGAGGGCCCTCCTTTCTTGTCCTTATCAGCAGGGTGCTGTGATTTCATCTTAGACTTCCTCGTTTCCACAGGGGCAACAGCTGCTGGCTGTGACTGCCCTTGTGGTTCAGCTGGAACCTGGACGGTTGTAACATCTGTGGGTTCCACTGCTGCACCATCAGACTCTCCCTCTTTGGGGCAGGGGGAGGGTTTCCCAGCAGCTGAGGAAATGCACTCCTTTAGCATCTGGCCCATCTCATGCATCTCCTTCACCAGCACCCCCACCCACCCTGGGTGGTTCATTTCTGAGGTGGGCTGTGGGGCAGTGCCAGGCTCTGGAGCAGCACCCCCTGTCTCTGTGGCAGGGGCAGGCTCTGGAGCAGCACTCCCTGTCTCTGGTGCAGGGGCAGGCTCTGGAGCAGCACTCCCTGTCTCTGGGGCAGGCTTAGGCTCTGGGGCAGCACCCCCTGTCTCTTTCCCTTTGTCTCTGAAGGCTAAGTAGAACAGGCCTATCAGCAACACCAGCCACTGTATGATGTCATTAGCATCCAGAGAAGATTTTAACCCTTTGAAAACTGGCGGGGTAGGCCCAAGGAACTCGGTGAAAGGTTGGGAGAAAATTTCCCCAGCCGTCTTTTTCTCCCAGTAGGTACCATTATTAAAGTAACCTGAAAACCATCCAGTTAGTGTGTGACAGCTCTGAATCCATGAGCCCGCCATCCAGAGGACGTTAAACATCCATGAATTCCTCACCTTATCAACCCACAAAACAAGCTGGATAATAGCCACAGTAGCCTTAGTTATAGGACCCATATTTAAGTAAGGTACAGCAAATGGGAGAAATATAGCTGTGACCACATGCCCCGTGAACCTGGGTAAGCTAAACAACATGGTTCTACCTAACAAGGTTTCTAAATCCAGCACACAAAAGTTAGGTTATTTAAGAACTGTTATTCCTTTTTTGCCCTTTTTCTCTCAGTGCCCCACGATGGGCGGCCAAAATCTGTCTTGGTTCTAGAAGACAGATGTCTGCTAGGGAGAGCAGGAGCCTCCCTTGGGATGAAAGAATGTAGACCCCCTCCCTCCGAATTATTATAATTTTAAAATCAAGGGGGCTTTCAGGCAGAGATCTGGGGATAGGAATAACAGTTCTTTACTAGTATAACCAGGTAAACAAACAAACAATAACTACAGCATTAACAAGAAAACAGAACCAGGGACCCCGGGACAGCTTTCTCGGCTGAGACGGGATGGAGGAGAGGCTTTGTTTTCACAAACCCCTCGGGCAGTCAGTCCTGGTGCTCCTGCAGGGCTCCGAGGAAACAGTCGGCTGGGACAGCAGGGACAAGCTGAGATCCTGGGCTGGTGGATGAGGTGGATCAGCAGGGATGAGCTGAGATCCTGGGCTGGTGGATGAGGTGTATCAGCAGCTCCACGGCGATGCCTGGCAGGACAGGGGGTGCGAGGCCACCAACAAAGAGGGGAGAAGGAGAAGCAGCAGCTCCGCGGCCCAGCGCACGAACGTCCTTCCCCGAAGCCGAGGAAAAAGCCAGCTAAAAACTGTCCCCACCCTCCTTTTTCTGCCCCCTTCCCCCCCCACCCTGGGCCCGGCCACTCTTTGTCCTTTGTGAGCACCCCTAAGTACTGGTAGTTAGGTTGTCCCAGCACATAATGGGTAAAAATTCCCACCTAACCCTCAACACCATGAGAGATGCTCCAGCCCCTTAATCATCTTTGTGGCCCTACTGGACTCTCTCAAATAGCTCCTTCTTGAACTGAGGAGCCCAGTTGGATACAGCACTCCAGATGTGGCCTCATTAGGGCCAAGCAGAGGGTGGGATCACCTCCCATTGTGCTGCTCACAGTGCACCCCAGGATACTATTGACCCTCCTGGTCCCAGGGCACACTGCTGATTTATGGTCAACTTGACATCCACCATGACTCCCAGGTCCTTCTCAGAAGAGATGCTCTCTAGCAGGGCAGTCTCCAACCTGTGCTGGTACTTGGTTATTCCTCTCCAGGTGCAGGACCCTACACTTGCCGTTGTTGAACCTCATTAGGTTTCTCTCTACCCATTTCTCCAGCCAATCAAGGTCACTCTAAATGGCAGCACAGCCTTCAGGTATAGCCAGTTCCCCACTTTCATATCCTCATCAAACTTGTGGAAGATACATTTTTTTCCTTTGCCCAGTTTGTTGAAAAGTAAGTTGAATAAGACGGGACTCAATGCTTATCCTTAGGGAACACCACTGACTGACAGGCCTCCTTCCAGATTCTACTCCACTAACCACAAACCTCTAAGTTCTGCCCTTCACCCAGTTCTTGATCAACTTCACTGTTCATTCATCTAACCTACAATTTCAGACCTTAGCAATGAAGGTATTATGACAGACAGTGTTAAAATCCTTGCTGAAGTCAAGGTAGACAAACAGTGCTCTCCCCTTGTTCACTGACCTATTCTGCTGTGCCATCATAGAAGGCTATCAGAGTGGCCAAGCATGATTTCCTCTAGGTGAAGCCATGCTGACTACTCCTTTTCTTCTACATGCTTGATCATTACTTTGAGAAGGCATGTTCCATTGCATTTCCAGTAACAGAGGTGAGGCTGACTAGCCTGGGTCATCCTTGATTCACTTTTTGAAGAAGGAAGTAACATTGGCTTTCCTCTAGTCCATGTGGTCTTCCGTCCTCCATAATTTTTCAAAGATGGTAAAATGGCTTTGAAACAACATCTGCCAACTCCCTCAGCACTGACCCATCCCATCAGGGCCCATGGATTTATGGGCATTAAGTCTGTCTAGCCAATCTCTTACCCAATGCTCTATCACTAGGGGAAAGTGTTCTTTTCTCTGACATTCTTCTCTTACCTCTCCAAAGTGTGTGACTCCTAAGCGCCATCAGGAGACCCACATGGCCCATCCCTTTTTCCACATCTTATAAACTTCTTTTCTTAGTTTGAGATTAACTAGGATGTCCTGGCTCATCCCTGCAGGTCTCCTGTCTGCTTTGCCCAGTTTCTTGATCATGATCTTGATCAAAGATCTTGACCAAATATGCAGTGGCTTACATAAACACATACACAAAGATTGCTCCTCTGAGAACAGCAATGCACGGTTTCATTTGTAATTTCAGGAAGAGAAGAAGGACAAGGTGTCTTAATTACAATGGAAGGTGTAACCAAAAGTTTGTTCTATTACCAGCTACATAAACAGTTAAAAAAGTGGGGCAGTGTTGTTTATCTTCTCCATTACTCAGCCCTGAAAACTTAATCTGGAGAAGCAGCAGTCACCCTGAGGGGGCCCTCTCTGCTAATGGCCTATCAAGGTTTTATAGAATGACTCATAGAATTACATGTCTGTCCTGGGTTGATTATGATGTTAAATTGTATCCCCATTCGTCCACCTAACCCAGACACAGGTTTTGTATTCTTAAAATTTCATCTAAGAGTAAAAGTGAGTGGAAAAGAAAGCACTGATTCTGTTATCAGAGACTGTACTTGCTCCCCCCGGCATCGGGAGTTTTGACTACAGCACTGACTGACAACAAAAGACAGATCGCCTTGGCTTTCCAACTAGCCGGAGCAGAGAGGTCTTCCTGAACTGTTTTCTTTCCCTTTTTATGAAACGAATCCAACCTGCTCTGAACTGGGGACTCGGGGGAGCGCCGGGAGCTTGCAACCGTGGACTACCGGGAGCCCAGCCTGGGCAGCGGCATTTTCCAGCGCCAGAGGGACTGATACCAGAGCAAACACCCACAGGAAAGAGACCCTCTGAAGTTTGTCATCTCTTCGGAACGGCGAGAGGTTTTGTAATTTGATATCATTCATTCTTGTGCTGGGTAGTGCTGTGCCTGTGAAATAAACAGGTTTTTTCCACTTCTCTCAGAGAAATCTCTTCCCGAACCGGTTGGAGACGTGGGAGAAAGAGACCACGTGGGTTTGCTTCCTGGGGGGAGTCCCATTGGAGGTTCTCTCCCAGATTTGCCCTAAACCAGGACAATGTCCCATTGTGAGGTGCCTCACCCTGGATGGACGAGCCAAACATTCCTCCCTCTATATATGACAGGAAGCTTGGAACACAACAGGAGCACTACCAGCAGATTCCTAGAGGACAAGAAATCGATAACCACCACTGGACATTCAGAGTAGGACAAAACCTTTTTTCTACAGGATAATCACTTTGACAAAATCACATCTATCACTCCAACGGGACCGTAATTACCATTTAATCAAACTGCTATCACCACCCTGACCAGCATGGTGTCAGGTCATATTGTGACTGTCACTTTAAGCCAGTACTTCTGTATATATTGCTTTTAATCTAATTTTCCCATTAAATTGTAGTTCTCACTTGGAATCTCTCGCAAGATATTTGTGTTGAAACAATTCCTCCCATTGGTCTGCCTTCATCATAGCACATAAGATTTGCAAACAGTGCTGTAACGTAAAAAATCTGTGGTAGTGCACATTTCTGGGAGTTACTTGGTTTCTGTGTAAACCCTCCCTGCAGCTGTGACGTGTTTTTCCCCCTCCCCTCCCTGTCTCTGAAATGTTATCCCCTTGGTTGGTGTTGTATGTCTATCTCCCGAGGTTTGAAAGAGCTCGGGAAATGTATCCTCTTCCTCTTTTCTCCTCCTGGACCCCAGCCAGAATAAACACCTTACTTTATCCCGGAGGGAGAAGCAGCCCTTTGGTCTTTTATCTTGGTCGTGAGCCTTCCTGACCTCCCCCCTCGACAGAGCTAGCCAGGATTACTTCAGGGGTACAAAAGGAGGTTACATCGAAAATCAAAAAAGGCATAAATCAGTATTTTCTGCTAAACATGCCCAATTTCTGAGGAATAGCATCTTCCAATGTTTCAGTCATCAACCGTAAAGCTGTCCATCCTAATTCAACATTTTTTGTCTGCAAAATGCTTACAATCTCTTTCTCCTTTGTCACAAAACCAAAGTGATTTTAGGTCATACTGAAATAAATCTTCTCTAAATCTCTAATCTACTATTTGTTCACTCTCGCATTCTGCAATGGGGAACCGCAAAGGTTTCTTTTAAACGGATCGTCTCTGACGAAATGAAACACAAAGTATGACAATATTATATCTGGGAACGTTTATGGATGAGAGAAACTCCGCGTCCCTACCAGAGGCGGGGCAGAAAAAGAAGAAGCGAAGGAGGGAAAGGCTGCTCGGAGGGGGAGAGAGGCACAAGCGGCGTGTCCCCGCCAATGCTCTGGGGTGCAGCGGCAGTGTCCGGCCGGCAGGTGGCGAGCGCTGGCTGAGGGCGGGGGACGCTGAGCAGCCGTCGAGGAGAGGTGACGCGAGGCGCGCCGGGGGCTGCCCCAGTGGCGGGCGGGGGAGCAGGCGGTGAGGGGGCGCTGGGCGGGCGGGGGAGCAGCGGATAGGACAGGACAGGACCGGGTGCAGGACTGCTGTGGGGTCGCGGCGGCGGTCCGAACCGTGGACGGGGCGTGGCAGGCTGCTGCGGGAGCGAGGACAGGGCGAAAGCACGGTCAGAAGACAAGGTCATGCAGGGCAGGCAGGAATGAACGAGGCAGGGTAGACCGCAGAGGGAAGCGTCTGAGGCAGGACAAAAGCCAGACTGAACAAGGACCGGAGCAACTAACAATCAACAAATGAGCTAAGCCAGTTGTGACAACTGATTGCTTTTTTATCCCAATACTTCTCCTATAGTCTTGAGGAGGACGACCAGGATAAACTGATCCTTGTTGAGCTAAACTAGTTGAACCCTGTGATTGATTGTGGTCCTAATAACCTAGGACCGATATATTGAGCAAACTGTGTTTTGAGCCAGATAAGGGAAAAGGACAGGAAGAAGTAGATCCTGCCATCTGAGATAATGCTTTTTATCATGACAGTCTCTCTGATAAGGCTCAGGGGCAAAACTCCCCACTGTTAAGAATGGAGATGAGAGCTTTGACAAGTTCTGCCTTGGACTCAGATTTCTATAAGTAACACTTTTTGGGGTATCCTACAACCCGGATTGCTCTCATTGACAAGTTCTTAAGAATGGCTGATAAGGTCTGTTACAAAATGAATTATTTACTGAATAGATGCAAAATTAACAGACATAAGACTTTAAATGTACTAGTTACTACACAGGTTTCCAGGGTGTATGTAGAAGGCATCTACCTCTGTGAAAGTTTGTGTAGTTTTTATACTTTGTAAAGTACAATGTCTCTCAGTTAAGAATTCCAGTTTATCTCCCACATCGTGTTCTCAAGTCCGGTTGTTTATTGGGAGTTCTCCTGCTGGCACCAGAGAGAGAATAGCTAGCCAGCGACCACTTACTAGTGAGACAAACTGGCCTGGGTTGTCTCATCTGTTCATGTGAGGGGGAGAACATCTGGAGCTATCATATCAGTGTAGATAAGCTCTTCTGTGGTAGGGGGGATGTCCTGCCACACCCACCCCAGGGGAGGCATCACGATTTACTCACATAAGACTGAAGCCTTTCATTCCTTCTGACCAATCATAGCTGGGTCATCTACACAGGCATGAGAAACAGGAATCGTGTCTTAGAAGGTGTCCTGAGACACCAAAGATCCTGGAAGTGTCCCCAAACCCATTTCTCAGGCCTTCAACAGAAGAATATAAATATGGATGTGAATAGGAATAGAAGATACTTGATTGGTAGTCAAAGGACACAGAGGTAGAAAACTGAGTTCACATCATCTTTAAAGGCAGTTAAAATTCCAGGCATTTTGCAAACATTTCATTAGGTATGCCTTCTTCTAGAAGCACTTTTTGAAGTGGAGGAAAGGGAGAGTACTGCACACAGAGTTGCCTTGAAGTATCTTGTAAAGTAGGAGATAGACCCAACACTTACAAAGTCATTCTTCTTCAAACACTCCTTGGTTGCATGTAGTCAGGCTGATGCCAAAGCCATCTCCCTTGGTTCCCTGTCTGCTTGCAAAGATATTTCCTCCAGTCAGGCGAATTGAAGAGCATGGTACTGAGATATTTCTTCATGGCAAGCTGTGTTAATTTCTGAAGCCCAAGATGCTAAGGGAAAGTGTGTTTTTTTGGCTCCCCCCCCAATATTCTCTGAACTCTCTTCCATATCTATTTAAAATATAAATTATCCATGCATGATTTCCTGTATAAAAGAATGCTTTATGATTAGCAGTGCCTCAATCCTCAAGCTATTAGCAACTAATATAAGCTCGTTTTTTTCAGGGTATAGCCGAATGCAGCGGACGACGTGAGCAAACAGATTTCTCCTTCATGGTCTGTTAGATGGATATTCTAGCTGTTTCTAATTACATATACAGTCGTTAAGGTCACTGAGTGTGAATTCCAAAGGTGCAAGCACACATACACACACACAAAACACACAAGATTTGCAAATTAATTAACCATGCCCTTACATACATCCATGTAAGCACTGTAAATACACACACAGATAAATGTGACATGCGGAATAAAAGGAACCCTATAACTCGCAGAGTAGTTATAAGAGCAGGTATGAATTTATTCAGCTGTGAGGTGCATGGGGATATCTCCTCCAAAAAGCATGCACACCTTTTTGATATGGTTTTCCCTTTTTATCTTTTACAGACTAGGTTTACGCGATACGCCTAATACATATTCATTTCCTAACCCCGCCTGTCTTCACTTCATATTACAATTAGCTCCATGCCCCTTTCAGTCTTTTGGCCACCTTTTGGGAATTGAAATTCGTTCTTTCCAGCTTAGGGTCTGAGGAATCTCCTTTATCCTGTGGTGCCTTTGTCTTTGCATCTTGTTTTTGTATTCCAGCTCTTTATCTTATCTTGCAGTCTGACCCTTTTCCTGATTTTATCAAGGTATGGTTTTTGTCAAACACTTCTTTTAGTTAAGCATCTCTTTCTAATTCTTAATTTCTCTGTTTCAAATGAACAACACAAAGGGCCAGAACCCATTTCTTGTCCTAGTTGGTCCAGACCGACCTGACAGTGTACATTCATTCTCCCTCCCTCTTTTCATAATGAACAGTGACCGTCATGTTTTTCTCAAACACTGACACAGACTTTGTATGCAACAGCTTTATCAAATCTGGGATATTTCTAAATGCTGATGTCTGTCTACTGCCAAATAGTCCTTGCTCAAAGTTCACATGTACATGCACTCGGTCAGAGGCTACAGATGACATTCATACACAAAAATTCAAAAGGAGACAAAGGCACAAAGCCCAGGCAGGCAGGCATGGAATCTGAGAATCAGACTGCTTGCAGACGAACCACCTTTTCACCTCCCTCCTCTCTGTTTCTCCTTCCCCCGCTGACCTGGAGACTTCCTTCTTTCCTTTGTCTGCTATTAAAATAACCTGTCATCCTCTCATTGATTTCCCCTATTGTCCTGGTGTCACTAAACCCATACTCAGATCTGGTGTTTCTGGTATAGTTACCCAGCCTTCTCTAGTACTACTGCTGCATGTATATGATATAAGCTGTGTGTATTTTGTAATTATCTAACACCCACAGAGAAATCCAATATTCACCTCCAGTCACATGTGAATTTTGTACAATTCTCACACAAGTCTCCATAACTATGTGGGAAAGCAACTCATTTCTCACAGGATTTTAGCCAGCTTCACATTCTGGTTGTTCATTAAATTTATCCATTTCCCTCATCACATCCTGTATTTTCTTGTATTTAGTTAGGCAAATCTCCAAACAGGTTTATGTGCCCAGACATTTTAAATCTTTATAGCTACTATCTTTGTGGTCTCTCACAACATACTTTATACCTTGATCTTTTCAATTATCTGCATAGGTATCTTAAGTAAACAAGAGATGAGTATGTTAATGCAAAGTGAACAAGAGGTTAGTTTCTTCATATTACTTTCTCTTTCATATTTTGTTATTTTTGTAGTTTTATTTACTCTGTTAAACCCAAAATAAGAAATAAAGAGTATTAAGCTGAAACCAAACCTCTAATCCTATATATCCAGATATCCATTAATTTTATTGGAGGTTGGGTTTCAATTCAGTACTTAGTGTAAATCTCCATATTACTGATTACATCTAGGAGGAAGTTCATCCCTCTGCAAGAACTATTATAAATAGTCCTGTCTAAATGTCCCATTAGTTGCAGATGAACTGGTTTGAATCTGTAATAAACAGAAATGCTATTAAAAAAAAGCCGGATCACTGCTTTCAGTCACATTTTCAAAATGACAAGAGAGGGAAAGTGGTATAAGCATGAATGTCTGTAAGCAATCTCATGTTACTGTCCATGATGGTATGTCTTATTTTCCTATTACCTCTGGCTGTCTGAGGTTAATGTACAAGTGATGTTAAGAAAAGCAGTAAAATCTTACTTCATACACATAAAATTCTAGGATAAATCCGAAACGGATCCAGAATTTGAAGTGAGATCTCTAAGCATTAGGTGTTTTTTTCCTGAGTTATATTAGTTGCTATTGCCCTACAGGGACATGTACACTATGAACTAAATTAGTGTCAGAATCTTATTTCTGTTTGGGTCAATATGTACAGATGACCTTTACTCAATCTAAACATGTGCTGAATTCAGGTCAGTAATTAAGAAGTAAAAGACTTTTGTGTCCTATAATTAATTCCACAAAACATGTAATCACTTAGACCTAAGATGCCTTCGGATAATTGAAATTTCCTCACAAATCATGCTTTTGAGTATCTCTGTGCTGTAAGCAAAATGTGTTGTAAATTCACTATTACAACAAAATAAAAGTCTATCCAGGGTTTTAATTTTTGTAAGAAAGGGCAAAATTCTGTTATCATTCGTGCATACTGCAGCAAGTTCTAAAATCCTCAAAAGTGCTCTTTCGCTTACATTTGCATACACTAGTCCTTTTTCCATGTCAGTTCTGTTTGCCTGCCTTTGAATGGTGTGGGACTCCTGCATTTTGAATTCCAAAGGTGTTAATGCTGTGCACATAGCTGAACAGGTAACAGGAGCTGCTTATTTTTTAAAAAATATAAATGCGAGAGAACAAGAAAAGGAAAACAGTGTAGAACCCCAAGGAAGATATAAAAGAGTGAGTTTGAAGCAGGCTTGCCATTGGAAAAAACACTTAAGATTGTGTTGTTCATTTTTTGCTTTACGTGGGGCACTGAGAGGAAAAGGGCAAAAAAGGAATAACAGTTCTTAAATAACCTAACTTTTGTGTGCTGGATTTAGAAACCTTGTTAGGTAGAACCATGTTGTTTAGCTTACCCAGGTTCACGGGGCATGTGGTCACAGCTATATTTCTCCCATTTGCTGTACCTTACTTAAATATGGGTCCTATAACTAAGGCTACTGTGGCTATTATCCAGCTTGTTTTGTGGGTTGATAAGGTGAGGAATTCATGGATGTTTAACGTCCTCTGGATGGCGGGCTCATGGATTCAGAGCTGTCACACACTAACTGGATGGTTTTCAGGTTACTTTAATAATGGTACCTACTGGGAGAAAAAGACAGCTGGGGAAATTTTCTCCCAACCTTTCACTCAGTTCCTTGGGCCTACCCCGCCAGTTTTTGAAGTGTTAAAATCTTCTCTGAATGCTAATGACATCATACAGTGGCTGGTGGTACTGATAGGCCTGTTCTACTTAGCCTTCAGAGACAAAAGGAAAGAGACGGGAGATGCTACTCCAGCTACTCTGGGGCTACACACCCAGAGATAGGGGGTGCTGCTCCAGAGCCTGGCACAGCCCCAGAGACAGGGGCTACTGCTCTAGAGCCTGGCACAGCCCCAGAGACAGGGGGTGCTGCTCTAGAGCCTGGCACAGCCCCAGAGACAGGGGGTGCTGCCCCAGAGCCTGCCCCTGCCCCACAGCCCACCTCAGAAATGAACCACCCAGAGTGGGTGGGGGTTCTGGTGAGGGAGATGCGTGAGATGCTGAAAGAGTACATTTCCTCAGCTGCTGGGAAACCCTCCCCCTGCCTCTAAGAGGGAGTCTGATGGTGCAGCAGTGGAACCCACAGATGTTACAACCGTCCAGGTTCCAGCTGAACCACAAGGGCAGTCACAGCCAGCAGCTGTTGCCCCTGTGGAAACGAGGAAGTCTAAGATGAAATCACAGCACCCTGCTGATAAGGATAAGAAAGGAGGGCCCTCACAACCCACAGGGGAGCCAGAAGTTGAAATCATTACTGAGTCTCTGTCATATCACAGTCTCCGTAAGTTACAAAAATACATTGTGAGGCGGGGGCGTGAGCCTTATACCACCTGGTTACTTCGGGTCTGGGACCTTATGGGTACAGGCGTGCAGCTGGATGGTGGTGAGGCAAGGAATGTGGGACCCTTGACGCAGGACTCAGGTGTGAATCAGATATTCGTCAGGGAGCAAGGGCCCCTTTCCCTCTGGGAGCGGCTTTTGATGAGTGTAAGAGAAAGGTTTGTCCATAGAGAGAGAATGGAAGAGCACTATCATAGAAGGGACTGGAAAACCATTGAGGAAGGGATCCAACAGCTGAGAGAAGTGGCGATATTAGAGGTCCTTTTTGGGAGGGGTGGACAGCATGATAATGACCCCAACAAAGTCAGGTGCACTGGGCAGATGTTGTGGAGTCTGGCAAATCTAGGGCCACGTGACTACACCACCTATATTGCAACGATTAATGCCGATAACAGCCGAGAGACGGTGGGTTCTGTCACCACCAGGCTTAGACATTTCGACAGTATGGTCCATGGCCCACAGCAGGCTAAGATTTCTGCTGTGATTAAGGAACTCAAAGAGGAGATGAGGGAAATGAGGGAAGAGATGAGGAAGAGCAGTTCCCATATGGCACCAGTGCGGGTCACAAGCCCAAAACTCCAAGCCCCACGTCCCCCAGCTAGAGAGAGAGGGTACACCTCACAAACTGAGCTGTGGTTCTTTCTACGTGACCATGGGGAAGACATGGGAAAGTGGGATGGGAAACCCACTTCTGCCCTGGCAGCACGAGTGCGTCAACTCAGGCAGGGAACCATTAACCCGAAAGGTTCCACTAAAGTGAAGGTAGCCTCAGCCTCCCGTGACGAAACTGCCAGATATTACAGAAAAGAGGATGATCCCCTTGAAGGAACCTCTAGCATGTATGCCCAGGGAGGAGAGGATGACCAGTGCTAGAGGGGCCCTGCCTCTAGCCAGGAAGAGGCACGGGAAAACCGGGTCTTTTGGACGGTGTGGATCCGATGGCCTGGCACATCAGAGCCACAAAAATACGAAGCTTTAGTTGATACTGGTGCACAGTGTACCCTAATGCCATCAGGACATGTGGGGGCAGAACCTGTTTCCATTGCTGGGGTGACGGGGGGATCGCAGCAATTGACTCTGTTGGAAGCCGAGGTGAGCCTGACTGGGAGAGAGTGGCAGAAACATCCCAGTGTGACTGGCCCAGAGGCCCCGTGTATTCTGGGCATGGACTTCCTTCAAAATGGCTATTACAAAGACCCAGAGGGACTCAGGTGGGCTTTTGAAATAGCTGCTGTGGAGGCAGAGGACATTAAGCAATTGAACACCTTGCCTGGACTATCAGAGAACCCATCTGCAGTAGGACTCCTGAAAGTGGAAGAAGAGCAAGTACCAATTGCTATCTCGACGGTGCACCGCTGGCAGTATAGGACAAATCGAGATGCTGTAATCCCCATCCGCAAGATGATCGGAGAACTGGAGAGCCAAGGCGTGGTCAGCAAAACCCAGTCACCCTTCAACAGCCCCATCTGGCCTGTGTGTAAATCTGAAGGAGAATGAAGATTGACTGTGGACTATCGTGCATTGAATGAAGTGACTCCACCGCTGAGCGCTGCCGTGCGGGACATGCTGGAGCTCCAGTACGAGCTGGAGTCCAAAGCAGCGAAGTGGTACGCCACTATTGACATTGCCAATGCATTTTTCTCCATTCCCCTGGCAGCAGAATGCAGGCCTCAGTTTGCCTTCACGTGGAGGGGAGTGCAGTACACCTGGAACCGACTGCCCCAGGGGTGGAAGCACAGCCCCACCATCTGCCATGAACTGATCCAGGCTGCCCTGGAAAAGGGTGAGGCTCCAGAACATCTGCAGTACATTGATGACATCATTGTGTGGAGGAACACATCAGTGGAAATATTTGAGAAAGGAGAAAAGATCATCCAGATTCTGCTAGAAGCCGGCTTTGCCATCAAGAAGAACAAAGTCAAAGGACCTGCTCGAGAGATCCAGTTCCTGGGAGTAAAGTGGCAAGATGGACGGCATCAGATTCCCACTGAGGTCGTCAATAAGATCACTGCAATGTGTCCACCCACCAGCAAGAAGGAAACGCAATTTTCCTAGGTGCCATAAGTTTTTGGAGGATGTACATTCCTGAGTACAGCCAGATCGTGAGCCCTCTCTACCTGGTTACCCGAAAAAAGAATGATTTCCACTGGGGCCCTGAACAGCAGCAAGCCTTTGCTCAGATCAAACAGGAGATTGCTCATGCAGTAGCCCTTAGCCCAGTCAGAACAGGACCAGACGTGAAGAACGTGCTCTACTCTGCAGCTGGGAACAATGGCTTGTCCTGGAGCCTTTGGCAGAAAGTGCCTGGGGAGACTCGAGGCCGACCACTGGGATTCTGGAGCTGAAGCTACAGAGGGTCCGAAGCCAACTACACTCCTACAGAGAAGGAAATCTTAGCTGCCTATGAAGGAGTCCAAGCCGCCTCAGAAGTGATTGGCACAGAAGCACAACTCCTCCTGGCACCCCGACTACCAGTGCTGGGGTGGATGTTTAAAGGAAAGGTTCCCTCTACCCACCACGCCACCGACACTACATGGAGCAAGTGGATCGCCCTCATCGCGCAGCGCGCCCGTATTGGAAACCCAGATCGCCCTGGGATTTTGGAGATAATTACAAACTGGCCTGAAGGTGAAAACTTTGGTCTCACTGATGAAGAGGAGCAGGAACAAGTGACACGGGCTGAAAAAGCTCCACGGTACAACCAACTGCCAGCAGAAGAAACACGCTATGCTCTGTTCACTGATGGTTCCTGTCGCATCGTAGGGATGAACCGGAAGTAGAAAGCAGCCGTATGGAGCCCCACACGATAGGTTGCAGAGGCCACTGAAAGAGAAGGTGCATCAAGCCAACTTGCTGAACTCAAAGCTGTTCAACTGGCCCTGGACATTGCTGAAAGAGAGAAGTGGCCAAAGCTCTACCTCTACACTGATTCATGGATGGTAGCCAATGCTCTGTGGGGATGGCTGGAAAGGTGGAAAAGGGCCAACTGGCAACGCAGAGAAAAGCCAATCTGGGCTGCTGATGAGCGGAAAGACATCGCCACCAGGGTAGAGAAACTGTCTGTGAGGGTCCGTCATGTAGATGCCCATGTCCCCAAGAGTAGGGCTAATGAAGAGCGCCGAAACAATGAGCAGGTGGATCAGGCTGCGTAGATAGAGGTGTCCAAAGGAGACTTAGATTGGCAACACAAGGGAGAGTTGTTCCTAGCTCGATGGGCCCATGATGCCTCAGGCCATCAGAGTAGAGATGCCACCTATAAGTGGGCACGAGACCGAGGGGTGGATCTAACCATGGACAGTATTTCCCAGGTTATCCATGACTGTGAGACGTGTGCCACGATCAAGCAGGCCAAGCAGTTGAAGCCCCTCTGGTACGGTGGGCGGTGGTCCAGATACAAGTATGGAGAGGCCTGGCAGATTGACTACATCACACTGCCCCAAACCCGACAAGGCAAGCGCTACGTGCTCACGATGGTAGAAGCCACCACAGGATGGTTGGAAACCTACCCTGTGCCTCATGCCACTGCCCGGAACACCATCCTGGGACTTGAAAAGCAGGTCCTTTGGAGGCATGGCACCCCTGAGAGGATTGAGTCAGACAATGGGACTCATTTCAAGAACAGCCTTATAAACAGCTGGGCTAGGGAACATGGCATTGAGTGGGTGTACCATATCCCCTAACATGCACCTGCTGCTGGAAAAGTTGAACGGTGCAATGGCCTGCTTAAAACCAGCTTGAAGGCACTGGGTGGGGGAACTTTCAAGAACTGGGAGATGAACTTAGCAAAAGCCACATGATTAGTGAACACCCGAGGTTCCACTAACCGAGCAGGCCCTGCCCAATCTGAGCCCTTTAGAACGACAGATGGAGATAAGGTTCCAGTGGTACATATGAGAGGTATGCTGAGAAAAACTGTTTAGGTTAATTCTGCCTCCAGCAAAGACAATCCCATCTGTGGGGTTGTCTTTGCTCAGGGACCGGGTTGCACTTGGTAAGTGATGCAAAAAGATGGAGAGACCCGGTGCATACTCCAAGGGGACCTGGTTTTAGGGTGAGCTACCCATGACACTGTGCTTGTGTCTGTATCTGTATGTACATATGTATATAGTTAAAGTAGTATGTGCTAGTGTATAATTTAAAAGTTTAATATTTGATGTCACATTTTAGTATGGGAAAATATTCGGGGTGGATAGCGTTGCGGGTTAGGTGTCCTTTTTTTTTTTTTTTTGTCGTTCTGGCCTGCCCATGGAATTTTTACCCATTAGCTGTGGAGACAACCTAACTGTGGGTATTTAGTGGGTGATTAATAAAGGACAAAGAGTGGCCGGGCCCAGGGGAAGAAGGGGGCAGGAAAAGAGAGTGGAGACAGTTTTTGGCTGGCTTTCTTCAGCTTCGGGAAAAGACATTTGTTTGCTGGGTCGCGGAGCTGCTGCAGTGGGGACAAGGGAATTTTCGCCATCACCCAGACAGAGCTGCTGCTTCTTCTTCTTCTTCCCTCTTCGTTGGTGGCCTCGCACCCTGCTGTCCTGCCGGGATGTGTGGCAGTGCCAGGCACCGCCACGGAGCTGCTGATACACCTCAGCCACCAGCCCAGGATCTCAGCTCGTCCCTGCTGTTCCAGCCGACTGTTTCCTCAGAGCCCCGCAGGAGAACCGGGACTGCCTGCCTGAGGGGGTTTGTGAAACAAAGCCTCTCCTCCATCCCGTCTCAGCCGAGAAGGCTGTCCCGGGGCCCCTCGTTCTGTTTTCTTGTTAATGCTGTAGTTATTGTTGTTTGTTTGCCTGGTTATACTAGTAAAGAACTGTTATTCCTATCCCCAGATCTCTGCCTGAAAGCCCCTTGATTTCAGAATTTGGAGGGAAGGGGTTTACATTCTTTCATCCCAAGACAGGCTCCTGCTCTCCCTAGCAGACACCTGTCTTCTAGAACCAAGACAGAAGCATATAAAAGTAGAACAAGCACGGAGTGCTGATTGTCATGAATGTTTTCCTACACTGCAATGACTGAGCATTTTGTGCAAGAAAGATTTAGAAATGCTCTGGTAATTTTTCCATTCATTTACTTTTGACAAATGAGAACACTTTTTATAACCCTGAAACTCAGATGACTGTTTATCACCTTATATGTATAACTAGAAGTCTTAAGTAATATTACAGTGGTTGTTCCTTTCCACTTATCTATATAAGTTTGTATCTACCATTTTTTCTCTCAGTATTATAAAGTCTTCTAGCAATTTTTCTCAGCCAAATCTTTCTGATTCTGAATTACTAGGGAGCAGGATGCTCCATCAAAATTTTTTTTGCCCCCCACAATCTCAGATAGTTTATAAATGAACAAGCCCAAAGGCTGCACCAGAGATCTTTCTATACCAAGACAATTAGTGGTTACTGCTCAATTTCTGAATTATTTTCAAGTGCAAATCGATCTTTTTGAATATGAAAGAAAACTCTTTCCCCAGATGTTTTGATTGTGTTGTATCATATAATGTCTTAAATTACTCTGAAAGCACTTAGGTAGATTGTGCGAATGTGTCTCATCTGCACACTTCACAGATAACCTGGAATCTTTGTGGTACTGGTTTGTGACTACCAGTGCTGATTGTTCTCTCTCATGGCTCTAAATACTCTGTTACGGCTCTAAATTACAGTTTTGTCTAGGCTATGCCAAAGACTAGAGAAAAACCTTACCTGACTAGTACTTGTCACAGAAGAAGCAGCATTTTATAGCTGGTATCATTCAGGAGACAGAGAACAGAGAAAAGATCAGATAGGCAACAGATTCTGTTGGCAAAATTTGAACTCTAGGTTTTGATAAACACTGTTAACTTAAAATAGAGCTGTGCTGTTTCAAACTGTATCCATAGTGATTTAAATACTAAATGAATAAGGAAAAGAAATGATGTAACATAGACAATTTATTTCCAGTTTTCATTCTGAGACTGTATTCATATCAGTTGATCCTGCCATTGAAATTCCATTTCAGTGATGAGTGTAGTTTTATCAGAGCTTGCATTGTCAGTTTAGCATCAGTGAATTGAATTAGGATCTCTCTGTTATAGTGCATTTGAGAGCCTTGATACCTTTTACAAATATGAATATCTGTAAGCCTGATTTTGTTCCTTGAAAAGAAAAAAATTGTCTTTTTGAGCAGCAACCCTGCTGGATGTTTTTTTGATTTTTTCATCAAGTTCCTCTGGATGAGTTAAATCCCAGAAATTAAACTAGGTAATAGCACCATTTCCAAATATGCCAATTGATTTTTCTTTACCTTTTTATTGGTTTTTTTAAAGATATTTGAATTACTGAACCTACAGGAAAAATGTGCAGAAACATGAACATCAGAGTCAGAGAATAGAGCATTTAGTTTAATACTATGCTGAAACTTGCCAATCTGAAGCAGAAATACAGGGCTGATGAGGTATTGTGTAATAACAGCTTACTGCAAGAGAAGGCTTTTTATCCGGAATTCCACATGGAAACTACGGCTCCCTCATATTCCCAGTTATAATGATACTGATATAATACCTTCATGAATGCATCTGCCAGTTCTCCAGCTCTTGAAGAAGAGTTAGTATCTTCCTATTTAGATTATACTTTTTTTTGTTAAAGAGTTCCTAATTTGTGTCATTTATTAATATTAATTATTTTCACTTTCCAGTAAGGATTCAAAAATTTAGTAGTGAATTAATAATTACCTAACATTAATACATATATTATTGACATTGACATAGAAAATAGGGGCATAAATTCCTACTATTAATAACTTCTAGTTATTTTCTTGGCTTCCTTTAATTTTGTTTTTATTTCTTTAATTTTAAGGCAACTTTCAATACCACAGAATTTTTCTCTTCTAGTGATACGAAGATGTTTAAAAGATCATTCAAAAGAAATGTATTTTTTGTCTGCTTTGGATTATCTCACTGTTTCTATAAAAAAAATTAAGTTTATTTTTATTTCAATTTTAGCAATATATGTTATTCTGAAGTAATCTTCCCTTTGCCCCCTGAAGTAATCCAGGCTAGCTCTGTCGAGGAGGGGGTCAGGGAGATTCTTCATGACCAAGAAAAAGACCAAAAAGGGCTGCTTCTCCCTCTGGGGTAACAGAGGATGTTTATTTGCCTGGCTTCCAAGGGAGAGAAGAGGCCAGGTATCTCTTTCCCAGACTCTTTCAAACCTCAGGACAGGGGCGGGGAGACATATAACACCAACTAATGAGATAATATTTCAGGGACAGGGAGGGGAGGGGAAAAACATGTCACAGCTGCAGGGAGGGTTTACACAGAACTAAGCAACTTCCAGAAATATGCACTACCATATTATTCTGCTTTGAAATGCAGGTTGTCAAAGAGGAATAGTCCACATAAGGTTTTAAAACTTTTAGCTAGGAAAGTAATGATTTTGTAACAGCAGTTACATCCTTTCCCATCAGATTATTGTGAATACTGGGTGAATTGGAGCATTTATGGCTTGCTGGATATATCAGTATTTCAGCCTAGTAAGTAGAAGCCATTGCCTTATGAGAGTTTTATTGTTGTACAAGATGTAACAACAACAAACAAGCAGTTTAGATCTGGAAGGGATGGGCTTGTTCTCTCTTTTGTGTTTTATTGGCCATTTTCCAAGGATTTTTGGTTTCTGTGCAAACAGCTGAAGTGTACCTGCACATGAATCCCCAGTGGCTTGATTCCAGAGTTATTGCATGCAGGAGCTAGCCCAAATTTTCCTCTGTAGTCTAACTATGCAGTGCATTTCTATGAACAAGTAAATGCATCATAGAGAAAGAAATGAAGACTTCTGTTCTGCTGCAAGGAATTTCTCCCCACTAACTAAAGCAAGAGGAGATTGAAGAACTGAAAGAAAAAAAAAGTTCCTTTGCCATTTCATTCTCAATATTGTTAATGATTTAGGGATTAAGGTCCTTAATTTTACCACAAAATTTGTGTCACTTAGTTTAGTGATCAAAACAGGAGAGAGGTTTTGTATGTACAATATCATTGTTTCTTTTGCCATTCTCTAGATAATTTAGAAAGGAATACACAAACAATGAGAGAGAGTAACTGAGGGGGAGAAAAGCATAGCTTTTTATTTAAAAACATAGCTCTTAAATTAAGAGAGGTAATCTAAAAAAAAAATTTTGCTTTTAAAAAGATATTGTAGTTACCATTTGAATTTAGCTGTTTAGATCATTAAAGTCATTAGGCATTTACACAAGGTGAGTTTTGACATGGTTGTTCACTATTTGTATGTTGGTGGGTTTGTTTTATTTTGTTAATAGAAAGGAAATCTGTCATATCTGTCATAGTAGGAAGTGGTAGAGAAAAAAAATAGAATATTAACATGTATTTTTTTTGGTGCTATATTGATACAACTTACATGTGTTGGAGAAATTTGACCATTGAAAAATGTATTATTTTTAAGGCTCTCTTTATGCTCTCCACCTGAAGTAAAGTGAGAATAGTGTTAGAATTTAAGAAAATAGTTGAGTACTCGAATGAATTAATGTTATTAGTCAGTCCTGGCAAGTGACATATTTTCATTTCTGCTAGTGCTGGAGGCTATCTTCCTTTTCTAGGAAAAAAAAATTAAAGGAACAAAAAAATGAATGAATGGTCTTGGTGCAGAAATTTCCATGAACAATGTTACATTACTAGAGAACATATCCAGTAATGTTTGCATACTGATTCTCTGATAATCTGAGTGTGAATAATTGTGACTGCTGTTCAACCTTAATATCTGCATGAGAAAGCACACATCAAAGGATCATGACCAGCCATAAATACTTACGTGAGAATGATATAATTAGCAGCTCCAAACATTGAAAATGTTGGTGATAAGAGCAAGAAACATCCTGCTCTGTCATTCATTTGCATGTTGGTGAGTGGTTAGTTTTCCTGCCTGGCTGCATAGCTTGATTCTAACTCGTAAACAGCAAAACATAACGAAAGCTTACATGTGCTTACTAAACTGATTCTGTTGCACCACAATGAAGTCTATGCTTCAATCAGAAAAATTGGCAGATTCATTAGAATTTGTTCAGCATGCACAGATTAACTTACAGCTACAGCCACTGATTGTCAGCTGGGAAAGTTGTTGCTGTCAGTTTTGCAGCAAGGTCTAGTTAGCCTCTTAACATCTTACTTAAAAAAATAAAAATTAGTATCTTACCTGGAAAAAACAAGGAATGTTAAGATACTTAATCATATTCAGAGCTGATGAAGCATTGCAGTTAGAGTCACAATAGTTTACAAAAAAAAGGTCCACTGTCTTCTCTAGTTGCTTCTAATGGCCTCAACTGACTTTTTAATATTTTGTAGTGACTGAAAAGGTGGTCTTTTCTATGCTTTACCCGCTAATGTTTGCGACAATAAAGCAACGTAAAATTTGCTATACAGCAAGACTTCTCATTAAAGAAATCTTTTCACAAAGCTAGAAGTTCACAGAATCACAGAAGTAACTAGGTTGGAAAAGGCCTTTGAGACCGTAAAGTCCAATCTATGACCTAACACCACCTTATCAACTAAACCATGGCACAGAGTGCACATCCTCTCATCCTGTCAATCCCAGCTGACTGAGAGAAGAGACCCTCCATCTGACTACACTCTCCTTTCAGATAGTTGTAAGGAGTGATAAGGTCTGGGCCTCCTTTTTTTCCAAGCTAAGTCACGCCAGCTCCCTCAGCCGTTACTCATAGGGCTTGTGTTCTCAACACTTCACCAGCTTTGTTGCCCTTCTCTGGACACTTTTGCGTATCTCAACATCCTTCCTAAACTGAGGGGCCCAGAACTGGACACAGCACTCAAGGAGTGGCCTCACCAGTGCCAAGTACAAGTGAAGAATGACCTCCCTGCTCCTGCTGGCCACACTATTCCTGATCCAGGCCAGGATGCCATTGTTCTTGTCCACACTGCTGGCTCATGTTCAATTGGCTGTTGACCTGCACCCTCAGGTCCCCTTCTGCCTGGCATGTCCAGACTTTCTGTCCCAGCCTGTAGCACTGCAGGGGGTGGTTCTGGCCAGAGTAGGACCAGTACTTAGACTTGTTAAATCTCATAATGTTAGGTTTGGCCCATCAATCTAGCTGGTCCAGGTCCCTCTGCAGAGCCCTTCTACCATGCAGATCTACACTCTTTCCCATCTTGGTGTCATCTGTAAATTTGCTGATAGTGGACTCAATCCCTCATCCAGATTACTAATAAAGATATTAAACAAGACTGGGTCCAACACGGATCCCTGGAGGACATCACTAGTAACTGGCCATCAACTAAATGGGGCACCATTCACCACTCTCACCTGGTAGGCTTGCTCACCAGCTATGACAAGAAGCTGTTTTCCCTAATATACAGAGCCACCCCTTCACTTCTTCTCCCTCACTTGTCCCTTGTGAAGAGCTTTTAGCCATCCACTGCAGTGCTCCAGTCCTGCGAGTCAATCTACCACATTTCTGTGATTGCTTTCCCACTGTGCCATGGCTTCCTGCTCCTCCTTTGTTACCCATGTACACTTTGATCCACTGCGTGCATCAGTGTACGTGCACTTCAGCTGGGCTGCTGATTTCACCCCTGACTCTGGCTTACCACCCTTGGCCAACTTACCACCACTCTCTGGGCCTAGTGTCATCCTCTCTCCCCTTCAGATCTTCTTTAAAGCGCTCTCAATCAGGCCTGCCAACTCATGGGCTAGGCTTCTTTTACTCAACTTACTACATGGAACCCATCTGACGCCAGTAGGCCAGGTGCCATAGAAATTGCCCCATGACCAAAAAGCCCCAAATTCCTCTGATGGCACCAGCCCTTAAGCCTTTCATTGGTAATGTGGGATTTCCCCACATTACCTTTCATCCTGCTCCTGAAAGAACTGAGCAGAACAATATTTGCGCTCCTGCCCATCAGCCAATGAACCCAGAGCCCTGAAGTCCTTTTAATTACCCAGGTGCCCTTCTTGTCAGCCTCAGCACTGCCAGCCTGGACAACCAGCAGTGGTAACAATCAGAGGGCTGAATTAATTCAGGGAGTCTCCTGGTAATATCACATACCCAGGGAGGCAACAGATATCCCTGTGGGATGGGTCAGGGGAGACCTTATCACTCTTCAAATACCTGAAAGGAGACTGAATTCAGGTGGGGGTCGCTCTCTTCTCCCAGGCAACCAGTGACAGGATAAGAGGTGTAGTTGTTTAGATTTGCTAATTTAATTTTCCCAGCCAACGCACCAAATAAATGTCGTGGTTTTAAAGGAGTAACTAAAAAATTACTTATTTCTTGCTGTGAGATATGGATTAGAACAAGAGCAAAACAGGCTTAAAACTTAAAAGGAATAAAGAAAGTTTATTAACAAAACTACAAGAATAAGAATACCAGAAACTTCTAGAAAACCCTTTTATCCCCCACTACTCACTATTCCCTTGTTCACATGACAACATAGAGACAAAAAACTTTGGAACTTTGGGGTTTAAAACAGTCCCAATTCCTGCTAGAGTCTTTTCATCAGCCTTTGTAGAGAAACAGAAGTCTTCTTCTGCTAATCTATGGAGATTCTCACAAGAAAACTATTTCTGTTACAGCTTTCTATTTTTCTGATGCCAGCTGCCCAGAAATCCTGTCATTAGTTCACTCCTCCCATTTCACATCACTCTGAGGTGTGTATGGGTCAATGAGTCTAGGGATGTCATTTTAAGGATGAGTTATTCAAAGGGAAAAGTTCTCTTCATCTGTCTCTGTGAGCTTCCCTGGAAAACAAAAGTTTTCTCTTTGCCTCAAGCGGCCCCAAATCTTCAACTATTACTTCTCTCCTGTTCCAGCACCTCACTGTATCATAATTACTCCACCTTTTGCTCAAAATCCAAACTTCAAACATTCTATTCCTCCCTATTTACTCTGTCATGAATTAAAGGAGTTTTTTCAGGACACTATTGTCCATCTCCATAGCTTTAACAGAAAAATATTTCAGCTTATAAAGCATCTCCTTATTTTCTACTTTTTCTGAAGCTTCTTTTCTTTACTGTCTCTGATAGTTTATAAAGTCTCTTTACATGTTGATTACTCTCTTTTATTCTCTCTGGATAAAAGGATTAATCTGCAAGTCTCATCTGGGTAATGAAAGGGTTAAAATCTTGCCCAGGCTTTGTAGATGGTTCTGTGATCTCTGCTGGCGCAGCAGCTGGAGCTGTTTTCAATGGAAGATTCTTCATGGCTGCTCTGCAGAGTGTGGTCACTGTCTCAGCATGCCACAGGTCAAGAGCTTTTTTTTTTCCTTTCTTTACTCAGCAGTTTCTGGTGAATTCAGTCACGGCAAAAAACTGCAGCCAAGCCAGGGACCGGCCTGGCCCGGCCAGGGGCAAGCTCTACAGGCCCCATCTCCCGGCCGAGAGCTGCTGGGCCCAGCCCAGCCCCTGACGGGGCCACATGGCCTGGGCAGGGGATGGGAAGCCAGCTGGAGCTCTATTACTTTTCACAGCCAGGAAAAACAAAGAGAACAAGAGAGCTCTGGCTTTACATCTTAAGGAGGTGTTCACAAGTTGATCTCACTTTTCAATGGTCAAAACTGCAGTCAATTCTTAGAAATGACCAATAATTAGTCAGGAGAAAAGAATCCCATCAGCCACCAGCAGCTTCAACTTCTTTAGCTCCCAAAGCTATCTTAAAGGTAAAGTCACCCCATGACAAGAGGGCACAGTCTTAAGCTGTGCCAGGGACCTCTGTTCCCCTCAGAAGGGAGCCACTTACTATAAGTACCTTTCTTTTTTTTTTAGTACTAGAGATTTTGATCCCTCTGACAAATGAAGTGTGACTGGGAGACTCTCCAGACAGATTATTTTTCTTCGTTGTCATCAGCCTGATCCTCTGGACTCAGACCCTTGTACCTGTTCTGAAGCAGCACCTGGGAAGGTGATGGGTGTGAAGAGGGAATTTTATTACCTCCCCCATATGGGTTCATTTCCACTCCTCTTCATCTACTAAGTATCCTTCTTCTGTGTGATGGTAAGAGGGATGGGGCTCCTCTGACTCTTGCCGAGCTTCTCTCAGGGATGGAAGTATGTAAGTCACCAGTCTATTTCCCTTTCACTTTCCCAAATGCTCCTTAGTCTTTCTACTTCTTCCTTAAGCTCTACCACCAGAGCAGATCATTCTTCTGCTTACACAGCACACAGGTGTCTTTTGCACTATCGACTACTAATTTGCCTTTTAAAAAAGGATAGTGCCATGAAAATATTTTATATCCAATGCTTTATTTTAGCATCATCCATCTGTTAGGGAACTGTGAGTTGGAAGGATGATTCAAATTTTAAAAAGAGGTTTAATTCAAATACATCTTTATAGTGTGGCTCTAGTGTAATTTACCTCTGTAACAACAAAAACTCAGTTACAATACTTATTCTTCCTTTGTAAAGTTTTATTTTGTTAGAAAGGTCAGAAATAAACATTTTTGTTTCTTCAATAGTCTGACTTGCAATCTATCGATATCTTTTTGATTCTACATTGTGAAGAGTGCAGTATACGTCTTTGGAGTAAAATTTCCAAAGACCCTGAAAGAGGACCTGAAAATTTGAACTCTTTAACCTGTGAACACACACTTATATGCTAAATCTCAAATACCGTGGAAATATATTTTCACTGAATGATGCCTTTAGTGAGTACAAATGTTGGTATGACTAACTTGAGTTGCTAAGTCTCTTGAATCTCCCTTGTACTTCCCTTCTCCATACCTTGCTTCCTGCTTTGGTGATCATATTGCTCAGAAGCTTATGTAAAATCAGTATGATTTTGGTTTTGGCTCTGGTAAAGCACTGCTTTACTGCTTTAGTATTCCCACATTTTTGTTCAAGGTGATATATACTGCTTTATTATTCCCACATTTTTGTTCCAGGTGATATAATATTGTTTGTATCTTGATTTGTGAATTCACAGTTCAGGGATATTACAGACCTATCCTATGGCTACATGACAACAAAGACAGACTTTTTGCTTTTACCCCAGTGCATTTGCAAATCAGCTTTCAAAAAAATGTGTCCGTGTCTACTACTATGCTTCCAAGGTCACAGGGACCATTTATTTTCTCACTTTAACTTTTCCCTTTTTCAGGTTGCTCAAAACTATGTCCTGATTTATTTTCTTACTGGTTATAAGAAGTGAGTAGATATTCTTAAGAAATTGTTCCCTGTTGTGCATACTAGAATCTTCTATGTTATACATAAAAGTATCTTTGACATAAATGAGATAATTAATTTTTTCTTTCCCTTTTCTTCTGAAGTTGCACTAGCTAAAGCCTCAAAAATTTCACCATTCCTTAGTACAGTGAAAGAGGAACTATATTTGTTTGTTTGTTTGTTTGTTTTGTTTCATTTTGGTTTTTTGTTCTCTTGCTTCATAGAGACATCTTTTTTTGTCAGAAAAAGATTTGCATGGCTGACATTACCTGCAGCTTGTACAGTTGTGAAGACCCCTTTGCAATCTGCAGGGAAATTGGTGTGTTCTCACTTCATGCATTTATTAGGGTGAAGTGTGATTTTTAAAGTTAGCCTGATCTGGGAACACCATTTAGATTTATATTAGTTTAATGGATCTTTAATGAAGACTAGAGAACAGTTCTGTGTCCTCTTGGGACCAACTACTTTAAGGCCCCAAAGCAGACTATTAAAGACTATCCTGAAATCAGTTGAGCAGTTTTGATGGAATTTTTTGTTGTGTAGTTCATCTCCATTCAATTCAATTTAAAGAAACCAGCTGGATCCAATCACTTATATTCACAGTGGTTTTGTATTTATATAAGCTTTTTGGGAATATTTATAAATTAAAATACTCTAGCATCAGAAGATGAATGAAACAAGTTCATCAAAAGAGATTATGAATTATCAGTATTGATCTTTTTTCAATTAAAATTTTAGAATGTATATTTAATTCTAAATGAAGGTGTCTTGAGGGAAGAGATTAAAACCAGTGCCAATTATCTAGTCAATTTATGCTTAGATTATAAATATTTATTATTAGATATATCTGATTGTGTAATACCTAATATTGTCATAATACCCATAGCTTGAGACTTTATTTGTGGCTGCAACAAAATTATTTTTGATGACTCCTATTTCCAACACTGCTTGTATTGGTATATAAACATGAAGACCCAGAAATTACGTTATATTACTCACAGTATAATTTATATTATATTTCATTATAATATATATTATTTATCTTATATATAAATATAAATTATATATATATTGGTTAACTCCTGTGATATTGATTGTATTAAAGATGAGAAAGCAAAAGACAAAAAGTGAAATATCTTTGAAAACATTTTGGTGACAGAGACCTGCTGCTTCTTAATCCTATGTATTCGTGTGTATGTGGAATCAGGATTCATCTCTTCCAGGACTAGAAACTTGCTAAGAAAGGAATTCATGCCTACTTTATTTTGGTTATCTTGTTTTGTTTTTAAAGTAAATCTTTGCAGAAGTAGCCTCAATTGCATGCATGATTTTCACAATACATCTCCAGCAAGTATCACACAACCGCTGACACCTGCCAGGTATTTTCTTGAAGTATGTAAAAAAAGTTTTCTGATGAATCAGCACTCTGCCTTGAGTAAATTCAGTCCTTCCAGCCAAACTATCAGCATCCTGATGCCGTAGTAGTGAATGCAAAGTCAGGCCAAGTAATATAGTAGTCTTTTACCCACAGAGGCTACGAATGTATATTAAAAAAAATCCTTCTTCCTTTAGAAAAATAAGTATTCAATTAAAAGAACGTGTCATCTTTCCAATAGATAAATACATGAAATGGCTAACTCACAAGAACTACTATTTTAAACTTGAAGTAGAGGAGGCAGAATTGTCGCCTTCAAAGGAGTGGTGACCTGGTTCAGGGATGGCACGGTGACTAATCCCAGGTCACTTGGTCCATCTGCACGTTAACGCCAATATGGTAGATGGCAAAATGGCGTTTATTGGTTTGTTGGTTACTTTATAACCTGGGTTCACAGTGTCACTCCCATCTGCTTTCATCACAGCTAGGTGCTATTGGCTAATTACGGGGGTAATTACCATAAACTATTGAGGAGGGGGGTGATTCTGTCTTTCCCGATACATCCCGATGTCTTCCGACTGCCGGACCTTAGCTGCCCACACAAAATACTATTACATTTTTCAGTAAGATCTCAATTGCTGCATGATGTTCAAACACAGTAATCTTCAGACAACTATTTATTCACAGTAAGTTGCCATGTGGTCTCCCAGCTGCACCATGCTAGTCAGTGAACCTGTGTTTGAAAGCTATATTGTACAGTCTCTGGATAGGGTTTGTAATTAGAGTAATTTAAGAGTGCTTTTATGTTGACCAAGTATACAATAAAATTTTCTTGTTTTAAAGCTAGAAAGAAAAGCAATAATTATGGCTATTATTTTGAAGAAAGGAAAATTTTCAAAGTAGAAGAATTTAATCCTGTCTCTAGATGAAGCAGCAAAATGTGTTTTCATTTCCAGGAGTGGTGGCTGCTTGTTAGTAGTCACCCCAAAAGAAAAAAAAAAAGACAACAGCTTCATTCTCCCACTCCTTCTCTATATTAGAACTGGCATTTAGACTGTATAGACCTTATTTTCAATTTCAAAAGCCAGCAGTGGTTCTAACTCTGCTGATAGAATTGAATCAATTTCGAAACTTTGTCATGTTATTTTCCAATTTTCTTTTAAATTTTCAGTAGGAGATTGGAATATTGAATTTGATAACATGTAAAAATCAACATCTTTTCAAGGCTAGACTCCTATAAACACAATTGAATATTTAATTATTCCATTGCTTAATAAGAGAAATTAGAATTTCCCTATTATACTACCAGTAAGTTTCTGGAAAGCGTAAAGTTCAATTTGAATCAGAATATTTATGGTGGAGGTTGTCTATTCCTAAAACAATAATGAATTTTATCACCCCTCAGAAATAGACTAATTAAGGCTATGTATGAGAGTTAGTGAGTGTCTTCCACTAAGCAGCTGTAGGGGATGGTACCCAAATTAAGGTACCAGATTAAAAAAATCTTCAGAATTATTCATATAATGTCTGTCTTTTCATACTAAGGCATTCATTTATAGAAAATAAAATGTATTATTTCAGTATGTCCGTGAAGAATGAAATAAATGTTTTGTTCCAATGAAAAACTGCTATTGAATTTCTTTCATAACAGTTAATTTTGAAACAACTTGGAATTCAGTTTAAATGGCTACAAGCTCCTTTGGTGTAAACTTTTATTTTAGGAACTCTTTTTTTTTTTTAGGGAAAAGCACTTAGAAAAACTAAAAACAGGGATTTCAACATAGCAGCTACATGAAAATAATTTCTTCGCAGTAAATCCATAAAAATTATTTTATATACTTAAAAAGGACTTAAAAAACTTAAATTATTATTTTCTACTCAAGGAACTATTCCCCTACTAAAAAGAGAAATTAAATGAGTCAAGAAAATGCCTGTGCTGCAAATAAACTTAACAACATTGTGTCCTGCGTGGCCAAAGACCAAGCACTGCCAGCAGGTCAGCAGTGGGGGTCATTCCCCTGTGCTTTGCACCTGAAGTGCTTGGTCTAGAGCTGAGCTCCCCAGTTTGAAAAACACAGGAGTCTCTCTCTGAACATCAGGAAACGCTTTTTCTCCCTTACAGTAATCAAGCACTAGCAGGAGTAACTCCAGGTGGCGGTGGAGTTTCCGCCCCTGAAAATATTGAAAAGGCTTCTGGGTGTAGTCCTGCGTACCTGCCTGTAGATGGCTCTCCTTGAGCAGGGAATGGACAAGATGAACTCCAAGAGGGTTCGGCAAACCTCCTGTAATTTTCCTGTAACTTTCCTGTAATTATATAAGATACTTCATAGAATAGCTAATTGTAATGAATATGCACTCTTTTGTCTGTTTCTTTCATAATCCATGTATATGACCAGTGAAATATCTGCAAGCAAGTTTGACTTCATGTGCATCTTTAGCAGTTATCCATGTCTGCTAAAAATCATTCAACTCTGTTCTTAATTCACGTTGGTTTTAAAACATTTTTAACAGGGTACACATGCACAAAACCAAACCCTAACTTTACATTTAAGATCACTGCTTTTAATGTCATCTTACAAATCAACAGACTGAAATCCAGAACTAGTATCAGCAACAGAGTGTTTTCTAGGTGCTGTTACTAATTCCAGTGATTAGAAATTATTATGAAAAAAATTATTCCTGGGAGTTTTGATGGTTTTTCTTATTGTTTTTTTACTGTAATGTGTTGGTGGGATAATTTCTGCAGAGTAGTAGTGCAGTGTAGGGATTCTGTAGGTCAGAGTTTTGGTCAGGGTTTCAGATGCATAGCCCAACCTGATTTATACAGCTCACGCAGCCAATGTCCTACTGCTTTGACTTGAGGAACTTTCAAAAGAGCTGTTCTTGTCAAGCTCCAAAACAAACCTAGGGAAAATTCTTAGTCAAATATCCTATTTTCCATGATTCCCTAGACTGACTGGAGAAAATTCCTGTTCTTCTGTGATAGTAAACTAAACTTTTTTATTTAAGGTGTTGGGAGGATTATCTATAGGAAAATATATTAGGCAGGAATATCTTTGAATTTTGAAACTGAGGCAGAGTACAACTTTTTAGAGTGCTGAACACTAACTTTGTCACATAAAGTACATCCTTCATCTTCTGGTTCAGAAATATAAGGAGGGAAGTAATTTTGTACCATTAAATGAGGCATACTAATGTAGGAAAGGTCATTATCATATTATAAGAATACTCATGCTGACACTGTAACAAACCCATAAAATCCATTATTTTAATTTATCAAAGTTCTTAAATTTTTGCCTAAAACACAACTGTGATCTTGCTCATGCAGTAATTAGCTTAAGAAGTATTTATAAGCAGAAGGCAAGCAGGGATAAAGAAAAATAGGTGGTAAAACAGCACAATAAAAATATGCATTGTTAGTTTCTCATCATAGGATGCAAAACTTTTTTGTCCTTGTTAGTTGTGTGTGGAAGGAAAGCATAAAAAATACTTACCTTGGGTGAAAAAAAATTACATAATCTAGGAGTGTGAAATACGATTAATTTAATAAGACTGCAGTGAAAAATACCCTTAAAATATTAACAGGAAAGAGGCAGTTCTGTAGATTTCGTCAAATGTCTCCAACTGTAAAAGCTTATCACAAATGCTTTAATAAGAAAAAGCCAAAGCTAAAAATGCAAGTTAAGACCAGAAAATCACCTGAATTTTACTAGGTTAAGGAATTAGTAATATTGGCAAATGGTTACTCATAATTTTAACTTATGTTCCTCAGCTGCTTTTAGAAAACAATAAAAACAGTGCACAGTATAGAAGAATATATGTTAGTTATATAATTCTTTGCATGGTGTACTTTAAACTAAAACTTAAAGTGGCTCCTCTGAGAGAGTTAAGATGGTGTTAAATTATAACCATTTTAAACAGCATAAATTGCAGCAATATTGCTCCTTTGTAGTAAAAATATCTATGGTCTTCAATGCAAACGTTTTGCAAGCCAGGTATGCCTTTGTGAAGGAAAAGGGTATTTCCTCACAGAGATGAGGTAATTTGCTACAGCAGTCTCTTTGCCATTCCATCACACATGCCAGCACGGTTACTTTAAGTAAATAAAGGATTTCATTTACAATGGATTTGTCAGATGTTACATTATTTACTGGAAGTGTAAAGAATAAGTTTTAATTAATTTGGAGTCCGGTTTTAGTTGCTTGGTTAAATATCTCTTTCAAATTTCATTTGAATTTCCTGTACTCACCTGTTTTCTTAGGAGATTGCTTAGGCAGTTTGTTTACAGATATGAAAACTGTTGTAGACCCTCTGGGTCATCATTCCTGTGTTATGCAAACTCTTGGGTGCAAAAAGGGACTATTTCTTCATGTTGTTTCTTTGTTAGGTCATTTGTCTTAGCAGTGATTGTTTCATGTGAAATTCTAGATGCTAGCAGATGAAATATTTCCCACAAACTTGACACAAGGAAAAGATCACCCATTTCTCTCCTTTCTTTTGCCTAAATGTCAGGGCAGCATTCTTGCATTTAAATAGTGGGAAGCTGCATAAGCTTAGTAGTTTATGGGAGAGAAAAGGTGAAGTTTAGATATGCTTCACACTATGCACACTATTTATGCAAAATGCAAAACCTTATAATAACTTTCTCTTGATGTCTTCCATGACTTTTTTCCTACTTTTTCTTACCATGGTAAATACTTCTAGTCCTGGGGTGATTTCTTCAGTTCCTACACAGACCAAGTTGCCAGTACTTCACTATTTTCACATTCTTTAGTGCCAAGAAAGAGTTATACAAAATTTTAATTGTATATTTCTGAATTAAGGTTCATTCCTGAAATCTATCTTATATTGTAGGAACATAGGGCTGGGATCAGAGAATTCATATTCAATTGAACAGATAATGTAATTGAACATTCATACAGTCCCTAAACATACAGCGTTGCTGTCCACAAAAGTCAGCAAATACACTTCAGTGTAAACATTTAAACCTATAGAACTAAAACAAGAAAGTTTAAGAATTTAATTTGGTGTGAAAAAACATATATTTGTGAGCACTACAGGGGGTAAGGAATTTTAAGATACTTGTCCCAGTGTTCTGTTTGCTGTGCCACTTTCATTATCTGCCACCTTGACAAGGAGAGGGAAAAGAGAGCATGAAAGAAATGAATGAAAACATCTAGCATGACAAAAGAAATACAACTGAGATTTTTATCAGCACTTCAACTTGGTTGTTTGGGTTTTTTTCATAAATTCTGCAAAAGCTTTGATTGTGCAAGAATTGCAGGATTATGCCTTGTTGGGTGAAATGTGGAAATTCAAAGTATATAGAGCTTTACCACTGGTTAGGAAATTTTCAAGTTCTCACTGCTGTTTTATGCTATTGAGTGATACATTCTCTTTCTTTCTGCCTGTTGGTAGGCAGCTGTTTTGCCCACTCTCTACAAATTGGTATTTAAGTGTTTGCTGGAGAGATATAAATATTCAGAGACGTATTCTGTTCAATAAAATATCTGTGTTCTGTATTTGCATAAATGCTTTTCAGTAGTACATTCATAGACGATTGTTTCATTTAAAGCTGAAAAGATTTTTATAGCCCTCATTAATTTTATAACCAAAATTGTATCTTGCAAGATATCATTCTCTTTTTCGTAAATCTTTCAGATTACATCTTTTGGGAGCTAAATAATTGAAGGAAACATGCATCATCAAAATGAAGGTGATAGGAAAAATGTAATATTTTTATTACCTATGAAATCACACTTTAAGAACACTCATTTAAAAAGTCGATGGGTTCACACCCATTTTCAAGCTGTCTTCAGAGCAAGCAACAAAATTTAGCTTTCAAAAAGTATGCTATATTGTGATATTCTCCAAGAATATTTATGGTGTTGTTTTCAGCCCATCCTTATTAGAAAGCTTAACACATTTCTCAGCCTTCAGGACACACAGAAATTAAGCAAAGGTCAGTGTTCATTTTATATGTAGTTCAGTGACAGTTTCCAATTATACTATCATTCGAAGATAAAATATCCACAAAATGAATTAATGTGCTGCATTAGGGGAAATGTCAAGATAAAACATGGCCTAGTACTCTGCAAGCTTGCAAACATCTTTGCTGCTATGGTAAATAACATTTAGTATTTTAAAAACCTTAATAGCAGTTTGCAGGAACTGTTACAAGTGAAACAGTTTAAGCAGTTACTGTATTTTTTTAATAAAATGCAGCGCATAATGCATTATTTTTTTCATGTTTCCTGAAGTAGGAACCTGAAAAAAATAAGGGAGTATATTGTTCAGTAAGAAATACCTTGTCCCCCTGCCCCAAATTAATCTTTTTCTTAAAGCTGTAGAACTTACAATGAATATTCTGAAGAGGAAGAGTTCCTCAGTGAACAAATCAGGTACTGAATCTTATTTTTCTCCTATTAATTTACATAATTTTCATCAGTTAAAGCCTTTGCTAGTGCTTGTCTTTCAAACACTTACGGATGTCTGAGCATCAAATGACTGCTTTTCAGCAGAAGGAAAAATAATAACAACAAAGAAGTGTTTTTTTCTTGTACTTACGCACAAATCCTGAAAGAAAACCACAAAATACCCAAAACGAACCCCAAACAAAGACTTTAAGGTTTCAATACCTAACATTTTTCATTCTTTTTCCCATGCATGCGTGCACTGTGCTTATTAAATAAACAGGTTCAATAAAAACTTTCCTACAAGAAATGCCTTTTATTTGGTGGGGAAGGCGTGCCGAAACTTGCCTTCTTCAGAGGAGACGCCCTTTTCAGGACGTTTCCTCTTGTCTCAAACTGAGACAGCTGCATTCACCTTATTTTTTGACCTACTAGTAAATATCTGCTTCATCTCTCATTTACTTTTTTTGGTTGTTAAATTAGGTGTCTCTGAATAATGAAGTGATATGATAAACACTTCATGCAGCGGCAAATGTTTTAAGCTAAGCAGGGTCAGAAAATTATACTGTTAATTGTATTGGTATTGCAAATAATAATTCATCACTAAGAATGATTTATTTAATGACTGTTACCAGAAGTTACTGCTACTGGGTATATGACTTTCATGAGAAGAACTTCTGCTTTTTATGTTTTGGCCATATAAGCAAGTGCTGCCTTCTTGTATCAGTGAAAATCCAGAGGAGTTGTACTGATATCAGCAGGATGCAGATGATTAGAAGTATATTAAAACAAAAATTAATTCCCTTGAACTACATAGCAAATCTAACTTAGATGATCATCATGCCACCTCTCCTATGCAGCAAGTCCCTTTCTTTTTTGTGGTTATTCTGTGCTTAGTTCAGACAATGTGTATTCTTCTTTGCCAGAAGAATGCACACACAAATACACGAGCATAAAGTTTTTAAGTGGACAGCCTGTCCTTCCTCTTGCATTGCTGATTTATATTCCTTAGGTTATTATAGGTTTCTTTTCCATCTCTATTTTGGAAAAAATAAGTAAAGTATATCAATTAATATTTCAGTTTTACTGCACTGTATTTTTCTTAACAAGTTACATAAAAAAGTCCTGTGTGGATAAACAAACCAAAATTCATATCTTCTCAAGAAACTCATAATATTTTGCAAATTAATGAAATGAACACAAACATGCTTTAAAATTTCAGAGTATCAAGAAGAAACTATTTCTGGAAATTTTACTTTCTATCAAAACCCTGATTTTTGAATTTATCTCTGAAAATTCTGACCAATTTTGTTTTCAAATGATTAATTTTAAAACTTACTGGGCAATCTAAAAGCCGAATTCTACAAACTGTTTTAAAAGACAAATTCTACAACACATATTAGACTTCCCTCCTAAGAGAAGATGTGTTTCTCCTTCCTTGTAAATCCCGGCAAAATAATTTAATGCCATTTGCTGTGTGTGCTTAGCTTCAGGCTAGTAACCAATACCTGGCAGCATTAGAAACTTTATGTGCTCAATTACAAGAAGTTGCATGGAGAACAGATTACTTGTGAATCGAAAACTTGGATAGTCTCATCATATTGGCAGCTAAAAAAGCCTTGTTCTCTTGGCTTTGGATATACCTGTTTACTTAATTTTACCAAGCAATCAATTTTTACAATGACTCACAGTTTTAACATGAGATTCAGAAAAATAACATCTTCTTTTTTCTTGCTGAAACATAACCTTGATCTTTGTATCCTTATTAGAACCATGCTAAAACACAACAAAATGCAGTGACATAAAATGGTGCTCTTTTTTATTTTCTTACTCCAAAGGGCTAAAGAGGTCTTTTTTGTTGCACTGAAAAAAACCTGAAACCATCCTCTATCATCATTCTTTCTTGTTCACAGTTATCTTTTTAAAATCTTATAATATTTTCATGTTAAGAAAAAAACCAAAACAAACCCAAAACAACAACTCTAAGGAATATAGATTGACACTTTTATTTAGTAACATTTATCTTGGAAAAAAATCTTGATTTAGAACTTATACTGGATCTATTATGTAAGAGAAATATAATTTAGAGGAGTTTGATGCTCCAAAATAATTGAAGACTACATCTTGGATTTCAGTGACCTTTGCCACATACACTCAAGAGCCACTGCTCCTCTGAATTCCAGAATTCTGTGTGCTGGTGCAGTTGATATCCCACCAATATAATCTAAAAAGTAGTTTATGTCGCTGTATCATGGTAAAAGAAAGAGCCAGGAAATACCTGTACTGCAATGATTCCAATGGAGAATTGTAGGCGTACAAAACATTCTCCTCTACGGCTGGAGTAAGATCCCAGTAAGACAATTATTGGAATTTGCTTTGGTGCCTTAAAAATATATGAACCCATTGGCAGAGATGGATAAATGCTGGGAATGGGATTCTTGTTGTCAACTGATAATGGATTGCTTATCTTTCTAATCTATTTATGCCCTGTAAAATTTATAGATTTATTATGTATTCCATCTCAAACAATACTACAGAATATTACTCACGCAACCTGTCGCTCTGAAAACTCAGCTTCTGAGCTTGCTGACATGGTTTTCTAAGGACTTTCCCAGGACAGTAACTGTAAACATAGATATGTGTACATTCTTTCTGTTACATGTCTTGTGGTGGACATCTCTCATGGCCAGTGCAGTAAGAAAGTGTTATCCTGACCATCCAACCCCTGGCTGTAGTAAGAAGCCTATAAATCCTGGGAGGAAAAATAAACTCTGCTCTTCCTTTCACCACACCTTGACCTATGTCCATGTGATCAATTCATCTTCAGCGGTAACAGCAACCCACTCCTTCTTTAGCAATTAATAATTGTTGATTTGGAGAAGACTTGTGTTTCCTGGCTTGTATAACAAGATTTGAGCTCTTGAGGAGTAAAGACAAATATGTTCCCTAGGAATCCATGTTTCAGTTCTCTGAGTTAGCCTTTGTTTCATTCCAAGATTTAGCTGTATTTCAGTGGGAATCTGTAAGCAATGGGGAACAAAGCGACACAGACCCCCTTACGCATCCAAAGGAGATTGCTTTGTTGAATAAATTCCACCCTTATTATACCTTTAATCTCTACCCATCGTAACTGAAACCAAACCGGACCTAACAGAACAGATGAAAAGCACCCATTGGCTGGCCCAGCTGCAGCGTTGCTGTCCACACATCCTGCTACCCAATCAGCTTCCCACTCATACTCAGTGCACACATCCTGTCACCCAATCAGCTTCCCACTCATATGCAGTCCATGGTTCCTCGAGCCAATCAGCTTCCTGCTCATACACTCTCCACGTGTTCCTCTATCCAATCAGCTTCCTGCTCATAGCTGTCCACGGTTCCTCCAGCCAATCATGATCTCACTCCCAGCTGCCCTCAGCTGACTCTCTCCTCACTCCGAACTGCCTCTGACCCCACAACCAACTCTGAACTGTGCAGCCCGTGGCTCTGCCTTTCCCACAGGGCCTTCTGGTGAGCATGAGCCTTAACCACTCTAACAAGTATAACCCCATATCCTACACCAACATATTTATTGCTAAATAATTATTTAAGTCTTTCTACCAATCTTTTTCAGATTATGTTTTTAGTTTTGTTGGTGTGCGAAGAGGTATCTATGGAAAAAATATCCATGAAGAGTAATTCAAAGCCATATTATGTCAGCAGACTTTACCCTAGGGAAATTGAAAATCCCTGGAGAATTGTTCCTTAAAACTGATGCCACAAGTGTGCCCTGCTCTTACGAACTACACTTTGGCAGTTTCCATGGACCATGGTCAAGTTTCATTTGCTGGTGTAGACATTAAAACCAACGGATTTTCTTCCTGCCTGTAACTTACTGATATGAATGAGCCTTACCAACTAAAGAAATGACCAGAAATCTATGTTCTGCATTGCCAGTTCAAAGTTCTATGTTAAAAGTGTTTCTTGTAATCCCTGTTCTATTTCCCCTTCCGTCAGGTCATGGACGGTGCCAGCTGCTTCCCAATATGGTGACCGGAGTATATGCAAATGAGTCACCAGAAGACACCATCCCAGGAAAAAACCCGACAAATAAAGAATTAATGCACAAAATAAAAGAACTAAGAGCAACATCCTACTGTTGGGAACTGTTGAGGGGCATCACCCACCAGCTTTACCCTCCTTGCTGTGACAAACATGAGACTCACCAGGGGTGACACCCCTGGACCTTCGAGCCAACGAGGACTCCGGGTATACCTGTGAGGACAGAGATCCTGGCTCTGCCTACATTGCACTCCAGTGGGAAGAGCTGTATTCCTCCTCCTCTGAGTCGCTTCTGGGAAACAGTGACAGCATACGCGTGACCCGTCGGGCCCCCACCCTAAGCTGATTCCAATAAAGGCTTTGAAAAGGAGAAGTTCTCCTTGCCCTGTTTTTATCACTTAATCTGTACAAATTCTGTGAAAGTTTTTTCAAAATCTGTTTTTGTAGCTAAGGTCCAAAACAAAGTGGAGCATGTTGTAGTGACAGTTTTGTGTTATGTATAGGAGCCATGCAGGAATAGTCTAAGGGAAATATCTTTTAGGGCCTCAAAATACAGGCTTGTGCTTTCAGGCAGTGAAGGAAAGTATCAAAAACTAAGTAACTTCAAAGGCAAAGACTTATTTTTTAAAATAATTTTCATCCAGAGACACCAAGATGACAGACTATATACATAAAATCGGATGACTATTTGTCTTTGAATTTAAAAGCAGACATATTTTTAACATTTTCTTCAGCTACTTATATGCTTCTTTGGGTTTTAAGAAAACACCACAAATCTAGCCATGTATAATCTTAAAAAATGTTTAAATTCATAATAATCTTAGATGTCTTTATGTGTTAGTGTTTGTGTCCGTTTCCTGTCATGGAATTTAACTTCTACAGTTACAATTGCTTCATTATGAGCTAGCAGTATGCATTCCTATGACAAAAAGGTGAGTGTTCAACGGAAAAAAATTGTGAGGAAGGAGAGATATCTATGTTGTAGGACTCAGTCATAAGTTTTTCATCAGTTCTATCATCTAAAATCAAAGATGAAGTTGATAATTCACAAAAAACATGCCAGATGGAAATTGTTAACTAAAGACAACCTTGAACAGGGTGAAAAACTAAAAATTATAAACACTAAAATCTGTGTGCACTTTAGTGTAACAGGATGTTTAAACAGGAGAGGAAGGTCTGTGAGATCACGAAGGATAAGTTTAAACTCATTCTGCTTGAAAAAGGTGAAAGCATACCAACGGTGTAAATCATACAACACAATGAGGGAAGCAAGGGAGGTTAAATGTTCTGAGAATGCACTGTGCTTTGAAAGACCTTAAGGTTTAGATATCTGGGTGTTGGGAAGGTAGAATTAGAAAGAAATTATAAATATGATTCTTTAGCCAGAAAGGCTAAGGAAGAAATACAAATGAAAGCATGGTTTGAATAATTCAAAGAAACCGGGCTGGTATGCCAGAACACATTCTTTCCCCCAATAAAACTAAGCTGAGACCCCTCTTCCCAGCCTTATAAGGAAAGGCCTGAAGGACCCTGAGATAACTAAAAATATGCAAAAACAGTGATTTCTATAGGTCACACACAAACGTTACTGTATTAGTATACTTAGAAAGACTGGTTAGTGAAGGAATAGAATATTCAATGTATAGGTTATATAAGTAATTGTAAAAGAGAGTTCTCTCTCTTGGCTCTCTCTTAGCCCTCTTGGCTCTCTTACTATGCTCTCTTATTCTCTTGGTTCTCTTAGCCCTCTTAGCTCTTAGCTCTCTTAGCCTTCTTGCCTCATGCTTTCTACACTCTTGCTGCTCTCTTTTTCCTGCTCTTTCCTGGTCTTCTTTACCTTTTTTTCCCCAGCTCTCTCACTTCTGTTCTGTTACCCTCTTTCTTAGCAATCTTAAGTCTTGAACTTATGTATTCATATTTTACCCCCTTTTGTATTGTTCTCTCCGAGCCTGCTTTGAGCTCTATCTGCTGGCTCCTAGCAGGCTCTCTCTCTCTCTCCCACGCCCTGAAATAAACTACTAACATCTAATTCGACTACAGAGGTCTCTGCCGTGTCTCGGACCGTCCACCCTGAAGCGTCTCCTACATCTGGGATTTAATATCCTCTCTGGGCTATAGGTTGCTTGTGAGATAACCATGTGAATTTCTCTACCTACCTTTGACTGAAAAATGGAAATGAAAGGAGCAAATTGCATTTTGTCTTTGTCTTTCTCAACCATGGAGCCCACATTATTGTAATAATAATTACAAAATTATTTTGTAATTAGCCATTGCTGGCTTCCTCCAATTTCTTTCTTTTATTTATCCAGCTGAAACATTCAGAACACGGGTTTTTTGTGCATTCTTAGTTTTAACCAAAATTCTCAAGTCATGAGAAGGAAACATAGAATATTCATATACAACAATTTTCTCTGAAGTTTTTCTTCCATCTCTAATATTTTTCCCATTCCTCCACCACATGCATCTCCTACACATGTAGAGACTGTTATGATTTAGAAGAGCAGGTTTTTTAAACCAAATTAAGAGAAGACTGCCCAAAGTTTAGTGTAACTTTCTTAGAATTTCAGATTGAACATAATTAAATGGAAAATGTGGAGGAGATACTGTGACTGGCACTGAATTAATGAAGGTGTAACATATATGTTGTCTGTCTTTATTTCCTGTCACCTATGAGGTGGATATGCATGATGTATAGAAATCAACACCATCAGGAAGAGAAAGAAACTTATACTTTCGTTCATTGCTTTGTCTTGACAGGGGAGGACATTGTATTATAGCAAGTAGTGTAGCAGTTAGTAGTAATAAATACTCTAGGAAATTGATAAGAGAAGAAAACATGCAATGAAAATCTATACTGAGATTTTCTAACTTCAGAAATATAATGAGTTTTTCAAGTATTTAAAGGATAAAAAGAATATTAATACTGATGTGGTAGCTGAGAGTGGACTGAAGTGATTAGAAAGGGTGCCAAGAGCACACATTTAATAGGTATCATTTGAGAGAAAGACGGAGAGGTAATTTTCTTATAGTGATGAATAAACTTGATATTTTCAGAGAGAGCAAGAAGGTGAATATTACTTAACTCTGCACATCTGCTTGTAAGTTCACTGGTGGGATCCTTTAATAAATTGGACCCAAAAAAACAAGGTAAAATTTAATAAAGCTGAATGTAAAATATTTTAAAATTCCACATGGCTTGGGATATGTTTTGGGAAGCTGTGAATTTGATAAAGACTTATCCTTCATAGACAATTTAGTAGATAGGAGATATCAATGTAATATTGTAGCTTAAACACTATCCTAGCAGACCTGCTACACTAGTGCTGTGCCCAGAACAGCTCAATCAAAACCAATCAAAATAAAATTCTAAAAAGATGTTGTCAAACTGTTGATTCACTCCTGATACACTTTAGTTATGATCATCTTCAGGCAGGTTTTGAATACTTTCAGTGATGCAAAATGCACAGCCTCTCTGGCTCTCTGACAGTACTTGTCACACTCACAGTGGAAAGTGTTTCATGATGTTCAGCAGGAGCCTTCTGTGCTTCAGTGTGTGCCCATCACCTCTGGTCCCATCACTCAGCACCACTGAGAAGAGCCTGGCTCACTCTTCTTTGCACCCTCCCTCCAGATACTTCTCTTCTTCAGGCTTAACAATGCCTTTCCTCACAGGAGACAAGCTCCAGTCCCTTTATAATCTTTGTGGCCCTTTGCTGGAAATGCTGGATAAAATTATTGTTATTATATATTTTAAAAAATTTTTGTCTCTTGAAAACCAAAATTTTAACAGCTTTCACTCAGCATTGGGATTACAGTTTTCTTAACTCTCTCTGGCTGGAAGGGGAATAATTTTGTTCATAGCCTGCTCATAGAGTGCTGTAGTTTAGGTTTGTGATCAAAAGAATGTTGGTAACACAAGGATAATTATCTTCTTGTGAGCAGCGCTTGCATAGCACCAAAGCCTCCTCTGTTCCTCATGCTGTTCTCACAGTGAATGGACTGGACAGTGCACAAGGGACAGGGAAAGAACATAGCTAGGCAGGTGACCTCAGGTCACCAAGGGATATTTCATGCCATGTAAGTTTGTGCTTAGTACCAGTGGAAAGGGGGCTCTTAGAAGTAGTGAACATCTTTTGGTCTGGAACTTGCTGGTGAAATTCAATGTGTGGGAGGGGAAATCCATGAAACCTGCTTTTAACTCTGAACCTGGGTGACACATTGCTCTGGACGCCAAACTTCAGTTCAACAAAAATAGCTGCCAAAGCCTCAAAATCACTTGCAAAACAGAATACCATCAACATTACTGAGATGATGATTTTAAAAGTGCAAAATTTTCTACACAAAGTATATATGCCAACATAGTCATCATGTGTGCCTCAGGAGTTGTACATTAGAAGTTCAACTGCTGTCAGTTTTAGTGATTCTTTTGACTACTTGTGTCAATAATCCAGAGTCCAGTTCTCAGGAAACTTCATTTTTCTTTCTGACATGGTAGTTAAACCATTGGTGGCAATGAGAAATTCCATTCAACCACAAACAAAATATTTATTTTGTAGTGTATCTTGTATTACATTTGTGCAACATGTGATAATATTGCTTAAATGTAATTTGTTACATGTAATTTGCAATAATAATGTTGCTTAAAAATGTAATTTTCAAAATTGTTTGTTTTGCATAACCAGTCTGACAAAGATATAATACTATATAAACTATTTTGTTTTGAGTATGTGTCCTGGGGTGACTTTATGATACTGGTATCCCCAGTCGCCTGGTTTATGTTATATATTTAGTTCTGCACCTTTAAGACTGGCTCTGAAAGCGAAAGAGGAGAAGAAGCGCGCAGTTTGTGTTGAAAGATGACATCACTCCCCCACATCCTGCTGCTGGACTGTGGTGTCTGCAGCACGGAGAGACAGTGGGACAGAGCTTCTCTTTGGCTTTTAGTTTGTTTTAGCTAGCTGAAGCAGAGGAGTTCCCTAGAATTTTTTTCTTTTACCTTGGATCTGTTCAAACCTGCTCTGGACTGAAAAACACCCAGCCAAACCCTGGGAGCTCACGCCTGTGGCCCACCGGGGCCTGGGCCTCGGCACTTTCTGGCGCCGGAGGGACTGATAAGAACCTGAGCGAGCCCAGCTACACCACATGAAAAGGACTTTTCTTCTGGAATTTGCCATCTCGTCAAACAGTGAGAAGTTTTATTGTTTAATATTATTCAATTTTCTGTTAAATAAACAGTTTTTTCCACTTCTCTCCAAAGAAATCTCTTTTTCCCCAAACCAGTTAGAGAGAGGAGTCATTTGAATTTTGCTTTCCTGGGGAACCCCATTTGGAGGTTCTCTCCCAAATTTTCCCTGAACTAGGACAAATACAGTTCTTGGCGCTCAACATGGGGCTTGAGAAAGTAGAAAAACCTGTATGGATTACTAATTTGTATTTTGGTTGTACTTACTCTGTACTGAAATAAAGCAGTCAGTAGCCATGTTGTTTAAATGCATAATGTCTCTCAGGGTGGAGGTCTTAATGTAAATCTAGTCCCTAAACTTTTTTAAACTTTTAATATCTTTCTTTTCCCTCTTTTACAGTAGAAGAACACAGATTAGAATAGTTATTGTGCTGGGTTTGCTGATAATAGTTTATAAAAAGTTCATAAAAGTACTGAAGTTTCTGCCAAGTATGTTTGGCTTAGAGTTTGTTCTTCCAACCCTGCCTCCCAATCCCATAGCACATTTTGGGGGTTTATTAGTAACTACACCCAGTTTGTCAGAAGAAGAACAAGAGGCGAAGTTTTCAGCCTTTCCTTTCCTTCTTCTCCTTTGAATCTGTTATGTCCCTTTTTGAGAATATCCAGTTTCCCCTGAGTGTTAAGGATACCACTTTCCTAGTATTTCAGTTCTTAAGCTTCCTCTATACAGTCTACAACTTCTCTAGAGTGAGGGCTGTGATATCCAGAAGAACCAACGAGACACCTGCCCCAGAAGTAGATTCAGGTGTAAGAAATCCTGAGTAGTGTAGAGAATAAGGGAGAATGAGCTGGACTCTGAAGAAATTTTCTCATCCCCCAGCCTAGGAATTTTCACATGAACAAATTCAAAACACAAATAAAGTAAAGAAATATCTAGAATAAAATTATGATGATAATTCTAAAGAAAAAAAAATCTCATTGCAATAAGGTGGGCTCTAGCGTATGCTTATTGCACGGTGCTAGATACTGTAAGACAAGGAAAAAAATCAGCAGCTACCCCAGTCACTCAGGCTGCAGCCGAGCCAGCAACTAAAACAGTGAGCCCAAGCCAGCAGCCAAACCAGACAGTGAGCCTAAGCCAGTGTCTGTTGCTCCTACCACAAGAGGCATGAAATTCAAAACCAAAACCGATCGGCCAGTAGATCATGATAATGGTGATGTGGGGGAAGGACCCTCAAGACCAGCAACTGACCAAAAATCAGAAGGCGCTGGTGAACCTTTCTCCCTGAAGGACCTTCGTAGCCTAAGAAAGGATTACACTCGATGACCTGATGAATCTATAATTAGTTGGTTAGTCCGTCTGTGGGAGGCTGCAAGTGAGGCTACAGTTCTGAATAGTACTAAAGCAAAGCATCTGGGGTCCCTGTCACATGATCCAGTGTTGTGGTTTTAAACTAGTAACAAAAATTACTTATTTTCTGTTGTGAGATATGGATTAAAACAAGAGCAAAGCAGGCCCAAAACTTAAAAGGAATAAAGACAGTTTATTAACAAACTATTAGAATAAGAATACCAAAATAAACTTTCAGAAAACTCTTTTTCTTTTCACTAATTGACTATTTCTTTGTACACATAACAACATAGAGACAAAAAAAATAGTTTTACAATCTTGGTGGTCAAAAACAGTCTCAATTTCTAGAGTCTTCTCATCAGTCCCCGTAGAGAAACAGAAGTCTCTTCCTGCCAATCTATGGAGTTTCTCGAGTCCACTCCTCCCATCTCACACCACTCTGAGGTGTGCAATGGGTCAAATTGAATCTAGGGATGTTATTTTTAAGGATAAGTGATTCAAAGGCAGAAATCTTTTTCAGTTGTCTCTGTGAGCCCTCCTGGAAAACAGCCATCTCCCTGGCTCTTTTAAGGCTTTAAAATCTTCACTTCACTCGCAAGTTCCAGCAACTCACAGCATCACAATCATCCTTTTTTTCTTTAAAGTCCACACTTTGAATACTCTATTCCTCCCATACTCTAGCCATGAATTAAAGGAGTCTTTAAACTACTGTCCATCTCCATAGCTGTAACAGAAAGACTTTTCAGCAACAAGCATCTTCTTTTTCTCTCTTTCTTATTTAAACTTAACTCTTTTCTTCACTGTCTTTGGTAGGTTTATGATGTCTTACATGTTAATTGTCTCTCTTTCTCTGTCTGTTCTAAGAAAAAGGAGTAATCTGTTGTTTATCTAGGTAATAAAGGAATTAAAAGAAGAAAGCTACAAAAGTTCATATTGTCCGGTTTCAGTCTAGCAGCAGACCTTGAAAACTAAACTAAGCTGCAAAACTCTGCTTTTCTCTCCTCCCCCCCCCCCCCCCCCCCCCCCGCGGCCTTGTCCCGGGCCTGAGGGGGGGGGGGGGGGGGAAGCCAAGACGGAGCTTGTTACCTCTCCAAAGCCGGAAACAAAAAGAGAACGAGACAGCTCTGAGTGTACTTCTTAAGGGAGTGTTTACAAGTTGAATTCACTTTTTAATGGTCAGATCTGCTGTCAATTCTTGAAAATGACTGATAATTGGTCAGGAAGAAAAACTCCCATCAGTCACCAGTAGCTTCAACTTCCCTTTTTTTTTTACTCGGTCTTAAAGGTGAAGCTAACCTATGACATCCAGTTATCAACCAAAGAATGATGAGAGGAGCTGACCCTTATAGTCTCTGAGAACAGGTCCTGAGAAGTGTGGCACAAAATTATTTGTATGCAGACAATCTCTATATACATCAAACTCATTAGAAACCATAGAACAAAGAATTCAGTTCTTGAGAGAAATAACAGTAGTAAAGATTGTCGCCGTAACTTAAACACTAAAAATCTAGACTTAGTACCATGTACATCCGTGATGTGGTGAAAACTTGTTCGACTTGGGCCACAAGAATACTCTTCTGCTTTAGCAATGATGAAGCGGGATGACAGGGAGGAGACTGTTGCTGCTGAAGATGAATAGATCACACGGACACAGGTGTGAAAGGTGTGTGTGTGGTGAAAGGAAGAGAGTTTATTTTTCCTCCCAGGATTTATAGGCTTCCGAGCATGGCCAGGGATTGTATGGTCAGGATAACACTTTCTCACTGCACTGGCCATGAGATGCCCATCACAAGACATGTAACAGAAAGAATGTACACATATCTATGTTTACAGTTACTGTCCTGGGAAAGTCTTTAGAAAACTATGTTAGCAAGCTCAGAAGCTGAGTTTTTAGGGCAACAGGAGACCATGCTGGATATGGCGAAGATGCTCTGAGCATATGCAGATACCATGCATGGCACTATACAAGCAACAATTGCAGCTGTGAGAACACATCTGCAAAAATTCAAAGACAAAATAGAAGAAAATCTCAAGAAACTCAGAGAAAACCTTCTTCCAGTCTCAGCAGTACAGACCAGGAGCCCTGGTACTCAACACAGTAGTTCTCCAGATAAAAAGAAAAAACTATGAGCTAAGCTGTAGCTCTTCCTGCATGACTGTAGAAAAAACATGAAGAGATAGGATGGAAAACCTACTGCTGCTCTGGCAAAACAAGTACATAAATTAGCAAGACTCAGAAGAGAAGTTCCACCAAAAAAATAGCCGCTCCAGTAGCCTGTAGTCAAACTGCCAAACATGATAATGGTAACATGTCTGATCCCCTTGAAAGAATCTCCAAAACAAATACACATAGAAAAAAAATATAACCAAGCTTAGAGGAGCCCTGCCTATAACCAGGTAGAGGCTGGAAAAAAATGTGTCTTTTAGACTGTGCAGATTTGTTAACCTGGCAAATCAGAACCACAAAAATATGAAGCCTTAGTTGACACTGGCACACAGTGCACGCTAATCCCATCAAGACATGTGGGGGCAGAATCTGTTTCTAATACTGATGTGACAGAGGGATCACAAAACTTTACTTTAGTAGAAGCTGATGTAAGCCTGAGTGGAAGTGAGTGGAAAAACACCCTATTGTGACTAGCCCAGAGGCCCCATGCATTTTCAGCATAGACTTTCTCTGAAGCGAGTATTTTAAAAACCCAAAGAAACTCAAGTAAGCATTTAAGATAGCAGCTGTAAAGACAGAGAACGTCAAACAATTGAACACCTTGTCTAAACCATCAGAGAACCCATCTGCAGTAATGTAGTGGTTTAGATTTGCTAATTTCATTTCCCGGCCAACGCACCAAATAAATGTTGTGGTTTTAAAGCAGTAACTAAAAAATTACTAGAAAACTTACTTATTTCTTGCTGTGAGATAAGGATTAGAACAAGAGCAAAACAGGCTTAAAACTTAAAAGGAAAAAAGAAAGTTTATTAACAAAACTACAATAAGAAGAATAACAGAATAAAACTTCCAGAAAACCCCTTTTTTCCCCCACTACCCAACCATTCCCTTGTTTACATGACAACATAGAGACAAAAAACTTTGGAACTTTGGGGTTTAAAACAGTCCCAATTCCTGCTAGAGTCTTTTCATCAGCCTTTGTAGAGAAACAGAAGTCTTCTTCTGCTAATCTATGGAGCTTCTCACAAGAAAACTATTTCTGTTATAGCTTTCTATTTCTCTAATGCCAGCTGCCCGGAAATCTGTCATCAGTTCACTCCTCCCATTTCACATCACTCTGAGGTGTGTATGGGTCAATGAGTCTAGGGATGTCATTTTTAAGGATGAGTTATTCAAAGGCAAAAGTTCTCTTCATCTGTCTCTGTGAGCCTCCCTGGAAACAGAAGTTTTCTCTTTGCCTCTCAAGGCCCCAAATCTTCAACTATTACTTCTCCCCCCTCTGTTCCAGCACTTCACTGTATCACAATTACTCCACCTTTTGCTCAAAATCCACTCTTTGAACACTCTATTCCTCCCTATATACTCCGTCATGAATTAAAGGAGTTTTTTCAGGACACTATTGTCCATCTCCATAACTTTAACAGAAAAATATTTCAGCATCTCCTTTTTCTCTCTTCTCCATCTAAAACCTAATTCTTTTCTTCACTGTCTTTGATGGTTTTATGATGTGTTCTTCATGTTGACTATCCCTCTCTCTCTCTTCCTTCTCTATCTCTGAGAAAAGGAGTAATCTGTAAATCTCATCCAGGTAGTAAAGAAGTTAAAGTCTTGGAAAGCTGCAGATGTTCATGGTGTCAGGTTTCAATTTGGCAACAGAAACTACAAACCAAGTCAGGCATGCAGGCTCCGTTTCTCCCCACCTCCGCCCTCTGCGGCCTGGAGGGGGGGAGGAGGCCGAGACAGAGCCTTGTTACCTTGTCAGAAGCCAGGAAACAAAGAGAGCAAGAGAACTCCGGCTTTACATCTTCAGGTGGTGTTCACAAGTTGATCTCACTTTTCAATGGTTAAAACTGCTGCCAATTCTCAGAAATGACCAATAATTGGTCAGAAAAAAACCTTCCATCAGCCACCAGCAGCTTCAACTTCTCCCCAGCTCCTTAACCTATCTTAAAGGTAAAGTCACCCCATGACAAGTAAGATACCTGAAAGTAGAAAAACAACAGGTACCAATTACCACCTCAATGGTGCATCGCGGGCAGTATCAGATGAATCAAAATGCTGTAATCCCCTTCCACAAGATGATCCATAAGCTAAAAAACCAAGGAGTAGTCAACAAAAGCCACCTAGATTGTTAAGACCTGAAGTTCCACCAATCAAACAGGCCCAGCCCAATCTATACCCCTGCATACAGTAAACAGGAAAGAAGTCCCAGGAGTACATGTCAGAAGTTTGTTAAAAAAGGCAGTTTAAATCAATTCTACTTCAAGTACAGACAAACCCATTTGTAAAGTTGTCTTTGCTCAGAGACTGAGTTACACATAGTAGATAGTACAGAAAGATCGAAGAACACGATGTGTACCTCAGAGAGATCTGATTGTTAAGTGAGAACCATGAATGAATTCTCTTGTCGGTATATAATGTATGTATTGTAATATTAAAATATATATTAATTTTGGTAATAAGTTGATATGGGGATAAGGGGTGGAATGTCCTGGGGTAACTTTATAATATTGGGATCGCCAATCACCTGGTTAATGTTGTATATTAAGTTCTGCACTTTTAAGACTGGCTCTGAGAGCGAAGAGGGGGAAGAAGAAACACGCAGTTTGTGTTGAAAGAAAACATCACTCCCCCACATCCCGCTGCTGGACTGTGGTGTCTGCAGCATGGACAGACTGCAGGACACAGCTTCTCTTTTACAGTTAGTTAGTTTGTAGCTAGCTAAAATAGAGGAATTCCCTAGACTTTTTTTTCTTTTCCCTTGGATCTGTTCAAACCTCCTCTGGACTGAAAAACACCCAGCCAAACCCCTGGAGCTCATGCCTGTGGCCCACCAGGGCTTGGGCCTCGGCACTTTCTAGTGCCAGAGAAACTGATAAGAACCTAAGTGGATCAAGCTACATCAAAAAAGAAAAAGACCTTTCTTCCTGGATTTGCCATTCCATTGAATAGTGAGAAGTTTTATTGTTTAGTATTATTCAATTTTCTGTTAAATAAACAGTTTTTTCCACTTCTCTCCAAAGAAATCTCTTTTTCCCCAAACCTGTTAGAGTGAGGAGTCGTTTAAATTTTGCTTTCCTGAGAGAACCCCATTTAGAAGCTCTCTCCCAAATTTACCCTAAACTAAAACATATGCAGTATGACATCTTAAAATCCTCATTACTATTTCACAGAACAAAATGAAAAATTCTTTCTAACAGAAAGAATGTTGTTTTGACTACTTCAAGCTAAAAAAATTTCCATTAGTGGTACTTAAAACCAGTTTTTCACATGGTGTAAGTAAAATAAGGGCAATAGAAATGATACCTAGACAAAATAAAAGCTGAAGAGCAAATTTTTTTTAGTTTATGATAAGGGATTTTTAATTAATAGTGTCAATTATATTTATTGATTGACCTAGTTTTCAAAACAGTGACCTGGTTTGATTTCCAGAAAATCATATAATAAGGAAATCTTCAAAGTAATTTGACTTTGGGCAAAACCAGAATATATTAAAATGATCAAGGATAGAAACAATGAACAAGATAAAAAGATAGCACTATGATAATCTCAATATTTTCCCAAAAATGCTAAGTGGAACACGGATGAGAAAATTAATTTTGCATAATAACATTCTAAATATTTGGTTTTAATAATGTGTGCTTGGTCAAGTCTTCAGAGTGATAAATACCCAATTAGAAATGCTATGGTTATTTTACTATTTGTGCCACCTGTTATTTGTGAGCTTAATAAAACAGAATGTATTTATATTGACTATCCATGGATTTTTGAATGGCTGATGTAAAAGGAAGTTTAAAGCAATAGGGTTTCCAGCATTTGGAAGGCATCACTCTCCCTGCTGTGGATTGCATGGTGCACAGGAAAGTTCTTCTGCAATATCATACAGACTGGTTGGTTAATTGTACAGACTAAAATGGTTAGTAATTTTCAGCAATTTTGCTTCAGTGTGTTTTGTATTTGGTGTGTTTGGTTCAAATCCATTTTAAGGTAGAGCAGGACCAGGAATTTGGGAAGAATTATGAGGGAGCAAATACCATCTCTGTTCTTGGGACTCAGCTTGTGGCCTGGCAGTAAATTCCTAGTGCTATCTAGGGGTGTAGGTCAGCATTATGGGGCCTGTTTTTGGCCAGGCGCCATGGTCATTGTTCCTGCTCCACAGCTGGAAAGTGCCTGGGCTGCACTCGTGCATGGAGCTGGGGCTCAGGCTGTGGGTCAGCAGGAGTCACTCTGTGTGTCCTGCCCCACAGCTGCAGTGCCTCAGGTAGGTTCTATGACTGATTTATAGGCATCTCGCTGTGGGTCTGCTGACCCTTCATTGGCCCCCAAGTGCTGGCCTCCAGAATACCCCGACCACCTGAGGGTGAGGGTCATCATCACCTCAGGACCCTCGTGTGGGTCTAGTGGTTGCCATAGGTCTGAGTATCTCTTTTTAGGGTTGGGGCCCTGTGTATGAGCCCACTGTGGGTTTGGGATCCCCAAATGCCTGCCCCAGAGAACACCTGGATCACTGGGGAGATGAGGACCAGCAACTCCTAATTCCAGAGTCCTCGTTTGGGGAGTGCTGGGAGGGTTTCTCTGGGTTTGAGCACCCTGCTGTGAGTCTGGGATAACCCTGTGTCCCCCAAGGACTGTCCCACAGAATGCATGGCAGGGAAAAGTGGGGTTTGGGGATTAGTAAATAGGAATGTGGTGTGAAAAAGGGGGATTTTGCAGGAAAATGAGGCATTTTGTGGTAAAAGGGGGGAGTTTTTTTGGGAAACAGGAAGACCTGCAGGGAGAAAAAGGGGGATTTGCAAGAAAGAAATTGGATTTTACAGAAAAAAATTGGATTTTGAGTGAAAAAAAAAAGGAGTTAAAGAGTTTGGACAAAAAAAATTTGGATTAAGAAAGGAGAGTTTTGAGATTCCCGTGGGAGGGGTGGAGGAAGAGAAGAAGAAGAAGGAAAACTTGGGGAGACTCTTGGAGAAGTTGTGCAGGTAACAATTATTCAAGATTGAGTTACAAAGTGGGACAACACTTTGGGTGGGGTTTTTAGAACCACCTGAATCCTCAGGCTGTACCCTCATTGGAAGTCCTCAGGCATTGCTCTTCCAGCAGTGACTTGATCTTGGGGATTTTATCCAGGCTGCGGAAATAGGGAAAATGAGAGGAGGGAATAAGGAAGGAATATGGGTGCAGTGAAAAATAGGAAATTTGTGGTAAAAAGGGGTGAAGTTTAAATTTAAAAAATTTCCTGTTTCCATTTCAGGGTGCCACTGTATAATTTTGGGATCCCTACTCACCTCTTGGTTTCCTGAAAGGCCAGCATGTAGCACTGGGCCAGGTTGCAGCAGGAGAACACCTGTAAGTGTTGAACATGTCTTTGGGCAGCACTGAGTACCTGTCCTGTGGCAGGGGGAATTTGGGGTGTCAGCCCAGAGGTGTAGATAACCCCCTAGAAACATACCTGGGAGAATCCAATGAGAATGACACCTCCTAGCAACAGGAAATAACTGTAATAAAGAATATTTGATCATGCATTGCCCTAGGGATAATATATTCAAAAGATGAGAGTATAGGGAAAAACTCACAAGTCCAGGCCAAGAATTTGTACAAACATACCATCATTTATAATTTTGGGTTTTTTTTCCCAATTCTCAACCAATAAATTTGCAAAAATAGTTACCAGAAATCACTGTAGTATTTTTTTTTAAATTAAATTACAGTCAATATTTTTTTTACAGGACGCATGGTCTATAAACATCTAACACAGGCCAACATACTATGGTCTACTCCTTTCCTAAAAAACAGAAAGAAGTAGCACTGGAATGATGTTCAGTATGGAGAGTGTTATATTATCTTCTAAAGAGGATTCATAGATCAGCTGTCAAATTGCTGTGTGAATCAGTTTGTCATCTGTGAAATGAGAAAAGCTGATCTCATGCTATATCTCATACTCATTTGGCAAGGCATACTTAAAATTTGCAGGCTTCTATGGGAGACTCTGATAAATGGTGCAATGTAACTCAAAGCTGGTATACCAGTTATGATAATTATTTCCAATGTGAAGTTCAATGCTCCAAACATCAGAATAACCATGTATTTTATTGCCACAACTGTACTGTGGGCTGTCAGTGAAGTTGTTCTTCTGAGCAGAAGGAATTTCCATCAGAGAAGAAATGCCAGTGTCATTCCTTGTGAACTGAATCTAATAATGAGTAATGAAAGCATTTTATGACAAGATGATAAAAGTATTTGGCTTTTCTGACTATACCAACATTTATCAAGACAAAATTCTGCTTCCTTTTGCTGTTTTTTTCTGTTCCCTGAGTGTGAAAAGGTGTGTACAGTTCTCTGAGGATTTAATTTAGAGCATAGGGTTACCAGAACAGAACGTAACATTGTGACAAACTTTTAGAATCTAAAATTCTAAATACTTATCGTACCCATCTCTCTCTTATGGTCTAACAACAGGTTTGTATCAGCATATTAAGAAATGCATGCAAGAGTCAGTTGCATGATCTTTGTTTCCTTTATGGTTTTTATTTGCTTTTCTGCAACTAACTTCTTCAGAAAATAGATTTTACTTGCAAAAACTAAATTTTATATGAGAAGAAGATTCATGAGACTCTAGAAGAAAAAAATCTTTGAAAATTGAAGCTCAAAAGTTGCAAAAGTTTTGCATTTGAGTAAGATTGAGCTAGTGCTTTAAACTAACTGCCTAACCTAAAAACCCAATTGTTTATTCTTTTATCTGTTGCGTAGAACTATTAATGTATTTGCTTGAATGACTTCTTCTGCAAAGCCATCTTGAAAACACTGTCCACCTCTCAATGTATTAAATAGTTGATTTATGTGTTTTTTCATTATTTGTGGGGTTTTGACCATATTAGAGGAACTAGTTGCCACAGGCACTGATTAATTTTTACATATTTAATTAAAATTTAAAGCTTTAATTTTATTAAAATTCAGCTAGACAGGAACACATTTCCTTTAGCTTTTTCTATTTATTAGAACCTCTGCTAATTATAAGCTCCCTTCTGGTATCCTAGAGGTAAAAGCAAAATCTGGACATCTCTATGACATATAATAAGAATGTTCCTTAGAGCATTGGAAAAGAAAATTTCAATTATGGTTTTACTTTGGAACTTTCAAATTAGCTGTAGATATTAGGTATACTAAATATCCTTGAGGTCCAAAAAAAAAGGCAGAATTTTTCTTCTCTTTCCTTTCCACTCTATTTTCCAGAGAACTCTATTCATCACATATACTTTGCTAATGTCGAATGGTTTTTTTAAGCTCAGGAGATTTAAATTCCCTTTTTAAGTGGATATTAGATTATATTGAATATATATTAATATGAACCAGCTTAACTGACATGGCAGTCATGTTCATTGGAACAGTTAATCATTATTTTCTTATAGAAATTTGACACTGGATAGGAGATTTTTGTATTGCTTTCATGGAAGAGAGGTAGGGCAGAGACTGTGACTGAAAACTCTGACAAAAGGAAGGATGAGTGATCATCATTAATGAGTGATCATAATTATCATGATCATTGGTGGTGCCTATTTTGTGAGATCTAAATTAAACTGTAAAACATTAAAAAATATAATTATTGATCTAAGGATATTGATATCAATTTTTTTTTCACTTATTTGTACTCTAGTGCCACCAGCTTATTTGTCCTGGGGTGACTTTATGATACTGGTATCCCCGATCGTCTGGTTTATGTTATATATTAAGTTCTGCACCTTTAAGACTGGCTCTGAGAGCAAGAGAGGGGGAAGAAGAAGCCGCAGTTTGTGTTAAGGAAAAACATCACTCCCACACATCCCGCTCCTGGACTGTGGTATCTGCAGCATGGACAGACAGCGGGACAGAGCTTCTCTCTGGCTTTTAGTTAGTTTTAGCTAGCTGAGGCAGAGGAGTTCCCTGGACCTTTGTTTTTTTCCAATTTTCTTGGATCTGTGCAAGCCTGCTCTGGACTGAACACCCAGCCAAACCCTGGGAGCTCACGCCTGTGGCCCACCGGGGCCTGGGCCTCGGCACTTTCCAGCGCCGGAGGGACTGATAAGAACCTGAGTGAGCCGAGCTACACCACATGAAAAGGACTTTTCTTCCTAGATTTGCCATCCCATCGAACAGCAAGAGGTTTTATTATTTAATATTACTCAATTTCTGTTAAATAAACAGCTTTTTCCACTTCTCTCCAAGGAATTTTTTTTTTTTCCTTTTCCCGGACCAGTTGGTGGGGAGGGGCATCTCCCTGGGGAAATCCCCATTTGGAGTTTTCCTTCCTAATTTGCCCTAAACTAGGACATTATTAAATTAAAAGTCAAACATGCATTTCAAGATATTATGCTGTATTGTGGAAAGAGCATGTAATTCAGTACTTATCTTTCATAAGAACTAAATGGTCTTCATGATTTATGATGATTATCATTCACTGTCTTAGAACTACTAACTACCCTATAGAATTAATTATATATTTACCTTAATATAAGGCAATTTAGTGAATTCTAGAAGGTTAGATGTAATCAAGAGTGCTTAAATCCACTGCTTATCTGAGGAAGGCTGACCTTGCTGCATGTTTAACTGAAGTAACACTCCCATAAAATCACAGAAGCCAAAACTTAAAGAATTAGCCTTTAAATCTGCAGCTTGAGGTGACTTCCTAGAAGAGCTGACATGATTAAGAAATAATAGAGTTTATTTGAATAAGTTTTATCCATCATCTGCTCTCAAGCAATGTGTTTTATATCTCTTCCATATTACATCTCATCTCTAGATTGTTACACTTATTTTATTTTTTTATGTCTCCTGTAATTCCTGTCTTTGTTTCCGTATTCTATCCTTTCTATTAAGAGATGTTAGGAGAGGACCTCTCCACCAGCTGATCCAGGATAGGACCTCTCCTGCTTGTGCTGGGCCCAGCCAGCACCCCAGGACATGAGATCTCTGACCAGGCTTAGGGATGCAGCTGCTGCTTTTCTATTTACCAAACACCTGTTTCAGAGAGACAGACACACATACAAATGGGACACTGACACTGCTGGTCAGAGAGATTGGCACAGATGAGGCATTGCCTTTTAAAGCACCTGCACACAGAACTCAAGTAAAATGTCAGCACAGACAGTGAAATTCTGTCTTCCCTTTTCTGGATCCTGGGACATCTCATCTACTTCTACTCAATATCTGTTCCATCTTGTCCCAAGCTTGTTAAAAAATGTTATGTGCAACAGGGTGCTCTGGCAGCCAGGAGGGCTGACCTTGGACACCTCGGGCCATGCATTGCCAGTTGAGTGAGGGAAGAGATTGTCCCACTCTCCTCTGCACTGGTGTGGCCTCACTTTGAGTGCGGGGGACAGTTTTGGGCACTGCACTATATTAAATAAATAATACTATTAGGATGTGTGCAGAGTAGGGAGACCAAGGTGATGGGAGCAGCCGAGAAGAGAGTAGTGAGAGAAAACCCCATAGCAGACAATTTTCTCAGGTGGGGTAGCAGAGGGACAAACACTATCCTCTTCTCTGTGCTAACCCAAAACAAGACCCAAGGGAATGCCATGAAGTTGTATCAGGGTGATTTAAATTGGGTACTAGGAAAAAAGTTTTTGACCCACAGAGTGGCTGGGCACAGGCGCCCCAGGGAAGTGCTCACAACAACAAGCCTGACAGAGTTCAAGAAATGTTTGGGTATTTGTCTCAGGCCCGTGGTGTGATTCTTGGGGTGTCCTATTGTAATAAATGGAATTGATTCATGCTAACTAAATGGTAACTGTTATTAAAGTTATTATTAGAAGCAATCAAAAGAATCAGTGTTCCAAGAGAGATGCACCCCTTTACAGATGGTACATGTTAAAACTGAGGAGCAGGATATAGTTTGGAATAAAAGTGATGCCCCAAGACGAAAATGGCCTTGAGATGGACAAAATTAGAACCACTTTAGGCATTGGGCCTAAAAATTAGTAAATATCAGACTAATGAGTAGACTCACATAACACAACGCTTAGTATGCAGGCGCAATCCTGTAAGGTTATCCAAAGGACAACGAGGAAAAAGAGAAGCCTTCGCCAAAAGACCACCAGAGGAAGGCTGAAGACCCCCTAACAACAAGTGAAGCGTGCGCCACGAAGAATAGTGAGGTAAAGTCAGAAAAATCGGAACTAAGTGGAAACTTATGGGAAACATTCATGAATATGTATAAGCATACAGCATATAAGGTTAGCTGGAAGTGCTTTGTTTTGTACGTGAGGCAGGGTGGAAAGCCTCCGCAACCCGGTTGGTTTTGCTTATGCTTTAATCGTACTGAATTCCTGGCAAATTCTACCTATCAGTTGTAATTTTTTTACTAAACTGTATTCTTTTCCTGAACTCTATTCTTTTCTACCAAATTACTATTTGCCGCAGCAACAGAGGTGGGAGGGGTGCCGCGACTCGTGGGGAAACGATCGATGGTCGGACTGCCCGGGGCACAGACACATCCTCTGCTTGGCGAGCGATTCCAGCTCAGCTCAGCGGCAGCGTGCAGGCGACACAGAAGGAGAGACCAAAGTGCTGTGTGGCATTCCGCTTAGGAATAGCCTTTATTCCAGCCGTGCTCTCGGCGAAGGGAGCCACTGACAACAGCTCTCTCAAACAGGGGAAAACCTGGGGTATTTATATGGGAGGAGAGGCGCGCGGGGGGGGGGGGGGGGGGGGGGGGGGCGGGGAACTGGGATACATGTATCGGGATGGGATGGCAGGGGAGAACACCAATGGAGTGTAACAGTTTAACATAACTAACTCAAAGATTTCTGGGAGTGTTACTTTTCTCTCTCTTACAGCAAAGAATCTTGCCTCCAGTGGAGGGCCAGGATCTCTGAATCAGCAGGTTCCCCGGCCTCCACAACTCCCCCTTCTTATTAAAAAGGCATCTCCCAGAGATTTGGCTAATAACTTCTTAAAACATGAAAACATGCATAGGAAAATAATAATAATTCGGAAAACCCAACAAATGTTTTTGAAGAGGGAGGAAACCTATCTTTTGAGTCTCCAGCTCCCAAAAAGGTCCTCAAGCCACTGGGGCTCCTTCTCAGTCTGGAGTTCCTGGACCGCGTGTTGGAATCTCTGGATGCAGGCGTGGATGCCTTCACTGGGACTGGAGAGGTTAAAGCAGCATAGTCCCTCCAACTCCTTGCAGTCGTGTCCATGGGCCAGGAGCAAAAAGTCTATGACAGCTCGGTTTTGTCGTGTGGCATGCCTAGCTGTCTCTTCATCTGTCAGGAGGTCACTCAGGACAGAGGAGGTCCGGTTGGCCTGCTTACCAAGCCAACACTTCAGGTGAGAAGGCTCACCGAGGGCTTTAGCAGCAGCTACCCACGACAAAAATGCTGACATCACCACCCTCTTTGTGTATGACCAGTCTTCAATTTGGCCATTGCATTGCATGTCGGGCCAATTCATTCTTTTTCATCCAATCATGCATTAGAGTTGAATTTGGAGTGAGGATGGTAAGCTGTCCAAGCGTGCAAGGACCTCCCTGGAGTCGGGAAGAGATTCCCGCCCACACTCTATCCCCACAGATTAAGAACACTCCCCGGGGCAGCACTCTGGGACAGTGAGAGGAGGTGGATTGTGTGCTGCTGGTGTAATTGCACCATTTGGACTGATTGTAAATTTTACTGTTGGGAGTCACGTTTTTGCTTGATTTAATTGCCCTGTGGTATTTTGAGGCAGGCCATGCATTGCCTACTGGGTGATAATCAAAACTGACGCTATAGGTAGCCTTGGAGGACCCCTAAAGCTCCAATTCCTGGGGTTCCTCTGGTGCATGGGGCAAGATTGTCCACTCATCCCAAATGTCTACCGGGTTGGGTTCTTTCCCTGTGAAATGGTATTCGTGGGGCTTCAAAGGAATCCCTACCAGGCAGGATGACAGCGGGTTGGTGGCGCTGCCCGTGGACAAGCACATGTGTTCTTGTTGGAGCATCTCTGTGAGGGTCATCCACACGTTCTCCTGGGGCTGTGCTACTAGCCAGGCCTCCACAGCTGATGTTTTCAGGAGCATCCAGATGGTCAGGAACGTCAGGAACCCAAGGATGGTTTTGTTCTCCATTTTCTGTAACAGGACATAAAAGATTAGCTCTGACTTTTGGAGGTGGGGGAACTATTTTCTTTTTCCCCTTCCTCTCCTGTCTCCCCCCTCTTTCTAAAAAAAAACCAAACAATTATAAGCGGGGAACGGGTATTGGGGATGAGGCAGTTGGTTGCTGGTGGGGCTATTCTGTGCATAGGGGACACATGACCAGACACCAGCAGCAGCACCGAGGTGCATTTTGGTGTAAACTGGCAATTTGGGCTAGGCAACGAGGGCGAGAAGGGGAAGGGAGAGAGGGAAAAGGGAGGGGGAGGGAGTTAAGACTTGTGTAATGTCACAGTGTCAGGCGTGATGCTGGCAGTCGTCTCGTTGTGGCCCTGGTAGCAGGACGGTTTGGCCTCTGTCTGGTTGTTGGTCTGGTGGCAGGTCGGTTCTGTGGACTCCGACGACGTCTCCGCTTCCAGGCTGCAGTGGACTGCTGTTTTTCTGGACCTGTGTGGGTCTCAGGAGACTTTGAAAGTTCTGAGTCTGGTGCAGGGTTTGTAGGGCCTAAGTAAGGTTTTACGTTTTTCCCTGGGATCCACTTAGGTCCTAATGGTGTCGACACACGCATACCCTCTCCCCCAGGTAATCAATGGGAAAGGTCCTGATGTCTGTTGTGATTCAGGATCCTTGATCAGCACTGGCGGCTTCTCCATGAGTTGGGCATGAGTTCAATTAGAGAAGTGCTGTATTACAGGGGGGTCAGGCTCTGTAGGTGAACAATTTAGAAAATTCATGACATATAGAGCTTTACAGAGCCTCTCAATGGGAGGAATGATCTCTGTTTCTCCCCGCTGGTGATCAAGGACTGTTTTCAGGTTTTGGTGGGTCCTCTCTACTATTGATTGCCCTGTGGGAGAGTGAGGTATGTCCATGGTGTGCTTCACTCCCCCTGATTGAAAAAGTCTCTTAATTTGTGAGAGGTGTAAGCAGGTCCATTGTCTGTTTTAAGTTGTTCCGGGACTCACAGGGTAGCAAACGCAAGGAGAAAATGTCGGATGGTGTGCTTGGCATTTTCTCCTGCATGGGCTGAGGCAAACACTGCACCAGAAAAAGTGTCTACGGAGACATGTACATATTTAACTCTCCCAAAGGACGGGACGTGAGTGACGTCAGTTTGCCATGTCTGGCAGCTGTTAAGTCCTCAGAGGTTAACCCCGGAGTTAACGACAGGTATCTGGAATGACTGGCAATCGGAACAGGTGGCAACTATTGCCCTGGCCTGGTCCCTGGGAAGTTTGAACATTCTCATCAGTGCAGGCATGTTTTGGTGGAGGAACTGGTGGGACAATCTTGCTTGCGCGAAAATGTCCGGGACATTGGCTGCTGCAGCAGGCATGGCTAAGGTGTCTGCCCTCCTGTTTCCTTCGGCAACGGCACCTGGGAGGTCGGTGTGCGCCCTCACATGCATGACATAGTAAGGTTGCTTTCTGTGGGAGATAAGATATATTAATTCAGAAAGCAATTTGTATACATTTGGGTTAGAGACCTCTTTCAGAAATGCATGCTCTGCTCTCATAGCTATTCCAGCCACATAAGCCGAATTGGTCCCTAGATTGAAAGGTATTTGGAAATTCTCAAAAGCTCTGACGACGGCAGCTAATTCAGCAATCTGTGGTGATCCCTCAACCACTTGGACATCAGACTCCCATTTCTGTGTCCTGGGGTCCTTCCAAGTCATGACTGACTTGTGGGATTTCCCCGAGCCATCTGTAAAAACTGTCAGAGCCTTGAGCGGTGTTTTGCTCTGTAATAATTTGGGGACCAAATTAAATGTGGTTTTGAAAAGTCTGTGGCCAGGTGGGTGTATAGAAATTTGGCCTGAATAGCTATTGAGAGCGAACTGAAGGCTCTCATCAGTTTGGAGCAAAGGCTCCAAACTTCCAGTTGCCAATGGGAGGAATATGCATGTGAACTCACAACCCGCAAGAGTGCGGAGATGGACTCTAGCTCTTTTAATGAGTTCAGCCATGATTTCCTGTGGAGTGGTAATGGTCTTTGTAGGTTGGTTATGTGTAAAGATCCACTCGATGATAAGGAGTGGATCCTTTAATGCCATGTCCCATTGAAAAATGAGCACATGTAAGTGCGGGGCCTTACCCAGGATAACCAGTTGGAAGGGCAGGCCGGGCTCCTAGCGGTGGGCTTGCCGTGAAGACAGGGCCTCCTGGACCTTGGTGATGGATTCCCGGGCCTCCAGCATGAGGGAGTGTGGTGAGTCGAGGGCCTCGCTGCCGTGGAGCAGGTTGAAGAGGGGCACAAGGACTTCTGTTGTTACTCCAAGCAGAGGGCGTATCCAGTTGATGGACCCGCAGAGCTGATGCAAGTCCCGCAGGGTCTTGGGGTCATCTTTGATGGTCAGCTGCTGGGGCACAATGGTCCGCTCATGGATCCGGAGTCCCAGGTAGGTCCATGGGCAGGTGTACTGGATCTTGTCTTCGTGGATCTCAAATCCAGTATCCTCAATTGTCTGGATAGTTTTTTGCAAAGTCCGGTGCAGACAGTCATCGTCAGCAGCACAAACCAGGATGTCATCCATGTAATGGAGGATGACGGCATCTGGGAACAGGGTCCTCACAGGTGACAGAATGTGGGCCACGTACCATTGGCAGATGGTGGGCGAATTTTTCATCCCTTGCGGAAGGATCCGCCAATGGTACCTCTTTAAAGGTACTTGTCTATTTGGAGAGGGAACCGAGAATGCAAATCTGGGGGCGTCCCGAGGATGGAGGGGTATGTGGAAAAAACAGTCCTTGATGTCAATGATGGCCAGCTTCCAGTCCCAAGGGAACATAGAAGGGGAGGGCATGCCAGGCTGAAGGGGTCCCATGTCTTCAATGGCATCGTTGATCTTCTGGAGGTCATAAAGGAATCTCCACCTGTCTTTGACTGGTTTGAGTAGGACAAAGACAGGGGAGTTCCAAGGGTTATTCGACTCAGTGATGTGGGCCTTGGCAAGCTGCTCCTCCACGAGGGCTTCCGGTGTGCACAGTTTGGTCTCAGATAGGGGCCACGGATCAACCCACACTGGATGGTGCTGTTTCCAGGTGAGTTGGGAAAGTAGGCTTTGCGCACTCCTCAGTGACCCCCACTAAAAATCCCTACTGGGAATCTGCAGAGAAGCCCCCCATTGGGACAGGAGGTCCCTTCCCCAGAGGGTGATTGGTGCTCTCACCACAAATGGCCTGATGGTTGCCATTTTCCCCTCGGGTCCTTCGATGACAACATTCTGCTTGCTCCTCATGGAAGCTGCCATCCCCCCAGTTCCTGAAATCATGCCTGCTACAGGTTGTAATTCCCAATTGTCTGGCCACTCAGAGCGGGCGATGATGGTAACATCTGCTCTGGTGTCTAGCATTCCTGGGCACTGAAACCCCATAACAAAACAGTCTGCAGTCTATGATGGGTTTGCTGGAGCCCACAACCTGAGTCCACGTAGCGCTGGGGTTGAGTGGACCATTTCTGGGCAGTCACTAGGAAGTAAAAAGGCCTGTGCCACAGGAGTCTGTTCTTTTAAATAATGAGGGTCTATGCAGGTCAGGGAGATGGAAATTTCATCTCCAGGGTATATAGTCTGAACCTCAGGAACAGTATGAATTTTTCCTGGAGAGTTGGTTGGATCCCCAAGTATTAAGATGTTGGAGGGACCACCTGGTGGTCCATGTTTCCCTGTGGGGATTTTGTAAATACAGTCACCCTTCATATGTAAAGAGAGTCTAGTTACCAATTGACACCGGGCTCCCATCTGAAGCGTTCCACCTGCTGGGTTTGATATTGGGGTCCCCGTGGAGGCAGGATGGTGGGTTTGGCAGGAGGGGTGGAGCGGTGCGGTATTTGATTTGATGTCGGAGTGCAGGGCCATTCCGTGCTCTGCTTGAAGTTTCCCAAATGCCAATTTGGTCTGGGTAACTGTTGGTGGGCTGGCGGTTGTATAGAATGTCTCTCCGGACAGTCCTTGAAGAAATGTCCAGGCTTGCCACAGTTAAAACAGCAATTTGTATTGGGGTCTGCGGTATAAGCTCCAGATATCCCCTCTGCCCCTCCCTCAGCCACTGCAAGTGCCACTGTATTCTCACTTGAGGCAGAGGAATGCTTGGTGCAGGCTTCAACCATCTGATCTATGGTTGGTTAGGGGTCAAGTGGAAGGGCCCGTAAGACTGCTTTGCACTCCGAATTAGCATTGGCCATTGCTATTTTTACTAATAATTCCTTTTGCGCCTGAGGGCTCTCTATTTGCTTTTCAATGGCCACTTTTAGCTTATCAATATACTTAATAAAAGCCTCAGTTGCCCCTTGTTTAATATTGGTGAAGCACTGCATTGGCACTTGATCATCAGGGGTGGTAAAAAGAGATATCTTAGCAGCATTGGCAATATCCTGTGAGGCTGCTTCAGGCAGATCCCGGGCCTGAACTCGGGGCTTTTGGAAATCATCTCCTCCTGATAATTGCTCCAAACTTAAATTTGGTCGGTTGGCATCTTTAGCATAAACATCTGCCAATTGCTTTAAATGTTTTTTCCACTGCTTCTCCCATAACATGTACTCCGCTGGGGAGAGAAGGCAGTTCATAATATTTTTCATGTCATGTGGGACCATGACGTGGGCAGAGAAGGAAGCTCCAACAAGTGTTTGAAAAAATGTGAGCCCCAGCCATGTTCTTCAGTAGCCTTACAAAGTTCCTGCAGCTCCCTATAGTGAAGGGATTCCCATGCGGCAACTTGTTCCCCTGCCCTGTCTCTCCTCATTATTACTGGAAAATCAAGTATTTTCTGGGACAGAGCTGAGTTCCCCGCTCGTGTGGCTTTCCTCTGCATCTCAGCCCAGTGTTCATCATACTCAGAATCTGAATAAGAAGATTCACTGCTCTCATCTCCTAGTGGAGATAGGGGGCGCTCGGTGATAGCGCGGGGCCGACTCGGGTGCCTAGAGTTGGCCCTTTTGCGATTCATGGTCCTGGGGTGTTGGGACCCTGGAGCGGGTGTGCCGCTGGGGGCGGGGCCCCAGCACAAAGGGGCAGGACCAGGGTCCACGACAGGGAGGGGTTTCCTGATGGATGGGGCGGGGCCCAAAGTGGTTACATCCATCGATGCAGCGGGAGGAGAGGAGGAACAAGATACGGCGGGAAGAGAAGGGGTAAAGGTGGGAAAGTGGCCATTTTGGGCTTTGAGGGTGGGAAAACCGGAGTGTGAGTGGGACAAAATGGCAGGGCTGGCCACACTGCCGGTGCCATCTGTGCTAATGCTACGAACTGGGGGGACACAACCGGGTGTGAGGGCATGGGAGAGAGGTTAGAGGAAAGACCCAGAGCGGCATGGCCACTGCCACCCTGGTAAGGGTAGAGGGACGGTGGGGGGGTGTCAGGGAGATGGCAGAAACCCTGTGCCTGAGGGCAACGTCCACCCGCCGACTGCCCCTCAGATAGGGAAGAGGGTTTAGGGACACTTGAAGAGGTTGACGGGGATAGGGGTTTTAACTGGGGACCTGAAACTCCCTCTTCTTTTTTCCCCTCTTTTTCCAATGAAAGGATAATATTTTGAACCACAGGAAAAAATTTGGCAACAGAAAAATCTCCCCTTGCTTGAACAGTATATAACTTTCCCCCCCCATGATCCCAAAAAATTCCCGATTTAGCAGAATCCGCATTGATCTTAAAATGTTTACAAACCCAATGAATAAACCTCTTTAATTCCCCTTTAGAAAACTTAAAATTTCCCACTTTTAGGGTGCCCGCAACTTGGACGTAAAGGTCTTTCTCAGGAGGGGTCAGTCCTGATCTCGAGGACTCGTTCCCCATCCTTATTCACTCCCCACCCAGCACTAAAATAGCAAAGGAAAAAAAAGCCCAAAAACCCTTCATGGGATCGACTTACAATTTCTCTTCGGCAGATACCGATGGGCAAAAAAAAAAGCTGGTAGGCGGGTGGTCACCTGGGTGGCTGGTCCTCAAGGGCTCCTCTTCCTTGCCCCTGATGGTCTGCGAGGGTCCCGGTCACAGCCTGTTGGATAAACCTCTTTCTAAAATGCAAAGAGGTCTCCTCGAGGGGTGGCAGCTCCAAACAGTGCCGCGCTTTGCAGTTAAAACTGCTAGCAGATGCTTCCCCAGGGGCTTCTTTGAATGCCCCCACATTGGGCGCCTGTTGCCGCAGCGACAGAGGTGGGAGGGGTGCCGTGACTCCTGGGGAAGCAATCCGCAGTCAGATTGCCCGGGGCACAGACACATCCTCTGCTCTGCGAGTGATTCCAGCTCAGCTCAGCAGCAGCGTGCAGGTGACATGGAAGGAGAGACCAAAGCGCTGTGTGGCATTCTGCTGAGAATTAGCCTTTATTCCAGCCATGCTCTCGGCAAAGGGAGCCGGTGACAGCTGCTCTCTGAACAGGGGAAAACCCGGGGTATTTATAGGGGAGGAGAGGGGCGGGGGGGGGGGGGGCGGAAACTGGGATACATGTATGGGGGTGGGATGGCAGGGCTGAACACCAATGGAGTGTAACAGTTTAACATAACTAACTCGAAGATTTCTGGGAGTGTTACTTTTCTCTCTCTTACAGTAAAGTATCTTGCCTCCAGGGGGGGGGCAGGATCTATGAATCAAGTTCCCCAGCGCCCAACTATTCAATTTACTGAATTGTATTCATTTTTAATTAAACTCTTATTAACTCAGGAACCTAGTTTTCATACTTCTAATTCCATTTACAACATCCTTTTTGCCCATTCATTAGAAGTGTCCTTGTAATTCGGTTCCTGGGATAATTTTTGTCCCAGTTATTACACTGTGTTTAATGGTAAATCCCATCCCACCGAGGTGGATCATTCATAATTCAGGTTCTGTTTTATGTGATTTAAGATGAATTGGGAAGGGATTTTCTAGGTAATGGGTTTCAATTTTTCTGAGAAAGCCAGCACACAGAGGAAGAGATGACAGGGCATTTTTAAAACACTCAAGTCCAGAAGACTACTCCAAAATTTGACGAGACCAACAGTACTTGTGTCAGTGTGTCACCCAAAGGGCAGCAGCTGAAGTGACAGGGCTGGGCTCCTCACAAAGAGACCTGGAAAGAGGGCAAGAGAAGGCAGGGCTACCTGGAACTCAAGACAAGCTGCATGGAAAAAGAACACCCACTGTGCGTGTGGGATGAGCTTCTGCCGTACCACCAAATATACCCACATGGCCCTCATGGTTAAACGATATCAAGACATAAAAAAGGGGCGTGAATTAAAAGAGGTGAAAGAAATAGGTATCTTTTTTCCTGCTATGAAAAACTGTTTCCAGTTCAACAGAGAATTGAAAATAAAAAGAACAAGTGACACTAAGCACAGATCCCCTTTGTTGGTTTACATTGAAAAGACTTGGCTGCAGGAGGGTTTTTGGCATTTCAACTCTCCCAGCTGGAGGAAGAAAAAAAGAGAAGAAATTAGTACTGAGGAAAGAGAAATGCCAAAACCTCTCGGTGAAGACACCAGCCCGAGTTCACTCCAACTGTAGGTGATTAATCACACGCATAAAGCAACATTCTTCCTGGTGGCAGGATTTTAGCTTTGGTGAAAACACTGACAAAATTGCTGCCCATTCCCGTTGCTTCTTCTATCTCCAAAGAAAGAGAAATGTGCCAAATCTGCTGAAGACAGGCAGAGACAGTGAGAAAGAAGCAGCCAGCTGGCTGGAAAAGGGGCAAAAAAGAATGTTCAATTTCAGCATCTCCCCTTCTCCCATTGGACCTGTCTGCCTTGAAGTGGGCAACTCTGTTTGCAACCCCAACCAAAACAGTGAAGCTACTCAGTCTAATATATTTTCTCTCCCTTCAGCTATGCAGAACACGGAACGATTTTACTTATCCTGGGCAAGTCGGAAGAATTTCCCATGGGATTCCTCTCTTTGGACCCCTTTCTGAAAGCTCCTGAGCTTGCAGTGGCAGTTTGGTGTTGCGCTGCAAAGCAAAGGCAGGAGGCCGGCTGCAGGCAGAGAAAGAAAGGCTTTGCTCCACGCCCTGCCGGGCCGTGTCCGGCCAGTCCCCGGAGCCGCCACGCTGTGCCCGCAGCCCCGGCTCTGACGCGCTCGTCCCCGCCGAGTCTGGCCCGTGCCGGGGCCGCGCCGGGTGCGCGCGGGGCCGAGCGCAGCGCCGCCCTCAGGCCACGCGCCGCCAGCGCAGCCAAGGCCGTTGCAGCGCGGCCGTTGCGGCGAACAGTCGGAGACAGGTCGGGACCATGGCGGAGGTGCCGCTGCCCGCGGGGCTCAACGCCAAAAGCTTCCCTGCCAAGCTGTGGCTCCTTGTGAATAGTCCCCGCGTCCTCTCCGTGCGCTGGGACAGCCAAGCCCAGGGGCTGCTCATTGACCGCTCCCTCTTCGAGCGGGAGCTGCTCAGCCCGGGCGGCGACCAGGGGCCAGCCCCGCACACCTTCAGAGCCACTCAGTTCCGCAGCTTCGTGCGCCAGCTCTACCGCTACGGCTTCCGCAAGGTGCCGGGCCGGGCTGGCGCGGCTGCGCCGGGTGATGCCGGGGCGTGGCTCCACTACACAAACCCCTGCTTTCGCCGCGACTGCCCCGAGCTCCTGTGCCGCATCAAGCGCCGGACCGCGGCCAACAGGCCGCCGCCGCCGGTGGGCGGGGACAGGCTCAGGTGCTTCCGGCAGCTCCCGAGGGCGCGGCCGCTGCCGGACGCGCGGGAGAGACGCAGTGGCTTCAAGGCGCTCCCCAAGGAGCGGCCCCCGCTGCCGCCCAGGCCCCTGCCCAGTGGCTTCCTCCTGCTGCACAGGGAGCGGACACTGCCGGACTGGCGGGAGCTGCGCAGGCCCCAGCCCGGCCGCTTCCAGCAGCGCCCCAGGGAGCGGCCGCTGCTCACCCGGCGCCCGCCCTGCGGCTTCCACCTGCTGCACAGGGACCAGCCGGGGCCGGCCCGCTGCGAGGGGCCGAGCCGTTTCCAGGAGCTCTACGGCGAGCGGCCGCTGCCCGCCGAGCGGGAGCTGCTCCGAATCCCGCCCTGCGACTTGCTCGGGCTCCACGGGGAGCGGCCGCTGTTTCTCGGCTGGGAGGGGCCCCCCAGCCACTTCCAGGAGCTCTATGGGGAGCAGCTGCCTCCGGCCGACCGGGAGGTGGTCAGGAGCCAGCCCTGCAGCTTCCAGCAGCTCCACAGGGAGCAGCAGCCCCCAGCCTACAACCCACCAGGTAGGAAAAGAATTCTAGCTTTGCTTTTCCAAAAGGTCATGAAAATTTGGAAGTGTTTTCCCACAATGCTCTGTCATTCTGAGACAGAAATTGTCAAGCCTGCTAGGAAGGGGGTCCTAGAAGGCGAAAAGATTCTGTGCCTGGTTTTCCTGTGATGTTGCATCCAAGGCAGCAGTAGAACTCTGCATGCCAAAGCCACATTCTGGAGCCTGACCACAAGGTGTTTGGATTCTTGCAGCCACTCCGGGCAATTCATCCTCCAGCGCTCCGCCTGACAGTGCCGGCTGTGCAACAGCATCAACGGCCTCAGCAGGGAGCGCACTTAAGGAAGAGGAATCTCCACCGCTGGATCTTGGCCTAGCTGTGGAGAAGATGATTCGGGAGATCAGGAGATCCCTGTCTGAGAAGTCTCCCTCTGCTCAGGTAACCCCACTGGATGGGAATATAAGGGGCTGGACCGAGAGCTTTTTAATGCTGCTCCGTGGCTCAGAAGCAAAAGCTGCTTCAGTTGAACTTATTGAATTATTATTATGTAGTTATTGAATTATTCTTCATAAAGTAAGGTTTCTAGAAGAAGAGGGATGAAAAAGTTTCCCCCTCTTAGTGAGGATGAGAGGCCTGAGCCTGGGTTGGCCAACTTTGGGTATTCCTTTTCCTGGTAAGAATGCCTCAGCAGGGGCATTTGTGGTGATGCTTTGTAGGTTGTAACAGGCTTTGTTTGATGGGAAAGAAGAGGAGAAGAGCATTTGCAGAATTGCCACCGAAGGCCAAGTATCCCATGCAGGGAGAGGCAAGCGAGAGGTGCCTCTGTTCCAGCAGCAAATGTGGGCTCTGCCACTTTTGGGCTGGAAGGCCAAGGCAAAGCAAGGGCTGGGCTGCAGCTGCAACTGCTGCAGCTGCTGCTGTAGCTGCTGCTGCTGCTGCTGCTGCTGCTGCTGCTGCTGCTGCTGCTGCTGCTTTGTGAGCCCTGCTGTGCGCTGTGTAGGCGCTCCCAGAGCTGTGCATGGGGATGGGCTGGAGCTGCAGCTTTCTGATCCTTTCCTTTGACAGATTCAGTCTTTGGATTAGGAATCCCATTTCTCTAAACTCTTGCTGCTTCCCAGAGTTGCCTGGAGGGTCTGTGTTGGCACAGACCTTTTTGCGGATTATTATGTTTGTTGGCCAAAGAATGTCTCTCTCTCTCTCCTAATGTGCAGACCCAGTGCCTGCAGTACATTTATGCTTGAGGAAGGGTAGAGTCAAGGTGGGGAGTGGGATTTTTTGGATTTACCATTGTCTTATGCTCAGATGGGATGTCTTTTGTCTTCTGTAAATTCACACATAGCAGTGTTCAAACCATTTTATTCCACAATAATAGGAAACACGGCAGGCTCTGAACCATTTGGGATTCTGATTGATGGGCTACTGCAGAAGAGATGCATATTCTGCAACGGGTCTTAGTAAGAATATCTTTCTGTCTGAGGGACATTTGCAGGTGCTTAATCTTGAGCATTTACTTCCTTGGTGGAATAGAAGTACTTGATTGTCTTTTGAGTGGTTTGGTTTTTGGTGTTCTTTGCTACCCTCTAGACTTAGAGATTTTTGCCAGTGGAAATTTTGATTCTGGAAATACCCTAGGTCCATAAATGTTTGCCTGGGTCATACATATGGGGCAGCAGCAGCAGAGGGCTCCAGAAAGCACCACCTCGTGATGGATTGTCTGAGCGCTTGGGTGGGGTGGTGAGACTCCCAGCCAGAAATGTGTGCTCTGTGTGTGGCTTTGCAGCACACAGCCCTGGGCAGTGCTGGGAGCGAGCTCTGCCCTTTACTGACAGCTGTGTTGGCAACAAGGAGAGCCCCTGGCTTTCTGCTGGCTGATTTCTTACAGCTTGTGGGGTAAGCCAGGGTCAGAGCATGAGGGCACATCCCTTCATTTGGTGTCTTCTGGTTTTCTGTGTTCATGTTATGCCTCAGAGGTCATTTTGTAAAAGCCTCTGTTTAGCCTTGGCCATGGAATCCTGAATTGAAAAGATTTATCATGTGAACCGTGTGGGGAGTGTTCCGCCCCCCCCCGCCTCTGCTCCATGTCCTTTGGGAGTGGAGAAGGGTTATTGTAGCCCTGATGTGATTCCAAGAAAATATTGAGTGATCTTTGGGTTTCTTTCTTTCTGCTTTTCTTTCAAGGGGAATATTCATGTTGCCTCTGAATCCTCAGGAGGGGAACTCGTGAATGAGGCTGCAGCAGAGGAAGCTTCATCAGGCACCGAGAACTGCAGTGACAGTTCCCCAGAGCCTGAGGAGCATGGTAAGGAGAGAGCCCACATTGGTTTGAGCCCCATTGGCCCATGGCTGCTTTGAGCCTGTCCCTGGCAGGAAGGGAGATCAGAAGAGTTGAGTTCTTGTCAACAGGGTTGGTGCTTCCTGCTGCCTTAGTTCGAGTCCTGCACTAGCACAAGCTCCCCAAACCCTGCCCTCCACACTTTTCCAGAGGCTCTGACACTGAGTCCTGTGCTGTGACAAGAGAGCCGGGAATAAGCGTGACCTTGTGGGAGCTGTGTCACCAAGCTGGGTGTCCCAGTTTTGTGCTGAAGTCCATGGATCAATTTTCTTCAGGGTGACAGGGGAGGCCCGGCTGAGCACCTCTTGTAAGAACAGGGGTGAAAAAAAGAGCGAAAAAAGAGGGCAGAAGTCCAAATCGCTGACTGTAGTTCCAGTTTGCTGGTCTCTGTCCTGAGACACAAGAAGAACAAAGAGAGTAGAACATCAGAGGCCAATTAATTGAAAAATGACAAATCCGGTAACAAAGGAGAAGCCTGAGTGACCCCAGATTAGTGAGACTAAGAGGAGAGAGGAAGCCCTTTGGAACCAATCCTTGGCCAAGTTGGTGCAGCCTGCAGGCCTTCTAGGGAGCTCTTTCCCTACCAACTTGTCCTGTCAGAGCTGATGGTCAAGTTGGAGCAGCTATTGCTCACTGTAGAGGGCAGTTTGTAGATCTGACATCATGGGGCTGGTTCATGATTCAGCTCACAGCACCCTTCAGCCTCAGCCACTGCAGCGAGGCCTGAGGTCTTTCTGTCAGCACGGAGAAAAAAAGCAGTTCTGGGCTTCTTTGTGGCGTTTCAGGCTTTCGTGGGTGCCATTTGCACTGTGGAACTGAGACTTTATTGAGATATTTGAATGCTTCACACAGTTTTGGAAACTTGGAAGGATCCCTGTTCTTGAAAGAGCAGGCTTCAAATTCCCAAGGGAGAGTCTGCCTTTCAGACCATCTTCTCCAGTCCCTGATAGGACAATTGCTGCCCAAGGGAAACAGGGCCCCACCCACAGGGGCCAATATTGACTCTGTGTTCCCTTTGCTTCCCAGATGCCATCTGAGGGACGTCTCCTGGAGGGCTGCCCTGCATGGCAGGAAGAGACAGAGGGAGGGCCTGTGACCATCAGGCAGGCAGAATCCCTCTGTTTTACATGTATAGCTTTCTATAGTTCTACTTAGTAATGCTTATAGTTATGTTTATCCATTCTAATGTTGTTTCTATAGATTGAATTATTTTATATATTTATATATAATATAGATTATAACTATATATAAGATCTATATTTATAGATCTGTATAGTTAAGTGTAGATATATATATAGTTATAGACTATACATACATATATATAGTGCTATTTTTTATATATAGTTACATTTATAGTTTTTCCAATTTAAATTTATATATGTCTAGAGTAAAATTAATATACATATATACATATATATAAAGTTCTATTTATAAATGCATATAGTTTTATTTGAAGAGGAATACAGATGTTCAGAGGGACAGATTTCTGTTTGTGTAGCCTTAGGCTGCATTTCAACCTCCTTCCCCCTCAGCTGCCTTTTTCACCTCTTGTTTTTCCCCCTGTGCCCCCTCTGTCCCCTCTTCCTGTGCTGGGTCCGAGCTGGGGCCAGGATGGGCAGAGCAGCAGTTCCGGCGCCGGCTGTCCCTGGAGCGGTGGGAGCTGCCAGTGGCCCCAGGCACTGTCCCCTGAGGAGCTGCTGAAGGACGACGGTGAGACTGAGGGGGCCGAGGAGGCGGTGATGCTGAAGGGACGGTGACCTTGAGCTGCTGGGGGAACTGAGGGCTGTGGGGGAGCAGAGGGCGACGGTGGCACGGAGGTGACAGGGAAGTGGCACAGGCAGAGGGGAGTGCCAGCTCTGAGGGGACAGAACGGGTCAGAAGGGACTGAGCGGGGTGAGAGGACTGCGAGGGGCTGAAGAAACTGAAGGGGGGGCTGGGGGTTTGCCGAGAGGACGGCGGGGCTGAGGGGATGGAGGGGCCAGCAGGGAGCACAGAGGGGTCAGGGACTGCAGCTCTGCCAGGCCTCGGAACCAATTCCAGAGCCTCCGCTTTTACCACAGCTGCCCTGAAGACCTTGAGGCCAGCCAGACACTGACAGGAGCCAGCAGGGAGAAGCTGAAGACCACGAGCAAGAGCAGTGAACAGGGAGCTGCTGCTGCCACCCCGAGAGCCTGGGTGAGGCCACAGGGCCAGTGAGGCCGGGCGGGGCTGAAGGTGGCGTGGGCTTTGGCCGTGGGCGCTGCCGGGCTGGGCAGGAGCGGCCCCTGCCCGTGCTGGGGCTGCTCAGCGCTCCTTGGGCAAGGCAGCTGTGCCGGCAGGGCCCGGGAGCTGTGCCGGGCTGCCGGGGGCTGCGGGACAGTCCCGCCGCGCCTGCGCTCGCCACACGCTGGCTCGCTCGGCCTGCTTGTTCTTCCCAACCCTCCTGGGGAGGCTCTGAGGTTTTCCCTCCCCTGCTGGAAGGGCAGGTGCTGCCAAGGGAAAGGTCCCAATAATGACTCGGTGTTCCCTTTGCCTCCCAGATGTCCCATCTGCTGTCCTTGTCCAGGAGAGCTGGCTGCTCTGCACGGGAGGAAGAGACCAAGGGAGAGGCTTTGAAGATGGGGGGGCTGAGTTCCCTGTCTAAAGATGAATGGACTTACGCATAAAGAGGGATAATTATGTGGATATTTATATATGTATATATGTATATTCCTATTTGTATAGGAATATTTCTGTATATATGTTTTTCTATTTATGGATGTATTCTTTATACATATGTATGGATCTATACACATCCATGTTTATAATTACATATGTGTATATAAGTATACATATATGTTGTTACAGCTGTGTTAAATTCTATTTCCTATGTATACAGCTGTGTGGGTATCTATTTCTGTTGATGCAATTACAGTTCTTTGGCTCTTTAAATAGGTATATTGCTATTTGCATAGGTAGATATGTGCATTTTTATATTTTTATCTGTATATTGGCATTTCTGTGTGGAATTCTATTTATATATGTATCCAGATGCATAGCTGTACATTTGTATTGATGGAGTTGTGTGGACATTTAGCTTGATATTTTTATATTTATAGATAGGTCTGTTTTATATATCTGCTTATATACATTGTATGTAATATTTAATCTATATGTACATCTGTAGATTGTTACAGTTATACACATCCATATGTATTTGTGTACAGCTGTGTATTTAGTTCCATTTAAACATGTATGGAGTAGTAGAGTTGTGATCACTATTTGTACAATGTTATTTAGAGAGGGAAAGCATTATTTCTACATGAGCCATATGTTTTTAGTAATATGTAATAAATTGTTAAACATCTAATTGATTTTTATGTATAGTGAGTTGTTGTAGAGGCTGGAAATAAATTACGCTTTGTTAACATAATTTAAGTTGGTACTTGTATATTTGTATATTCTTACACAACAGTATTTGTACATTTTTACATAGCATTGTTCTAATAATCTAATAAATGCCTTTTTTGACCCTTAAATGAGATTTCTATGGTTTAGTGTATCTTTTCTCTCTCTTACAGTAAAGTATCTTGCCTCCAGGGGGGGGCCAGGATCTATGAATCAAGTTCCCCAGCGCCCAACTATTCAATTTACTGAATTGTATTCATTTTTAATTAAACTCTTATTAACTCAGGAACCTAGTTTTCATACTTCTAATTCCATTTACAACATCCTTTTTGCCCATTCATTAGAAGTGTCCTTGTAATTCGGTTCCTGGGATAATTTTTGTCCCAGTTATTACACTGTGTTTAATGGTAAATCCCATCCCACCGAGGTGGATCATTCATAATTCAGGTTCTGTTTTATGTGATTTAAGATGAATTGGGAAGGGATTTTCTAGGTAATGGGTTTCAATTTTTCTGAGAAAGCCAGCACACAGAGGAAGAGATGACAGGGCATTTTTAAAACACTCAAGTCCAGAAGACTACTCCAAAATTTGACGAGACCAACAGTACTTGTGTCAGTGTGTCACCCAAAGGGCAGCAGCTGAAGTGACAGGGCTGGGCTCCTCACAAAGAGACCTGGAAAGAGGGCAAGAGAAGGCAGGGCTACCTGGAACTCAAGACAAGCTGCATGGAAAAAGAACACCCACTGTGCGTGTGGGATGAGCTTCTGCCGTACCACCAAATATACCCACATGGCCCTCATGGTTAAACGATATCAAGACATAAAAAAGGGGCGTGAATTAAAAGAGGTGAAAGAAATAGGTATCTTTTTTCCTGCTATGAAAAACTGTTTCCAGTTCAACAGAGAATTGAAAATAAAAAGAACAAGTGACACTAAGCACAGATCCCCTTTGTTGGTTTACATTGAAAAGACTTGGCTGCAGGAGGGTTTTTGGCATTTCAACTCTCCCAGCTGGAGGAAGAAAAAAAGAGAAGAAATTAGTACTGAGGAAAGAGAAATGCCAAAACCTCTCGGTGAAGACACCAGCCCGAGTTCACTCCAACTGTAGGTGATTAATCACACGCATAAAGCAACATTCTTCCTGGTGGCAGGATTTTAGCTTTGGTGAAAACACTGACAAAATTGCTGCCCATTCCCGTTGCTTCTTCTATCTCCAAAGAAAGAGAAATGTGCCAAATCTGCTGAAGACAGGCAGAGACAGTGAGAAAGAAGCAGCCAGCTGGCTGGAAAAGGGGCAAAAAAGAATGTTCAATTTCAGCATCTCCCCTTCTCCCATTGGACCTGTCTGCCTTGAAGTGGGCAACTCTGTTTGCAACCCCAACCAAAACAGTGAAGCTACTCAGTCTAATATATTTTCTCTCCCTTCAGCTATGCAGAACACGGAACGATTTTACTTATCCTGGGCAAGTCGGAAGAATTTCCCATGGGATTCCTCTCTTTGGACCCCTTTCTGAAAGCTCCTGAGCTTGCAGTGGCAGTTTGGTGTTGCGCTGCAAAGCAAAGGCAGGAGGCCGGCTGCAGGCAGAGAAGGAAAGGCTTTGCTCCACGCCCTGCCGGGCCGTGTCCGGCCAGTCCCCGGAGCCGCCACGCTGTGCCCGCAGCCCCGGCTCTGACGCGCTCGTCCCCGCCGAGTCTGGCCCGTGCCGGGGCCGCGCCGGGTGCGCGCGGGGCCGAGCGCAGCGCCGCCCTCAGGCCACGCGCCGCCAGCGCAGCCAAGGCCGTTGCAGCGCGGCCGTTGCGGCGAACAGTCGGAGACAGGTCGGGACCATGGCGGAGGTGCCGCTGCCCGCGGGGCTCAACGCCAAAAGCTTCCCTGCCAAGCTGTGGCTCCTTGTGAATAGTCCCCGCGTCCTCTCCGTGCGCTGGGACAGCCAAGCCCAGGGGCTGCTCATTGACCGCTCCCTCTTCGAGCGGGAGCTGCTCAGCCCGGGCGGCGACCAGGGGCCAGCCCCGCACACCTTCAGAGCCACTCAGTTCCGCAGCTTCGTGCGCCAGCTCTACCGCTACGGCTTCCGCAAGGTGCCGGGCCGGGCTGGCGCGGCTGCGCCGGGTGATGCCGGGGCGTGGCTCCACTACACAAACCCCTGCTTTCGCCGCGACTGCCCCGAGCTCCTGTGCCGCATCAAGCGCCGGACCGCGGCCAACAGGCCGCCGCCGCCGGTGGGCGGGGACAGGCTCAGGTGCTTCCGGCAGCTCCCGAGGGCGCGGCCGCTGCCGGACGCGCGGGAGAGACGCAGTGGCTTCAAGGCGCTCCCCAAGGAGCGGCCCCCGCTGCCGCCCAGGCCCCTGCCCAGTGGCTTCCTCCTGCTGCACAGGGAGCGGACACTGCCGGACTGGCGGGAGCTGCGCAGGCCCCAGCCCGGCCGCTTCCAGCAGCGCCCCAGGGAGCGGCCGCTGCTCACCCGGCGCCCGCCCTGCGGCTTCCACCTGCTGCACAGGGACCAGCCGGGGCCGGCCCGCTGCGAGGGGCCGAGCCGTTTCCAGGAGCTCTACGGCGAGCGGCCGCTGCCCGCCGAGCGGGAGCTGCTCCGAATCCCGCCCTGCGACTTGCTCGGGCTCCACGGGGAGCGGCCGCTGTTTCTCGGCTGGGAGGGGCCCCCCAGCCACTTCCAGGAGCTCTATGGGGAGCAGCTGCCTCCGGCCGACCGGGAGGTGGTCAGGAGCCAGCCCTGCAGCTTCCAGCAGCTCCACAGGGAGCAGCAGCCCCCAGCCTACAACCCACCAGGTAGGAAAAGAATTCTAGCTTTGCTTTTCCAAAAGGTCATGAAAATTTGGAAGTGTTTTCCCACAATGCTCTGTCATTCTGAGACAGAAATTGTCAAGCCTGCTAGGAAGGGGGTCCTAGAAGGCGAAAAGATTCTGTGCCTGGTTTTCCTGTGATGTTGCATCCAAGGCAGCAGTAGAACTCTGCATGCCAAAGCCACATTCTGGAGCCTGACCACAAGGTGTTTGGATTCTTGCAGCCACTCCGGGCAATTCATCCTCCAGCGCTCCGCCTGACAGTGCCGGCTGTGCAACAGCATCAACGGCCTCAGCAGGGAGCGCACTTAAGGAAGAGGAATCTCCACCGCTGGATCTTGGCCTAGCTGTGGAGAAGATGATTCGGGAGATCAGGAGATCCCTGTCTGAGAAGTCTCCCTCTGCTCAGGTAACCCCACTGGATGGGAATATAAGGGGCTGGACCGAGAGCTTTTTAATGCTGCTCCGTGGCTCAGAAGCAAAAGCTGCTTCAGTTGAACTTATTGAATTATTATTATGTAGTTATTGAATTATTCTTCATAAAGTAAGGTTTCTAGAAGAAGAGGGATGAAAAAGTTTCCCCCTCTTAGTGAGGATGAGAGGCCTGAGCCTGGGTTGGCCAACTTTGGGTATTCCTTTTCCTGGTAAGAATGCCTCAGCAGGGGCATTTGTGGTGATGCTTTGTAGGTTGTAACAGGCTTTGTTTGATGGGAAAGAAGAGGAGAAGAGCATTTGCAGAATTGCCACCGAAGGCCAAGTATCCCATGCAGGGAGAGGCAAGCGAGAGGTGCCTCTGTTCCAGCAGCAAATGTGGGCTCTGCCACTTTTGGGCTGGAAGGCCAAGGCAAAGCAAGGGCTGGGCTGCAGCTGCAACTGCTGCAGCTGCTGCTGTAGCTGCTGCTGCTGCTGCTGCTGCTGCTGCTGCTGCTGCTGCTGCTTTGTGAGCCCTGCTGTGCGCTGTGTAGGCGCTCCCAGAGCTGTGCATGGGGATGGGCTGGAGCTGCAGCTTTCTGATCCTTTCCTTTGACAGATTCAGTCTTTGGATTAGGAATCCCATTTCTCTAAACTCTTGCTGCTTCCCAGAGTTGCCTGGAGGGTCTGTGTTGGCACAGACCTTTTTGCGGATTATTATGTTTGTTGGCCAAAGAATGTCTCTCTCTCTCTCCTAATGTGCAGACCCAGTGCCTGCAGTACATTTATGCTTGAGGAAGGGTAGAGTCAAGGTGGGGAGTGGGATTTTTTGGATTTACCATTGTCTTATGCTCAGATGGGATGTCTTTTGTCTTCTGTAAATTCACACATAGCAGTGTTCAAACCATTTTATTCCACAATAATAGGAAACACGGCAGGCTCTGAACCATTTGGGATTCTGATTGATGGGCTACTGCAGAAGAGATGCATATTCTGCAACGGGTCTTAGTAAGAATATCTTTCTGTCTGAGGGACATTTGCAGGTGCTTAATCTTGAGCATTTACTTCCTTGGTGGAATAGAAGTACTTGATTGTCTTTTGAGTGGTTTGGTTTTTGGTGTTCTTTGCTACCCTCTAGACTTAGAGATTTTTGCCAGTGGAAATTTTGATTCTGGAAATACCCTAGGTCCATAAATGTTTGCCTGGGTCATACATATGGGGCAGCAGCAGCAGAGGGCTCCAGAAAGCACCACCTCGTGATGGATTGTCTGAGCGCTTGGGTGGGGTGGTGAGACTCCCAGCCAGAAATGTGTGCTCTGTGTGTGGCTTTGCAGCACACAGCCCTGGGCAGTGCTGGGAGCGAGCTCTGCCCTTTACTGACAGCTGTGTTGGCAACAAGGAGAGCCCCTGGCTTTCTGCTGGCTGATTTCTTACAGCTTGTGGGGTAAGCCAGGGTCAGAGCATGAGGGCACATCCCTTCATTTGGTGTCTTCTGGTTTTCTGTGTTCATGTTATGCCTCAGAGGTCATTTTGTAAAAGCCTCTGTTTAGCCTTGGCCATGGAATCCTGAATTGAAAAGATTTATCATGTGAACCGTGTGGGGAGTGTTCCGCCCCCCCCCGCCTCTGCTCCATGTCCTTTGGGAGTGGAGAAGGGTTATTGTAGCCCTGATGTGATTCCAAGAAAATATTGAGTGATCTTTGGGTTTCTTTCTTTCTGCTTTTCTTTCAAGGGGAATATTCATGTTGCCTCTGAATCCTCAGGAGGGGAACTCGTGAATGAGGCTGCAGCAGAGGAAGCTTCATCAGGCACCGAGAACTGCAGTGACAGTTCCCCAGAGCCTGAGGAGCATGGTAAGGAGAGAGCCCACATTGGTTTGAGCCCCATTGGCCCATGGCTGCTTTGAGCCTGTCCCTGGCAGGAAGGGAGATCAGAAGAGTTGAGTTCTTGTCAACAGGGTTGGTGCTTCCTGCTGCCTTTAGTTCGAGTCCTGCACTAGCACAAGCTCCCCAAACCCTGCCCTCCACACTTTTCCAGAGGCTCTGACACTGAGTCCTGTGCTGTGACAAGAGAGCCGGGAATAAGCGTGACCTTGTGGGAGCTGTGTCACCAAGCTGGGTGTCCCAGTTTTGTGCTGAAGTCCATGGATCAATTTTCTTCAGGGTGACAGGGGAGGCCCGGCTGAGCACCTCTTGTAAGAACAGGGGTGAAAAAAAGAGCGAAAAAAGAGGGCAGAAGTCCAAATCGCTGACTGTAGTTCCAGTTTGCTGGTCTCTGTCCTGAGACACAAGAAGAACAAAGAGTGTAGAACATCAGAGGCCAATTAATTGAAAAATGACAAATCCGGTAACAAAGGAGAAGCCTGAGTGACCCCAGATTAGTGAGACTAAGAGGAGAGAGGAAGCCCTTTGGAACCAATCCTTGGCCAAGTTGGTGCAGCCTGCAGGCCTTCTAGGGAGCTCTTTCCCTACCAACTTGTCCTGTCAGAGCTGATGGTCAAGTTGGAGCAGCTATTGCTCACTGTAGAGGGCAGTTTGTAGATCTGACATCATGGGGCTGGTTCATGATTCAGCTCACAGCACCCTTCAGCCTCAGCCACTGCAGCGAGGCCTGAGGTCTTTCTGTCAGCACGGAGAAAAAAAGCAGTTCTGGGCTTCTTTGTGGCGTTTCAGGCTTTCGTGGGTGCCATTTGCACTGTGGAACCGAGACTTTATTGAGATATTTGAATGCTTCACACAGTTTTGGAAACTTGGAAGGATCCCTGTTCTTGAAAGAGCAGGCTTCAAATTCCCAAGGGAGAGTCTGCCTTTCAGACCATCTTCTCCAGTCCCTGATAGGACAATTGCTGCCCAAGGGAAATGGGGCCCCACCCACAGGGGCCAATATTGACTCTGTGTTCCCTTTGCTTCCCAGATGCCATCTGAGGGACGTCTCCTGGAGGGCTGCCCTGCATGGCAGGAAGAGACAGAGGGAGGGCCTGTGACCATCAGGCAGGCAGAATCCCTCTGTTTTACATGTATAGCTTTCTATAGTTCTACTTAGTAATGCTTATAGTTATGTTTATCCATTCTAATGTTGTTTCTATAGATTGAATTATTTTATATATTTATATATAATATAGATTATAACTATATATAAGATCTATATTTATAGATCTGTATAGTTAAGTGTAGATATATATATAGTTATAGACTATACATACATATATATAGTGCTATTTTTTATATATAGTTACATTTATAGTTTTTCCAATTTAAATTTATATATGTCTAGAGTAAAATTAATATACATATATACATATATATAAAGTTCTATTTATAAATGCATATAGTTTTATTTGAAGAGGAATACAGATGTTCAGAGGGACAGATTTCTGTTTGTGTAGCCTTAGGCTGCATTTCAACCTCCTTCCCCCTCAGCTGCCTTTTTCACCTCTTGTTTTTCCCCCTGTGCCCCCTCTGTCCCCTCTTCCTGTGCTGGGTCCGAGCTGGGGCCAGGATGGGCAGAGCAGCAGTTCCGGCGCCGGCTGTCCCTGGAGCGGTGGGAGCTGCCAGTGGCCCCAGGCACTGTCCCCTGAGGAGCTGCTGAAGGACGACGGTGAGACTGAGGGGGCCGAGGAGGCGGTGATGCTGAAGGGACGGTGACCTTGAGCTGCTGGGGGAACTGAGGGCTGTGGGGGAGCAGAGGGCGACGGTGGCACGGAGGTGACAGGGAAGTGGCACAGGCAGAGGGGAGTGCCAGCTCTGAGGGGACAGAACGGGTCAGAAGGGACTGAGCGGGGTGAGAGGACTGCGAGGGGCTGAAGAAACTGAAGGGGGGGCTGGGGGTTTGCCGAGAGGACGGCGGGGCTGAGGGGATGGAGGGGCCAGCAGGGAGCACAGAGGGGTCAGGGACTGCAGCTCTGCCAGGCCTCGGAACCAATTCCAGAGCCTCCGCTTTTACCACAGCTGCCCTGAAGACCTTGAGGCCAGCCAGACACTGACAGGAGCCAGCAGGGAGAAGCTGAAGACCACGAGCAAGAGCAGTGAACAGGGAGCTGCTGCTGCCACCCCGAGAGCCTGGGTGAGGCCACAGGGCCAGTGAGGCCGGGCGGGGCTGAAGGTGGCGTGGGCTTTGGCCGTGGGCGCTGCCGGGCTGGGCAGGAGCGGCCCCTGCCCGTGCTGGGGCTGCTCAGCGCTCCTTGGGCAAGGCAGCTGTGCCGGCAGGGCCCGGGAGCTGTGCCGGGCTGCCGGGGGCTGCGGGACAGTCCCGCCGCGCCTGCGCTCGCCACACGCTGGCTCGCTCGGCCTGCTTGTTCTTCCCAACCCTCCTGGGGAGGCTCTGAGGTTTTCCCTCCCCTGCTGGAAGGGCAGGTGCTGCCAAGGGAAAGGTCCCAATAATGACTCGGTGTTCCCTTTGCCTCCCAGATGTCCCATCTGCTGTCCTTGTCCAGGAGAGCTGGCTGCTCTGCACGGGAGGAAGAGACCAAGGGAGAGGCTTTGAAGATGGGGGGGCTGAGTTCCCTGTCTAAAGATGAATGGACTTACGCATAAAGAGGGATAATTATGTGGATATTTATATATGTATATATGTATATTCCTATTTGTATAGGAATATTTCTGTATATATGTTTTTCTATTTATGGATGTATTCTTTATACATATGTATGGATCTATACACATCCATGTTTATAATTACATATGTGTATATAAGTATACATATATGTTGTTACAGCTGTGTTAAATTCTATTTCCTATGTATACAGCTGTGTGGGTATCTATTTCTGTTGATGCAATTACAGTTCTTTGGCTCTTTAAATAGGTATATTGCTATTTGCATAGGTAGATATGTGCATTTTTATATTTTTATCTGTATATTGGCATTTCTGTGTGGAATTCTATTTATATATGTATCCAGATGCATAGCTGTACATTTGTATTGATGGAGTTGTGTGGACATTTAGCTTGATATTTTTATATTTATAGATAGGTCTGTTTTATATATCTGCTTATATACATTGTATGTAATATTTAATCTATATGTACATCTGTAGATTGTTACAGTTATACACATCCATATGTATTTGTGTACAGCTGTGTATTTAGTTCCATTTAAACATGTATGGAGTAGTAGAGTTGTGATCACTATTTGTACAATGTTATTTAGAGAGGGAAAGCATTATTTCTACATGAGCCATATGTTTTTAGTAATATGTAATAAATTGTTAAACATCTAATTGATTTTTATGTATAGTGAGTTGTTGTAGAGGCTGGAAATAAATTATGCTTTGTTAACATAATTTAAGTTGGTACTTGTATATTTGTATATTCTTACACAACAGTATTTGTACATTTTTACATAGCATTGTTCTAATAATCTAATAAATGCCTTTTTTGACCCTTAAATGAGATTTCTATGGTTTAGTGTATCTTTTCTCTCTCTTACAGTAAAGTATCTTGCCTCCAGGGGGGGGCCAGGATCTATGAATCAAGTTCCCCAGCGCCCAACTATTCAATTTACTGAATTGTATTCATTTTTAATTAAACTCTTATTAACTCAGGAACCTAGTTTTCATACTTCTAATTCCATTTACAACATCCTTTTTGCCCATTCATTAGAAGTGTCCTTGTAATTCGGTTCCTGGGATAATTTTTGTCCCAGTTATTACACTGTGTTTAATGGTAAATCCCATCCCACCGAGGTGGATCATTCATAATTCAGGTTCTGTTTTATGTGATTTAAGATGAATTGGGAAGGGATTTTCTAGGTAATGGGTTTCAATTTTTCTGAGAAAGCCAGCACACAGAGGAAGAGATGACAGGGCATTTTTAAAACACTCAAGTCCAGAAGACTACTCCAAAATTTGACGAGACCAACAGTACTTGTGTCAGTGTGTCACCCAAAGGGCAGCAGCTGAAGTGACAGGGCTGGGCTCCTCACAAAGAGACCTGGAAAGAGGGCAAGAGAAGGCAGGGCTACCTGGAACTCAAGACAAGCTGCATGGAAAAAGAACACCCACTGTGCGTGTGGGATGAGCTTCTGCCGTACCACCAAATATACCCACATGGCCCTCATGGTTAAACGATATCAAGACATAAAAAAGGGGCGTGAATTAAAAGAGGTGAAAGAAATAGGTATCTTTTTTCCTGCTATGAAAAACTGTTTCCAGTTCAACAGAGAATTGAAAATAAAAAGAACAAGTGACACTAAGCACAGATCCCCTTTGTTGGTTTACATTGAAAAGACTTGGCTGCAGGAGGGTTTTTGGCATTTCAACTCTCCCAGCTGGAGGAAGAAAAAAAGAGAAGAAATTAGTACTGAGGAAAGAGAAATGCCAAAACCTCTCGGTGAAGACACCAGCCCGAGTTCACTCCAACTGTAGGTGATTAATCACACGCATAAAGCAACATTCTTCCTGGTGGCAGGATTTTAGCTTTGGTGAAAACACTGACAAAATTGCTGCCCATTCCCGTTGCTTCTTCTATCTCCAAAGAAAGAGAAATGTGCCAAATCTGCTGAAGACAGGCAGAGACAGTGAGAAAGAAGCAGCCAGCTGGCTGGAAAAGGGGCAAAAAAGAATGTTCAATTTCAGCATCTCCCCTTCTCCCATTGGACCTGTCTGCCTTGAAGTGGGCAACTCTGTTTGCAACCCCAACCAAAACAGTGAAGCTACTCAGTCTAATATATTTTCTCTCCCTTCAGCTATGCAGAACACGGAACGATTTTACTTATCCTGGGCAAGTCGGAAGAATTTCCCATGGGATTCCTCTCTTTGGACCCCTTTCTGAAAGCTCCTGAGCTTGCAGTGGCAGTTTGGTGTTGCGCTGCAAAGCAAAGGCAGGAGGCCGGCTGCAGGCAGAGAAAGAAAGGCTTTGCTCCACGCCCTGCCGGGCCGTGTCCGGCCAGTCCCCGGAGCCGCCACGCTGTGCCCGCAGCCCCGGCTCTGACGCGCTCGTCCCCGCCGAGTCTGGCCCGTGCCGGGGCCGCGCCGGGTGCGCGCGGGGCCGAGCGCAGCGCCGCCCTCAGGCCACGCGCCGCCAGCGCAGCCAAGGCCGTTGCAGCGCGGCCGTTGCGGCGAACAGTCGGAGACAGGTCGGGACCATGGCGGAGGTGCCGCTGCCCGCGGGGCTCAACGCCAAAAGCTTCCCTGCCAAGCTGTGGCTCCTTGTGAATAGTCCCCGCGTCCTCTCCGTGCGCTGGGACAGCCAAGCCCAGGGGCTGCTCATTGACCGCTCCCTCTTCGAGCGGGAGCTGCTCAGCCCGGGCGGCGACCAGGGGCCAGCCCCGCACACCTTCAGAGCCACTCAGTTCCGCAGCTTCGTGCGCCAGCTCTACCGCTACGGCTTCCGCAAGGTGCCGGGCCGGGCTGGCGCGGCTGCGCCGGGTGATGCCGGGGCGTGGCTCCACTACACAAACCCCTGCTTTCGCCGCGACTGCCCCGAGCTCCTGTGCCGCATCAAGCGCCGGACCGCGGCCAACAGGCCGCCGCCGCCGGTGGGCGGGGACAGGCTCAGGTGCTTCCGGCAGCTCCCGAGGGCGCGGCCGCTGCCGGACGCGCGGGAGAGACGCAGTGGCTTCAAGGCGCTCCCCAAGGAGCGGCCCCCGCTGCCGCCCAGGCCCCTGCCCAGTGGCTTCCTCCTGCTGCACAGGGAGCGGACACTGCCGGACTGGCGGGAGCTGCGCAGGCCCCAGCCCGGCCGCTTCCAGCAGCGCCCCAGGGAGCGGCCGCTGCTCACCCGGCGCCCGCCCTGCGGCTTCCACCTGCTGCACAGGGACCAGCCGGGGCCGGCCCGCTGCGAGGGGCCGAGCCGTTTCCAGGAGCTCTACGGCGAGCGGCCGCTGCCCGCCGAGCGGGAGCTGCTCCGAATCCCGCCCTGCGACTTGCTCGGGCTCCACGGGGAGCGGCCGCTGTTTCTCGGCTGGGAGGGGCCCCCCAGCCACTTCCAGGAGCTCTATGGGGAGCAGCTGCCTCCGGCCGACCGGGAGGTGGTCAGGAGCCAGCCCTGCAGCTTCCAGCAGCTCCACAGGGAGCAGCAGCCCCCAGCCTACAACCCACCAGGTAGGAAAAGAATTCTAGCTTTGCTTTTCCAAAAGGTCATGAAAATTTGGAAGTGTTTTCCCACAATGCTCTGTCATTCTGAGGCAGAAATTGTCAAGCCTGCTAGGAAGGGGGTCCTAGAAGGCGAAAAGATTCTGTGCCTGGTTTTCCTGTGATGTTGCATCCAAGGCAGCAGTAGAACTCTGCATGCCAAAGCCACATTCTGGAGCCTGACCACAAGGTGTTTGGATTCTTGCAGCCACTCCGGGCAATTCATCCTCCAGCGCTCCGCCTGACAGTGCCGGCTGTGCAACAGCATCAACGGCCTCAGCAGGGAGCGCACTTAAGGAAGAGGAATCTCCACCGCTGGATCTTGGCCTAGCTGTGGAGAAGATGATTCGGGAGATCAGGAGATCCCTGTCTGAGAAGTCTCCCTCTGCTCAGGTAACCCCACTGGATGGGAATATAAGGGGCTGGACCGAGAGCTTTTTAATGCTGCTCCGTGGCTCAGAAGCAAAAGCTGCTTCAGTTGAACTTATTGAATTATTATTATGTAGTTATTGAATTATTCTTCATAAAGTAAGGTTTCTAGAAGAAGAGGGATGAAAAAGTTTCCCCCTCTTAGTGAGGATGAGAGGCCTGAGCCTGGGTTGGCCAACTTTGGGTATTCCTTTTCCTGGTAAGAATGCCTCAGCAGGGGCATTTGTGGTGATGCTTTGTAGGTTGTAACAGGCTTTGTTTGATGGGAAAGAAGAGGAGAAGAGCATTTGCAGAATTGCCACCGAAGGCCAAGTATCCCATGCAGGGAGAGGCAAGCGAGAGGTGCCTCTGTTCCAGCAGCAAATGTGGGCTCTGCCACTTTTGGGCTGGAAGGCCAAGGCAAAGCAAGGGCTGGGCTGCAGCTGCAACTGCTGCAGCTGCTGCTGTAGCTGCTGCTGCTGCTGCTGCTGCTGCTGCTGCTGCTGCTGCTGCTGCTGCTTTGTGAGCCCTGCTGTGCGCTGTGTAGGCGCTCCCAGAGCTGTGCATGGGGATGGGCTGGAGCTGCAGCTTTCTGATCCTTTCCTTTGACAGATTCAGTCTTTGGATTAGGAATCCCATTTCTCTAAACTCTTGCTGCTTCCCAGAGTTGCCTGGAGGGTCTGTGTTGGCACAGACCTTTTTGCGGATTATTATGTTTGTTGGCCAAAGAATGTCTCTCTCTCTCTCCTAATGTGCAGACCCAGTGCCTGCAGTACATTTATGCTTGAGGAAGGGTAGAGTCAAGGTGGGGAGTGGGATTTTTTGGATTTACCATTGTCTTATGCTCAGATGGGATGTCTTTTGTCTTCTGTAAATTCACACATAGCAGTGTTCAAACCATTTTATTCCACAATAATAGGAAACACGGCAGGCTCTGAACCATTTGGGATTCTGATTGATGGGCTACTGCAGAAGAGATGCATATTCTGCAACGGGTCTTAGTAAGAATATCTTTCTGTCTGAGGGACATTTGCAGGTGCTTAATCTTGAGCATTTACTTCCTTGGTGGAATAGAAGTACTTGATTGTCTTTTGAGTGGTTTGGTTTTTGGTGTTCTTTGCTACCCTCTAGACTTAGAGATTTTTGCCAGTGGAAATTTTGATTCTGGAAATACCCTAGGTCCATAAATGTTTGCCTGGGTCATACATATGGGGCAGCAGCAGCAGAGGGCTCCAGAAAGCACCACCTCGTGATGGATTGTCTGAGCGCTTGGGTGGGGTGGTGAGACTCCCAGCCAGAAATGTGTGCTCTGTGTGTGGCTTTGCAGCACACAGCCCTGGGCAGTGCTGGGAGCGAGCTCTGCCCTTTACTGACAGCTGTGTTGGCAACAAGGAGAGCCCCTGGCTTTCTGCTGGCTGATTTCTTACAGCTTGTGGGGTAAGCCAGGGTCAGAGCATGAGGGCACATCCCTTCATTTGGTGTCTTCTGGTTTTCTGTGTTCATGTTATGCCTCAGAGGTCATTTTGTAAAAGCCTCTGTTTAGCCTTGGCCATGGAATCCTGAATTGAAAAGATTTATCATGTGAACCGTGTGGGGAGTGTTCCGCCCCCCCCCGCCTCTGCTCCATGTCCTTTGGGAGTGGAGAAGGGTTATTGTAGCCCTGATGTGATTCCAAGAAAATATTGAGTGATCTTTGGGTTTCTTTCTTTCTGCTTTTCTTTCAAGGGGAATATTCATGTTGCCTCTGAATCCTCAGGAGGGGAACTCGTGAATGAGGCTGCAGCAGAGGAAGCTTCATCAGGCACCGAGAACTGCAGTGACAGTTCCCCAGAGCCTGAGGAGCATGGTAAGGAGAGAGCCCACATTGGTTTGAGCCCCATTGGCCCATGGCTGCTTTGAGCCTGTCCCTGGCAGGAAGGGAGATCAGAAGAGTTGAGTTCTTGTCAACAGGGTTGGTGCTTCCTGCTGCCTTTAGTTCGAGTCCTGCACTAGCACAAGCTCCCCAAACCCTGCCCTCCACACTTTTCCAGAGGCTCTGACACTGAGTCCTGTGCTGTGACAAGAGAGCCGGGAATAAGCGTGACCTTGTGGGAGCTGTGTCACCAAGCTGGGTGTCCCAGTTTTGTGCTGAAGTCCATGGATCAATTTTCTTCAGGGTGACAGGGGAGGCCCGGCTGAGCACCTCTTGTAAGAACAGGGGTGAAAAAAAGAGCGAAAAAAGAGGGCAGAAGTCCAAATCGCTGACTGTAGTTCCAGTTTGCTGGTCTCTGTCCTGAGACACAAGAAGAACAAAGAGTGTAGAACATCAGAGGCCAATTAATTGAAAAATGACAAATCCGGTAACAAAGGAGAAGCCTGAGTGACCCCAGATTAGTGAGACTAAGAGGAGAGAGGAAGCCCTTTGGAACCAATCCTTGGCCAAGTTGGTGCAGCCTGCAGGCCTTCTAGGGAGCTCTTTCCCTACCAACTTGTCCTGTCAGAGCTGATGGTCAAGTTGGAGCAGCTATTGCTCACTGTAGAGGGCAGTTTGTAGATCTGACATCATGGGGCTGGTTCATGATTCAGCTCACAGCACCCTTCAGCCTCAGCCACTGCAGCGAGGCCTGAGGTCTTTCTGTCAGCACGGAGAAAAAAAGCAGTTCTGGGCTTCTTTGTGGCGTTTCAGGCTTTCGTGGGTGCCATTTGCACTGTGGAACCGAGACTTTATTGAGATATTTGAATGCTTCACACAGTTTTGGAAACTTGGAAGGATCCCTGTTCTTGAAAGAGCAGGCTTCAAATTCCCAAGGGAGAGTCTGCCTTTCAGACCATCTTCTCCAGTCCCTGATAGGACAATTGCTGCCCAAGGGAAATGGGGCCCCACCCACAGGGGCCAATATTGACTCTGTGTTCCCTTTGCTTCCCAGATGCCATCTGAGGGACGTCTCCTGGAGGGCTGCCCTGCATGGCAGGAAGAGACAGAGGGAGGGCCTGTGACCATCAGGCAGGCAGAATCCCTCTGTTTTACATGTATAGCTTTCTATAGTTCTACTTAGTAATGCTTATAGTTATGTTTATCCATTCTAATGTTGTTTCTATAGATTGAATTATTTTATATATTTATATATAATATAGATTATAACTATATATAAGATCTATATTTATAGATCTGTATAGTTAAGTGTAGATATATATATAGTTATAGACTATACATACATATATATAGTGCTATTTTTTATATATAGTTACATTTATAGTTTTTCCAATTTAAATTTATATATGTCTAGAGTAAAATTAATATACATATATACATATATATAAAGTTCTATTTATAAATGCATATAGTTTTATTTGAAGAGGAATACAGATGTTCAGAGGGACAGATTTCTGTTTGTGTAGCCTTAGGCTGCATTTCAACCTCCTTCCCCCTCAGCTGCCTTTTTCACCTCTTGTTTTTCCCCCTGTGCCCCCTCTGTCCCCTCTTCCTGTGCTGGGTCCGAGCTGGGGCCAGGATGGGCAGAGCAGCAGTTCCGGCGCCGGCTGTCCCTGGAGCGGTGGGAGCTGCCAGTGGCCCCAGGCACTGTCCCCTGAGGAGCTGCTGAAGGACGACGGTGAGACTGAGGGGGCCGAGGAGGCGGTGATGCTGAAGGGACGGTGACCTTGAGCTGCTGGGGGAACTGAGGGCTGTGGGGGAGCAGAGGGCGACGGTGGCACGGAGGTGACAGGGAAGTGGCACAGGCAGAGGGGAGTGCCAGCTCTGAGGGGACAGAACGGGTCAGAAGGGACTGAGCGGGGTGAGAGGACTGCGAGGGGCTGAAGAAACTGAAGGGGGGGCTGGGGGTTTGCCGAGAGGACGGCGGGGCTGAGGGGATGGAGGGGCCAGCAGGGAGCACAGAGGGGTCAGGGACTGCAGCTCTGCCAGGCCTCGGAACCAATTCCAGAGCCTCCGCTTTTACCACAGCTGCCCTGAAGACCTTGAGGCCAGCCAGACACTGACAGGAGCCAGCAGGGAGAAGCTGAAGACCACGAGCAAGAGCAGTGAACAGGGAGCTGCTGCTGCCACCCCGAGAGCCTGGGTGAGGCCACAGGGCCAGTGAGGCCGGGCGGGGCTGAAGGTGGCGTGGGCTTTGGCCGTGGGCGCTGCCGGGCTGGGCAGGAGCGGCCCCTGCCCGTGCTGGGGCTGCTCAGCGCTCCTTGGGCAAGGCAGCTGTGCCGGCAGGGCCCGGGAGCTGTGCCGGGCTGCCGGGGGCTGCGGGACAGTCCCGCCGCGCCTGCGCTCGCCACACGCTGGCTCGCTCGGCCTGCTTGTTCTTCCCAACCCTCCTGGGGAGGCTCTGAGGTTTTCCCTCCCCTGCTGGAAGGGCAGGTGCTGCCAAGGGAAAGGTCCCAATAATGACTCGGTGTTCCCTTTGCCTCCCAGATGTCCCATCTGCTGTCCTTGTCCAGGAGAGCTGGCTGCTCTGCACGGGAGGAAGAGACCAAGGGAGAGGCTTTGAAGATGGGGGGGCTGAGTTCCCTGTCTAAAGATGAATGGACTTACGCATAAAGAGGGATAATTATGTGGATATTTATATATGTATATATGTATATTCCTATTTGTATAGGAATATTTCTGTATATATGTTTTTCTATTTATGGATGTATTCTTTATACATATGTATGGATCTATACACATCCATGTTTATAATTACATATGTGTATATAAGTATACATATATGTTGTTACAGCTGTGTTAAATTCTATTTCCTATGTATACAGCTGTGTGGGTATCTATTTCTGTTGATGCAATTACAGTTCTTTGGCTCTTTAAATAGGTATATTGCTATTTGCATAGGTAGATATGTGCATTTTTATATTTTTATCTGTATATTGGCATTTCTGTGTGGAATTCTATTTATATATGTATCCAGATGCATAGCTGTACATTTGTATTGATGGAGTTGTGTGGACATTTAGCTTGATATTTTTATATTTATAGATAGGTCTGTTTTATATATCTGCTTATATACATTGTATGTAATATTTAATCTATATGTACATCTGTAGATTGTTACAGTTATACACATCCATATGTATTTGTGTACAGCTGTGTATTTAGTTCCATTTAAACATGTATGGAGTAGTAGAGTTGTGATCACTATTTGTACAATGTTATTTAGAGAGGGAAAGCATTATTTCTACATGAGCCATATGTTTTTAGTAATATGTAATAAATTGTTAAACATCTAATTGATTTTTATGTATAGTGAGTTGTTGTAGAGGCTGGAAATAAATTACGCTTTGTTAACATAATTTAAGTTGGTACTTGTATATTTGTATATTCTTACACAACAGTATTTGTACATTTTTACATAGCATTGTTCTAATAATCTAATAAATGCCTTTTTTGACCCTTAAATGAGATTTCTATGGTTTAGTGTATCTTTTCTCTCTCTTACAGTAAAGTATCTTGCCTCCAGGGGGGGGCCAGGATCTATGAATCAAGTTCCCCAGCGCCCAACTATTCAATTTACTGAATTGTATTCATTTTTAATTAAACTCTTATTAACTCAGGAACCTAGTTTTCATACTTCTAATTCCATTTACAACATCCTTTTTGCCCATTCATTAGAAGTGTCCTTGTAATTCGGTTCCTGGGATAATTTTTGTCCCAGTTATTACACTGTGTTTAATGGTAAATCCCATCCCACCGAGGTGGATCATTCATAATTCAGGTTCTGTTTTATGTGATTTAAGATGAATTGGGAAGGGATTTTCTAGGTAATGGGTTTCAATTTTTCTGAGAAAGCCAGCACACAGAGGAAGAGATGACAGGGCATTTTTAAAACACTCAAGTCCAGAAGACTACTCCAAAATTTGACGAGACCAACAGTACTTGTGTCAGTGTGTCACCCAAAGGGCAGCAGCTGAAGTGACAGGGCTGGGCTCCTCACAAAGAGACCTGGAAAGAGGGCAAGAGAAGGCAGGGCTACCTGGAACTCAAGACAAGCTGCATGGAAAAAGAACACCCACTGTGCGTGTGGGATGAGCTTCTGCCGTACCACCAAATATACCCACATGGCCCTCATGGTTAAACGATATCAAGACATAAAAAAGGGGCGTGAATTAAAAGAGGTGAAAGAAATAGGTATCTTTTTTCCTGCTATGAAAAACTGTTTCCAGTTCAACAGAGAATTGAAAATAAAAAGAACAAGTGACACTAAGCACAGATCCCCTTTGTTGGTTTACATTGAAAAGACTTGGCTGCAGGAGGGTTTTTGGCATTTCAACTCTCCCAGCTGGAGGAAGAAAAAAAGAGAAGAAATTAGTACTGAGGAAAGAGAAATGCCAAAACCTCTCGGTGAAGACACCAGCCCGAGTTCACTCCAACTGTAGGTGATTAATCACACGCATAAAGCAACATTCTTCCTGGTGGCAGGATTTTAGCTTTGGTGAAAACACTGACAAAATTGCTGCCCATTCCCGTTGCTTCTTCTATCTCCAAAGAAAGAGAAATGTGCCAAATCTGCTGAAGACAGGCAGAGACAGTGAGAAAGAAGCAGCCAGCTGGCTGGAAAAGGGGCAAAAAAGAATGTTCAATTTCAGCATCTCCCCTTCTCCCATTGGACCTGTCTGCCTTGAAGTGGGCAACTCTGTTTGCAACCCCAACCAAAACAGTGAAGCTACTCAGTCTAATATATTTTCTCTCCCTTCAGCTATGCAGAACACGGAACGATTTTACTTATCCTGGGCAAGTCGGAAGAATTTCCCATGGGATTCCTCTCTTTGGACCCCTTTCTGAAAGCTCCTGAGCTTGCAGTGGCAGTTTGGTGTTGCGCTGCAAAGCAAAGGCAGGAGGCCGGCTGCAGGCAGAGAAAGAAAGGCTTTGCTCCACGCCCTGCCGGGCCGTGTCCGGCCAGTCCCCGGAGCCGCCACGCTGTGCCCGCAGCCCCGGCTCTGACGCGCTCGTCCCCGCCGAGTCTGGCCCGTGCCGGGGCCGCGCCGGGTGCGCGCGGGGCCGAGCGCAGCGCCGCCCTCAGGCCACGCGCCGCCAGCGCAGCCAAGGCCGTTGCAGCGCGGCCGTTGCGGCGAACAGTCGGAGACAGGTCGGGACCATGGCGGAGGTGCCGCTGCCCGCGGGGCTCAACGCCAAAAGCTTCCCTGCCAAGCTGTGGCTCCTTGTGAATAGTCCCCGCGTCCTCTCCGTGCGCTGGGACAGCCAAGCCCAGGGGCTGCTCATTGACCGCTCCCTCTTCGAGCGGGAGCTGCTCAGCCCGGGCGGCGACCAGGGGCCAGCCCCGCACACCTTCAGAGCCACTCAGTTCCGCAGCTTCGTGCGCCAGCTCTACCGCTACGGCTTCCGCAAGGTGCCGGGCCGGGCTGGCGCGGCTGCGCCGGGTGATGCCGGGGCGTGGCTCCACTACACAAACCCCTGCTTTCGCCGCGACTGCCCCGAGCTCCTGTGCCGCATCAAGCGCCGGACCGCGGCCAACAGGCCGCCGCCGCCGGTGGGCGGGGACAGGCTCAGGTGCTTCCGGCAGCTCCCGAGGGCGCGGCCGCTGCCGGACGCGCGGGAGAGACGCAGTGGCTTCAAGGCGCTCCCCAAGGAGCGGCCCCCGCTGCCGCCCAGGCCCCTGCCCAGTGGCTTCCTCCTGCTGCACAGGGAGCGGACACTGCCGGACTGGCGGGAGCTGCGCAGGCCCCAGCCCGGCCGCTTCCAGCAGCGCCCCAGGGAGCGGCCGCTGCTCACCCGGCGCCCGCCCTGCGGCTTCCACCTGCTGCACAGGGACCAGCCGGGGCCGGCCCGCTGCGAGGGGCCGAGCCGTTTCCAGGAGCTCTACGGCGAGCGGCCGCTGCCCGCCGAGCGGGAGCTGCTCCGAATCCCGCCCTGCGACTTGCTCGGGCTCCACGGGGAGCGGCCGCTGTTTCTCGGCTGGGAGGGGCCCCCCAGCCACTTCCAGGAGCTCTATGGGGAGCAGCTGCCTCCGGCCGACCGGGAGGTGGTCAGGAGCCAGCCCTGCAGCTTCCAGCAGCTCCACAGGGAGCAGCAGCCCCCAGCCTACAACCCACCAGGTAGGAAAAGAATTCTAGCTTTGCTTTTCCAAAAGGTCATGAAAATTTGGAAGTGTTTTCCCACAATGCTCTGTCATTCTGAGACAGAAATTGTCAAGCCTGCTAGGAAGGGGGTCCTAGAAGGCGAAAAGATTCTGTGCCTGGTTTTCCTGTGATGTTGCATCCAAGGCAGCAGTAGAACTCTGCATGCCAAAGCCACATTCTGGAGCCTGACCACAAGGTGTTTGGATTCTTGCAGCCACTCCGGGCAATTCATCCTCCAGCGCTCCGCCTGACAGTGCCGGCTGTGCAACAGCATCAACGGCCTCAGCAGGGAGCGCACTTAAGGAAGAGGAATCTCCACCGCTGGATCTTGGCCTAGCTGTGGAGAAGATGATTCGGGAGATCAGGAGATCCCTGTCTGAGAAGTCTCCCTCTGCTCAGGTAACCCCACTGGATGGGAATATAAGGGGCTGGACCGAGAGCTTTTTAATGCTGCTCCGTGGCTCAGAAGCAAAAGCTGCTTCAGTTGAACTTATTGAATTATTATTATGTAGTTATTGAATTATTCTTCATAAAGTAAGGTTTCTAGAAGAAGAGGGATGAAAAAGTTTCCCCCTCTTAGTGAGGATGAGAGGCCTGAGCCTGGGTTGGCCAACTTTGGGTATTCCTTTTCCTGGTAAGAATGCCTCAGCAGGGGCATTTGTGGTGATGCTTTGTAGGTTGTAACAGGCTTTGTTTGATGGGAAAGAAGAGGAGAAGAGCATTTGCAGAATTGCCACCGAAGGCCAAGTATCCCATGCAGGGAGAGGCAAGCGAGAGGTGCCTCTGTTCCAGCAGCAAATGTGGGCTCTGCCACTTTTGGGCTGGAAGGCCAAGGCAAAGCAAGGGCTGGGCTGCAGCTGCAACTGCTGCAGCTGCTGCTGTAGCTGCTGCTGCTGCTGCTGCTGCTGCTGCTGCTGCTGCTGCTGCTGCTGCTTTGTGAGCCCTGCTGTGCGCTGTGTAGGCGCTCCCAGAGCTGTGCATGGGGATGGGCTGGAGCTGCAGCTTTCTGATCCTTTCCTTTGACAGATTCAGTCTTTGGATTAGGAATCCCATTTCTCTAAACTCTTGCTGCTTCCCAGAGTTGCCTGGAGGGTCTGTGTTGGCACAGACCTTTTTGCGGATTATTATGTTTGTTGGCCAAAGAATGTCTCTCTCTCTCTCCTAATGTGCAGACCCAGTGCCTGCAGTACATTTATGCTTGAGGAAGGGTAGAGTCAAGGTGGGGAGTGGGATTTTTTGGATTTACCATTGTCTTATGCTCAGATGGGATGTCTTTTGTCTTCTGTAAATTCACACATAGCAGTGTTCAAACCATTTTATTCCACAATAATAGGAAACACGGCAGGCTCTGAACCATTTGGGATTCTGATTGATGGGCTACTGCAGAAGAGATGCATATTCTGCAACGGGTCTTAGTAAGAATATCTTTCTGTCTGAGGGACATTTGCAGGTGCTTAATCTTGAGCATTTACTTCCTTGGTGGAATAGAAGTACTTGATTGTCTTTTGAGTGGTTTGGTTTTTGGTGTTCTTTGCTACCCTCTAGACTTAGAGATTTTTGCCAGTGGAAATTTTGATTCTGGAAATACCCTAGGTCCATAAATGTTTGCCTGGGTCATACATATGGGGCAGCAGCAGCAGAGGGCTCCAGAAAGCACCACCTCGTGATGGATTGTCTGAGCGCTTGGGTGGGGTGGTGAGACTCCCAGCCAGAAATGTGTGCTCTGTGTGTGGCTTTGCAGCACACAGCCCTGGGCAGTGCTGGGAGCA